>NC_072783.1:908148-1231270 GCF_022539595.1 Amphiprion ocellaris
ACTTGAAATTGCGCTTTGTCCACTGTGGCAAAGAAGGTAAATTATTTGCAGGGAGATACAAGCAAATTCATAGTCGTTAACTTAATGTTGTGGGGGGGTTCTGTTAGCAGGATTGTTTCCTTATTATCTGCATGGCCGGCACTAATGCAATGTAATCACTCTGGCTGACAGTGAAAATTAAAATCTGCGGTGCATGCATTATGCATCAGGAACAAGGAAAATGGGCTGTTTTTATTTCACCTGGAATGCTTTTTTTTGTGTTGTTGTTGAATTCCGTTGCAGCAGGAAGTCGGATTCAGACTGGAACACGTGTTGGTGTTTTCCAGGGAACATTTTTTGAAATAGAATAAAATGCACAAGATAACGCGTGAGGAGTTGACATTTTGTGAAACGCAGGTACAAATGGACGCTAATGTGTCAGATGCAGTTCAATCCGACAGAAGTTTGTGGGAGCAGCAGAATACCTGATAGTGTTTGTCAGTGTAGCTGAACAGAGATAACTTATCTGGAGCACAGTTCACCTCTCACTTCTTTTCCCTTCTCAATAGCTGAGGATTGAACAAGCCATATTTAGAGCTGTCAGGACTTCCCGATAAATTCTTCTTCTGTTCTCCTCCCCTCACTCCCAAGTCCTCATTTCCCCCCTTTTTCTTTTTTTTCTCACTCTTCAGATTTCACTTGCTCATGCTTTTAGTCCTTCGGTGATGATATAATCATGAAGTGTGGGGCTGGCCTTATTCGTTCCTCCTTCGGTTTACAGAGCACGAGTCTTTCTGAAAGCTGACAAGATGAAAGAAGAGCTTTTTTTCCCCTCTCTTTGCATGCTCTTCAGTTCATCTTCTTCTCATTTTCTCCACCCTCTCAACCTCTCCTGCTTCTTTCTCATATTCAACTATCATCCTTCTAATTTTTATTCTCCCTCCCCCTCTGCCCGTCCCTCTCCCTTCGTCTCTCGGCTAATGGAACTATAATGGAACCATAAGTCTAGAGAGTTGTTTAGCAAATGGCAGTGCATGCTCCAGTCAGTCAAAATGAATTCAGCAGCCTCCTGTTGCCTGCTAAACACTTAACATAGCCATATAATATGCATGGCACCCTTTCCTTTTTGTGTCTAGCAGATGCCATCCAGATACTTCAGAATGTAGTATTAACCCTCCTGTCGTCCTGCAGGTCAAATTGACCCATTTTAAAGTTTGAAAATGTGGGAAAAAATATATATTTTCACAGTGAAAACTTCCACATTTTCAACATTTTTGGGAAATTTTTGAAAGTTTTTGGTGGAAAAAAAGAAATGTTAAAAAAATGTTTCTGACATTCGCTGGATATTGGTTGATTTTTTTCTGAATGTTCTTAAAGAAAATATTAGAAGTTTTACTGATATATATGTAATCACATTAGATATTTTTAGACTTTTTTGGAAGATTTTTATTCATTTTTTGAAAAATATTTACAGTTTTTATTTTTTAATTTTTTTAAACAATTTTATTTCTTGACAAATTTCGGCATTTTTTAAAGAAAATTTTTAAGGGAAACTTTTAAGGAATTTTTGGAATTTTCTTCTTGAAGATTTTGAATTTTTAAAAAAAATAAATAAATAAATTTAGGGAATTTTTTTGCAGATTTTTTGGATTTTTTTCAGACAAGGGAAGAATATTTTTTAGTGCCCGTAAATGAGAGCAACTGGAGAATTAATTCTGCAAGGATTGGGAGTTATCTGCAGGAGTTGCACAGAAAACGTACAACATACAGTATGCACAAGCTTCTATTCAAGATAGAAGTCACATATATGTATTCTACACATCACTCTTCCCTATTATCTATAATAAAGTCAACCATTTGAGCGGTCATATACTTGCTATCTTTCCTGCCGTCGGTGCAGCTGCTAAATTGTTCACTTTGCAGCCACATCTGCTGCATCAATTGCTGCTAATCAATACTGCTACTCCTTATAACACCACTACAATCACCGTCGCTGCAGCTGCTGTAGCCGTCGCCACCGTTCCAATTACTGCTGCTACGCTTCCGTCGCTCAACAGGGTCCTGACAATAACTGTTGCTCATTTTGTCAGTTCCTGCGTTTTGCTGTTGCCTCTCATTGCTGTGATTCTGCAGCGTTTCAAGCAGAATTAGGATCCATCTAAGCGGTGGCTGATGGACGGATTCGCACCTACATTTGCTTGAATACGTCTTAAACAATACCAAATACAAATTACCCTACTGCAAGTATTGTAATGCCAAGTACATAAAAGTAACTGGATCATAGTCACAGCTCCACATTGCTTCACATTATGTCAATCTAATAAAATGCACTAGTTTGTGTTTAGTGAATTGAAACCTCTGGTCCAGACTGTCTTTGGCCTCCTCAGGTCGAGCCCTTTTGAGTCTTCGAAAATATTTTGAATTATTCATTGGGACGGAGGGAAAAAACATTCAAAATTTAACAATTATTGTTCAGCCTCCTAACCCCAAAACACCTGGCAGGTGTAAAAAGAATGTTATGTTTTCTAAGAAATCACCAAAATTACACAATTTATCATAGATACAACGGAATTGTTTGTTCTCATGAGATTCAGTGGAAAAACAAAAGAGATCTGTGCTCTTTGGTACAACTGTGAAGCCTCAAATGAAAAAACAGAAATCTTTTTTTTTTTTTAATTCTGAGCTAAATTGGGTTGAACTGCAGGCAGTGTGTACAGCCTGTAAAAATCAGAAATAGCTTGTTCTCATGAGATTCTGTAAAGAAAAAAAAAATGTCAGCTTGTTGGTGCAGCCAAGAACCCTCATCAAGTATCATATGGAAAAAATTGAAGTTTTTTTTTTTCAACTTTCAGTCAAAGTGGGTTGAACTGCAGGCAGTGTTCACACAGAGCAGACAGGAGACAAGTCCAGCTGCCAACTGTAAAATACAGAAATGATTTGTTATCATGGGATTCTGTAAAAAGCTAAAAATTCTCTGCTCTTTGTTACAACTGTGAAGCCTCATGAAAAGGATTCAAGGTCTGTTCAGCTTTCAGTTAAAGTGGGTTGAACTTCAGGCAGTGTTCGCACAGAGCAGACAGGAGACACAAACAGGGTGTCCTTGACTTATGTCGGAATTCCGATTCTGCGGTGCGACGTAACTTGATTTTCGCCGTAAGTTGGAACTCACATACTGTGGCGTACAGCTGGCGAATGTAATCAAAGCTGTCTTCTTCATATAGCCACATGACGACATATTCATCCACTCTTCTCACCAACTAGTTCCTGCACGAAATTTGTTTTAACATCACAAACGCCGTATGTCAGAAGGATGGAACAAGACTTTCTTGATAAATTTATGGAGGATGGCGACGTAACCATGGAACGCTGTAGGTCGAGGACGTCGTAAACCGAGGACCTGGTGTTTAGCTACACACTGTAACATAAAAATTGTCTGAGAATTTATAAAAAACAAAAAAATGTCTTTGCTGTAATGCCTCATATGAAGAAAAATCCAGTTGTTTCGAGCTTTCAGCTGAAGCGGGTTGAACTGCAGGCAGTGTTTACCCCAAGCAAACAACTGTATAAAAAACTCAAAATGTCATTAAAGTAAAAAAAATAATAAATAAAAATTTCTCACCTTGATGAACTTTTGACTTTTGTGTATTGCTTTTTCTTTTTAGGATTCATGGCTTTACATCTTTATTACACTGCACAAAAAATCCACTTTTTACCTCTTCACTTCTAGTCATCGTTGTTGTTTCCACAGAAGTGCAGGACTGAAGCTAAAGACGCCCAGAAACCGCTCGGGGTTCAGAGGGTTATCACCATTCGCACTGTCGATATTGATTAGCAGCTCTGTACAGCGCGCTAACCTCGACAACCCAGCCGTGTTCTATCAATAACTTCTAGTCAGCCTTACATGCTTGGAGTAGTTGAGATGGACAGCGCTGTGTTAGGAGCATGGACAGACTGACTTATAGAGGGGATTTTTGGAGACGTTTGTGCTGAGGTGTAAATCCAGATTGGTTCTATTTTAGAATTCGGTCAGCCGTCTTCTCTGTGGGGAAAAAGCCAACAGCAATCTGTCCTCCATGTAGTGATTCAGCGTCCATGTAGAAGACGGGCTGTTGACTGGTCTGCTGTCAATGTGTTTGTGAGGGAGGGAGCCAGAGATTGTACCCATTTTAAACAGTAAAACAAAAAATAGAAAATCAATGTGTGGCGGTCAATGTTGGTATTGTGGCGGGCCACCACAAATAAATCAGTGTATGGTAAACACTCTACTGCTGCAGACATCACTGCTTCTCACTGTGGGAAAGTGCTTCTGGACAGCAAGTGACGTCTGCATCCCAGCGACATTAATGTTCTCTGGTTAGAGCTGGTAGCAGCAAGACCTGGACCTGGCTCAGTGTTGTCTGGATGAGAAAAAAGGCAGTTAAATTATGTCAGTCTTACAAATGAGAAACTGTTAAATCATCTCCAGTTTCTGCATGACAGTCTAGTCCAGAATCTACTTGATTTATTTTTACCTGTCAGTGGTTTTAATGTTGCAGCTGATTGATGTACAAAATCAGAATATACACAATAACATGGCCTCCACCATACGCTGTTTTTAAATACTGTTAATCATGCATTTTCAGTCGCTTGGTTTGGTTAATCAATGTGTTTAAGTGCATTTTGTAGAGGATATGGACTTCAGATATGTGTGTCCATACTGGTTTCACTGAGAACTACCGATAAAAACATCAGATTTGAGTTTGTTCATTTACAACAGCGCCTGTTCTAATTGTTCTTCTGTCTTTCTTTTTCTCCCTCGGTGCTGTTCACTCTGAATGGTTGCATATAAAGGTAAGAGCCCCCCCTTCTTTTTTATTATTATTCGTGCATTTTGTGTATTGCGATCTGACCAGCAAGAAATTTACAAGTGGCTTTGGGGACTTCCTCAGACCTCTTTGGGTAATTACTTTTAGAAAAGCAATTAGCAAAACTCTCAAATTGGAAAGTAAGTAAACAAACAGTGGCATACATCAAAGTAATTGAAAAAATGTTGAGAAAATGTGCAGACAGCCGTTGTTGTGCTTTCCTGCCTTTATTTTGCAGCTCGGAGGATTTGAAATGCTGCTTTTCATATTCATTCCTTCTTATTGTTGCAAATACAGCTGAGATGTTCCACCACAGCATCATTTTTAGCCACAACATTAAAACCACCTGCATCTGCTGCCAAAAGAGCTCTGATCATTGTTACATCAACTTGGGACCTCTATGGGTGTTCTGTTCTATCTGGTCCTGGGACATCAACAGGGGGTCCTTTGGGTCCACTGGATTCCTGGATGGGACCTCTATGGATCGGGCTTGTAGCAGTAAAAACTGTGTTCGTTCAAAAATGTGATCTACTCCAGATTTAACTCATCTGAGCATAGAGGTTTTTGAGTGTGAACGTGAATTTACAATGGTCCAGTTTTAAAGAAACACACTAAAATCTATTTTTTTTTACATTCTAACACAGAAAGTAATGGATTTTCAAATCAACAACAATGCTTTAAAGAGTCTTCAGCCTTTGTACGACAATCTATTCAAGTGCACTGGCTGTTGATCTGGACCTGATCTAAAGTGGTCCAAATGCAACAAAACACACTAAAATCTCCATGTTTTTACATTCTAGCACAAAAAATAATGGTCGTACAAATCAAAAATGATGTTTTATAGCGTCTTTAGCTTTGTATGTCAATCTATTCAAGATTTGACCCACCTAAGCTCACTGGTTGTTGATCTGAACTTGGTTAAATGTGGTCTGGGTGCATTTTCACAAGCAGAATAAAAGTTTTACAAATCAGAAACTGTAGGTTGAATCATCCTCCGTCCCTGCATGATGGTCTAGTTCTCAATCTATTTGATTCTCTTTTACCTGTCAGTGGTTTTAATGTTGTGGCTGATTGGTGTATGTTGTATTTATTTTACTGAAGTTGTGACCAAAAGGACCCCTGACTGCTTCTTTATATTTTTTGGCCTGCTGACTTCTCTGTAACTGTCAGTCCAGAATTTCTGATAGTGAAAAAAAAAAAAAAAGATCAAGACTGGATCAAAAGAAACTGGTGCACAAACTTCAATCTTTTATTTCTTTGTTGTTGTTTTTTGCGCATTTTATACATTATTTCAGACAACAGGTAGCAAAGATCCAACTTTTCCGGCAGACTAGATGCTGCAGTTTCCTATAGATTGTTTTTGACAGTCATGTAGATGAAAGAGGATCTGACAATAAGTTACTGCTTAGCCACAACAATTACAGAACAGAAGCAAATCATTTCTTCAGCCTAATAAGAACAGAGTTTCTGTGAGTGCAGAAGCTATGTTTTGCAGTCACACTCGCTGCAGCAAACTTTTTCACTTGGCAAATGGCTCGGACGTCATTTTAGCCCCCGCCAGCTCTAATAGGCTGCGCTATGATGCCGAGATCAGGCGCTGAGTCCATCACCCGGCGTTCTGCCTCCTCTCCCTGATGCTGCTGTGAGTAGAAATGAAAGTTACTGGCTCGGGCTTGATGGCAGTACGTGGAGATTTGAATGTAGCCGTGAGTCAGAGCGGGCCGGGCTTTAATGAAGCCTTGCAAACAGTGGGTGAGGGGGCGGCGGGGCTTTGAGGATAAGCCCACCGTACAGGCAGAGGGCGATCCGTCGCAGAGACAATACGTCACCCTGGCACGATAAGAGAACAGACCCCAGCTCTTGATGAGAGGTTCCATATGGGGATGAATAGCGTCTCTAATGACCACCCCCTCCACTTATTACCGCTGTGATTATGAGTCATTTGTTTGCTTTATCGTGGCCCTAAACTCTCAGGGGATTTAATGAGAGTTGGGATGTAAAACTGTCTCCCTCAAGGATGGGGAGGTCACAGGAAGTGTTTGATGTGGCACTAAGGATGCCATGCCTTTTATTTCTTTTTCTTTTGCACATTCCTCTTTGCGAATTTGTACTCTTCACACCCTCAAAATACTGACAGAATTATTCATGGCCTGTGCTAGGATGACAATACGATGTATTTTTGTTTTTTTCTGTAAAAACCAGCAAGTCAGAAGACATGGCTGCAGATGTGTAAGCTTTAGTGATGATGAAGGGTTTTTGGGTAAGAAGTGGTTTAGCTGATGAAAAAAAACTCATCTAGGATGAAGGGGAGGATGATCAGACGGAAATAGACTCCCAAAAATGGCAGAATGAGTCGTATTGTTGTGGCTGTCGAAGGCATAGTCGCGTAATTGTTCTCGTTACCGCACCATAATGACTTGTATTGTTATTGTGTCTGACTGCATCGGTTTGCCATTTCCCCTTCATCTTTTCGCCGCGGTCTCCATGGGCTTCATTATCAATAATTAAGAAATGGCAGGCACACCCGTGTCTGTTTCAGCCACCTGACGGGATGAACACACACAAACACACACAAACATGACGTAAGCGAGGAGTGGCAGGAGGTTTGGGCGGCCTTCATATCTCCGTTCTTCATTAACCTTTGGGTAGGACTCGCAGGCAGCTGGTGATACAAGGCAAATAATGAGCGAGAGGCGAGTCGAGAATGAGTAATTATTGTTTGTTTGGTCACACCTATCTCCCAAGAATCAGCGGATAATTCGCACTCTTGGTGTTTACCACCTGCAGTTCAAACAATATGGCTTACTTTTGGGTTGATGCATTTGTTGAGCAATATCCTGGAGGGATTAGGGTGAGTTCCATTATGGCTTCCTGTTGCATATTAAAACTGGCGTGCTCGTCACCGTGAAATTACAGGATATTGAGACATCAGTAGGCATTAGATTTTCAGTTAGATCAAGAATTTAGAACTCGGTTATTGGATTTTCCTTAAGTTTTATTTAGGGTCAGAATCAAGTCATGACTACAATTAAGGATTGTGGGTTCTCTACGGTTCATGGTGGACCCTTTCGTCTGGCTCCTTGGCCCACTCATTAAAATTACTAATTGATTATGGGCCAAGACCGCGGCCAAAGAGGCAGTGTATCAATTATTAAGCTGCATTAATAGATTAAGCTGGATAAATGTGCAGAGCATTTAACTTCTGTAACCCCTTGGAAGTGGAAGCAATTATGGAGTACCTCTTTGACCACTCCAGCAGAAAAAAACAAAAATCTGCGTGATGAAACCAGTGTTCAAGCTATTCCCCCTAAAGGCAGCCTCCCTGACCCCAGTAATGGCATTCCACATAATTAACAGCACGAGTCTAGATTTTCTCCTGTTCGTGCTTCGTTATTGATAACCTGTTTTCCTGTCCAGCAAAGCATAATAATAACCATAATCCATTTTACTTGTATAGCATCTTTCACAAAAAGTTACAAGAGCAAGATCTAATAAAATGACAATAGCATAAAAGCATTGTAAAAAGAACATAAGAGCAAGCAAACAATAGAGTTGATTATTAAACACATGCAGCCAGGAATTAAGTAATAGCACATTTAGGAAACACAAAGACTGGATGGAGTATGCTGGGGCACACACAGTATTGCACAGAGGTTTTAAGCTATTAAAGTAAAGGAAGGATGCTCTCAAAAACATATTTTATTTGTCAATTAAGTGCATATAAAGTGCAGTAAACAGCTGTTACGAGCCAGCAATGGAGATTGCTTTGGATTTGTTCATGAATGCTTTGGACGTTCTATTAAATTATTGCTTCCACCTACTTGCATTTCTTTGTGTAATTTAAGACTTTAACCTTCGTGTCGTCCTGCGGGTCAAATTGACTCGTTTTAAAGTTTGAAAATGTGGAGAAAAAAAAAATTTTCACAGTGAAACTTCTGATGTCTACATTTTCAACATTTCTGGGAAATCTTTGAACATTTTTTGGTGGAGAAAAAGAAATGTTAAAAAAAATTGTTTCTGAGGAACATTCACAAAAAAGAAATCGAAATTTGCTGGATTTTGGTTGATTTTTTTTGTGAATATTCCTAAAGAAGATGTTAGAAGTTTTACTGATATATATGGAATCACTTTAGATATTTTTCAGATTTTTTTGGAAGATTTTTACTCATTTTTTGAAAATATTTACAAGAATTTTCTTGCCTAATTTGGGGGACTTTTTAAAAATAAAACTTTTAAAGGGAAACTTTTAAGGAATTATTGAAATTTTCTTCCTGAAGGTTTTGCAAATTTTCAGAAATTTGGGGAATTTTTTTGCAGAATTTTTGAATTTTTTTTCAGACAAGGAAACAATATTTTTTGGTGCCCATAAATGAGGACAGCAGGAGGGTTAAGATGTCTAAATCGTAACTCTGCTGAAGCCGTATTAGCTGTTTCGAGACTTCTTGTTATTGGTGGAAGAAGACCTTTGTGAATTTCACTCGGGATTAATAAAGTATCTATCTATCTATCTGTCTGTCCGTCCGTCCGTCCGTGATTCTGGCTTTATGTTTGAGGTTGCTGTCATGCTGCATAATGGCGTGATCAGATATCTCACTGATGAAAAATCTAAACATCTAAAGTGTCTGAAAGTTATACATGGTGTTGTATCTTTATCCCCTACAAAGACACACCAGATTGTCACCTACATAACGATTTAAGTTCTGTCAGCCTTAATGGTGGCTGTTTTGAAGTAAAGTTGCATCTCAGTCCAGGCGTTTGCTCCCAAAACTTACTGAAATTCAACCGCGTCTCCCAAAAAGATTCAGGAGATAATTTTTTTTCATACAGTGTGTGCAGTAAACTACAGAGTGACTGTTCTCAAGGCTATGCAATAAGACATGATGAAAGAAACCTTCCTTGAAAAATAGAAAAAGTCACCAAAAATAAGGAGGTAGATAAGGTTGTGAAACTAAAGTGAAGCATAAAAACAACATTCTTATACAACTAACCTGCATTCTCAGATACATTTTAGAAGAAAAGTCATTCGAGTTTGAAGCATATGCATTTTCTCAATGAAGAATGAGTCTTTGACAGTGTAGGGAATCCACAAAGTCCACTTAAGGATTGAGACATAAATCAGTAACAGGACCTTCACCCAGGAGACTCATTACTCTGAGACTTAAGTTTCATTTTCACTTGATTATTTTCAGTTTTTACTTGCTATTTGGTTCAGTTTAGGCACCACAACTATAATTTGTGGAAAATAAACATGCTTTGGATGATGCTTTGACGACCATAATCACCTGTTAGAAGATGGATCAGCGAAGGCTCTAAAATTATATAAAATATGCGGTTAGACTTAGGAAAGTATCAAGTTTTGAATTAAAATGCGACCCTTGAACAGCACGTTCTTTTTTATGCTTGAAAATCCTATTCCAACTAATACCCGATTGCTTGATTTAAGAGTAGCGATGGTTAAACAACACAATAAATGACAATGACATGTTGGGTGTCTCATAACTTAAGTGAGAATGCAGTTTAATTGTACAAGAAAGTATTTTTTAGGAGACTGGGCCAATTGAAAATACCCAAATGGACCAAATTCAAAAGGATTTACTGTTGTTGAATGCCATTGTTGAATTATTAAAGATAATTGTTGAAAGTAAACTGATATTTATCATGAACAAAGTTAACACAAGCCAACAGATTAAAGCAGTGAGGGTTTTAGTCTGGACCTGGTCTGAAGTGGTGCAGATGCAAAAAAAAGCATTAAAATCCCAATGTTTTTACTTTTTAACACAGAAAATAATGGTTTTCCATATCAAAAGTTATGTTTAAGAGAGTCTTTACCCTTTGCACAACAATCTATTACAGATTTGACCAACCTGAGCTCACTGGTTTTTGATCTAGACCTGGTTCAATGTGGTCCACATGCAAAAAAAAAACAAAACCCAATTATAATCCCCATGTTTATACATTTTTTACAGTCCAAAAAATGCTGAGGTTAATTGATTATTCTAAATTTGCCTGTAGGTGTGAGTGTGAAAGTGATTGTTTGTCCTGGTTTAAGTTACTGTAGTGTTTTAAGTTATTTTCTTGTTTTTTACTGTGAAGCACTTTGGTCACCCTTTCATTTTAACAAACAGAATAGCAGTTTTACTAATCACAAACTGTACATTAAATAATCTTCAGTCTCTTTATGACAGTCTGGTTGATTCACTTTTACCTGTTGGTGGTTTTAATGTTGTGGCTGATCATTGTGTCCCTGAGTTTTGGATACGTTTCTCGGTTGAGGAGGAATCTACAGTAAGATGAAAATGCCGGAAATAGCCCACATCTTTAGCAGGTACAGCAAAGCAAGTACGCACTCTTATGACAAATGACGCGTCAGTCAGCTGGGCAGCGTATTGATTGGGCGTCCTCTGGCTACGATTTATGCCTGCCATTCCTCTCCCATTTGAAGGGGGAGGTGTCAGGAAGTGACAGAGTTATGTACAAGTCCTCCACATGATTAGTGACCCCAAGGTGGGCTCTGTAGCAGCCCTCCAGTCTGTCCCCTTCTGCTAAAAGCTGCACAGGGAAGAGGAGGGCTTTGATGTGAAATGATGGAGAGGAGGGGATACACTGGGTTGAATTGTAGAGGGAAAAAAAGAAGAAAGAAACAGCACAAGCGTAATAACTCTCTCAACTCTGATTAGGATGAAACTTCTACTTGCCGTGCCATTCCTTGATTAAATCTCACATCTGAAAACGGCCCCCGTGGCATTGTGATTTGGAGGTACAGGATGAAATGAAAGTTTGCCATTTTTCAGCTGTGATTGCTATATTGAACCTGGCAATAATGACCATCAGCAGGCGTGTGTTTGCTTGTCACTTACGAAATGAGAGAAAGATTTTTTTTTTCAAAAAACAGACAAAGAATGAAATACAAAGAGAAAAAAAAGAGTTCCACCACCTGCCACTTCCAATCTGACTCCTCTCCATCAGTTGCTCAACTGGCATGAATAAATCAGGAGATTGAATAAATGTTTTGTCCTATTGCAGTAATCAGCAGTCTTTCCCGCACAAACTACAAATGGATGCCGACTGTTTTTTCCCTTCCCATTCCTCTCTATCCACTTTGTTTCGGGCTGTGTGTAGCAGTCAAAGCTCGAAGGTTTGGCAAAGTGAGAGTGATCAGGATTTAGATGCATTTGGCAGACATTTCCTGTAATTCAGCAGCTGATGGAGAGCGCTGATAAGTGAATTGGGGTTCTTGTTCAGAGGGTAAAGCTACCAAGCTGGTTTTTTTTTTTTTTTTTTTTTTGTACCTTTGGCACAAGGGCAGCTGTGTTTCTTTTTGTGGCTAAAAACTGGAGTCGAGAAGAAAAGTAAACTTCTCAGTGATGATCCTAATAGTTCAGAGCTCCAGAAAAAAGTTTGGAAGTTTTGGCATAGCAGACTTGGATGAACGGGCAATAAAATTTTCTTCTAACATATGGGAACCAAACCAAAGGATAACATGACCCATTTTTTCTTTTTTGTCATGGCCCTAGCCCAAGTTCAAGATCTGATATTTTTACTAGACCTACAGTTGCACAGAGGACACATGATATTATATCCACCCAGTTTTGGTTAAAGTCAGTTGAAGTGTGTTACAAAAATCCTTGAGAAAATCCTGTTATCGCATCGCTAATGTGTGTTTCTTGTATTTTAGCTCACATGCAGACTCTTTGTTGAAGTGCTGCAGAGTAGGGAGAAAAAGACTTGGATTTCAAGAAAAATATTACATCTCTACATCCGATATTTATTGAACATCCTCCATATGGCTCACACATGATAGCGAACAAAGTTCTCATTTTCCGTCTTTTTTGGGAAGGAAGGATGCTGCTTCTTTTGCATTACTGCTTAGAGATGAGGATTTTTTTCCCCCTTTCGCTTTTAAATATGCTCTCCATGACTAAGCTGCCGTGTCATGCAGTGTACACCTTTAGCCGCCCAATCAGGCGTGTCCACTTCAGATGTTAAGCCAATTAGCAGCATGTGGGCTGCAGTATTCCACTCTCCCCGCTGTCATTAGTCCCGCTCTAAGTCACTACATAGGCACTTGATCTTGTGAGCGTTTGGTTGCATGGCATAAGTGCTCTCTCACAAGCCAGTGACAAAAGCCTGTCGTCCCTGTGAGATTTTGTTGTGCACAGAATCCTCCTGAAGGCTGCACACACTCACCTTCATTAGCTTGACTTTGTGATCTCAGGTCTTAATGAGAGGCAAGAGAAATGGCAGCACGAATCCAATAGGACTTGTGCACAGAACAAACTAGGTTGCCTCTGCCCCTTTCTCCCATTCCTCCTCTCCTCTTTCCCATTTTGACTAATGTAATTTATGCAAAAAGAAATTATAAATAGCATATCAATACCGCCACAGTTTTTCCGGGGCCTGGGCATGCAATACCACTCCCGGCAGTCAGGGTAAAGTAGGTCGGAGTGTGTCTGCAAATGCACTGACGAGTCAAACCCCCCTAGTTCTGTGTCTGTGTGTGTGAAGAGAAGATTTAACAACAGTGTACACTGCAGGTCACAGCCAAAGAGAGACAAAAGACAGAAGGGAAAGCTCAGCATGTGGTTTTAATCATGCAGTTCCTTTCCATGAGCTCAGAAAGTTCAGAGGAGAGACTACGAGTTAGTTTGGGTTCAGATGTGTTGTAGTTTCTTGCATTAATACTGTTGCTACTGTAAATCAGAGGTAAAACAACTACGCCACTTTTTTTTTTGTCTTTGCAAATGTAGATGCAGACTTGTTATCGTGCAGTTGATGACAACACTGCAACAGACGGACAACTAAAGAGCCGTCGCCTCTTTGATGACCTTAAAATAATCCTGACGGCTGTATGTGGGTGCTCACTGACTGCAGCTTCCTCCCCACCGGTGTTTTTGGACTTTACCTGTTGCTAATGAGCATGTGTCCTCTCGCTGTGGAACCCGAGTGAAGTTCCAAATTTGTTTCCCTTAATTAACATGGTGTCGCGCCGTTGAAAATGTCGATGTGGCCGTCTTCTTCTCATGCAGACATCCTTCCCCCAACCGGTGTCCTGCATCCAATAGCCCCTTATTTTCCCCTTACCTGAGCTGCACTCCTTCTACTAATACCTGGATGAATGTTAATGTCCTTCCAGCTGTTGTGTTGTTTATGGGACCACGCCACCACCTCTAATCTCTCGGTGTAATTAGTCAGGTAGAGCACAGAGAGACACCAGATAAGATGCAGTGGAGGAAACAAAAAAAAGAGAAGAGTTGGTGTTATTAAAAAAAAAAAGGATGGCGGGAGGCGTGTGAGACGGCGGTGGAGGTGGGGGGAGGACATGTGAGCCTCACAGGCTTTTCTAATTAAGTGGTTTTCAAAAGGGGATCAGTGAGGGAACACAGTGGTGTGTAAATAAGCTTGTATATATGTGTGAGAAAGACAGCGAAAGAGGGGCAGAAAGGAGCAAGTGAGTGAGGAGAAACAGATGTAAACAAGCTGCTGTATAAGAGAAATGTAAATAAATCTGTGTAAGAAGAAGAAGAAGAGATGAGGGAGGAAGGGAGTGTGTGAGGCAGAGAAAGAGGGGAAGAAGTGGAGAGTAAACAGTTGGTTTTCCAAGTGGCTCATGCAATGCTGCTGATTTGAGATGCGAGGCGATTCCTTTGGGGAGTTTGGGGTAAAGGGGGGGGGGGGTGGCACCATCAATTCTCATTCTGCCCTGTGTCTACTAAGAACATGGACGATCTCCGTCTTTAATTAGTCTCTAGATTTTGAGAAGCAATTTCAGGATAGTGTATTTCATAATATTGTTCAGCATTAACCCACTGAACTCAAAACCCATGAGTGCATTTGAAAGGCAGGGTATCATTTTTTTAAAAACTGGCAAAATGAGACAGAAACTGTAAAAACTAAGTGAAGTTTCCAACAAGCTACTCATCTTATTACAAAAGATCCACACTTCCCGCTCATCAGGTTTTAAAAATATAGATAAATGAAAAATTCTGTGGTCTTTGGTGCAACTGTGAAGCCATTAGTGACTCAGCTGTGATCAATAATCACATGACAACAATTCTAGGACTTTTTGGTGGAACTACAGGCTGTGTTTTTAGAGTGTATGGGAATATGCTCACAATTTTCTTCCAGTATTGCTCACCTATTTATAAAAATATTGTACATGTTGTTTCCATGTTTTTTCTTTTGTTTTCATTCCTTTTTATTTTGTGTTTTAGAAGTTAACAATGATGATGTTTTTCAGTTCTTTATACTTCCAGCCATTGTTGTACTGTCTCCTCAGAGATACAAGACTTTATATTGCGGTGAAAATTGAGCCTACAGTGAGTGAAACTGTGACAGGAGCACAACACTTCCAGGAACTCTTTGCACTTTAGACAATCAAATTTAACTAAAAGCATCACTCAGCCTTTTTCTGTTAATACATGGATGAGTCATAATCACGTTCTTAGTACTGTTGTCTCACAGCAAGAAAGTTCTGGGTACGAACCTCCTTCCTGTGTGGAGAATGCATGTTTTTCTTGCGCCGCCGTGGGTTTTCTCATAAGTGCACACATGGTAAGTTAATTGGTGATTCTAAACTGGCCGTAGGTGTGAGTGAGCATCCATGGTCGTCTGTCTCTTTGTGTTAGCCCTGTGATAGAAGTCTACCCATATAGGAAGGTGTAAAGAGTGAGAAACCCAGCAGATGCAATGGTTCCTTTCAAGCGGACGTGCTAGTGAAAGTAGGATGGAAAAAAAGTCCCCTTTAATGGAAAGAAACCGCTGGCAGACTTAGGCTAAAGAAGAGTGGCTATCTGCCTCGCCTGGTTGGGGTTAGGTTAAGGGAAGAGAGAGAAATAGATAGATAGCAGCTAAAGATCAGACAATACATGAGAGAACAATAAAGTCTTTGGAGGTTGGTGAGGTCAGTAACTGCAGATAGGAAACATGTAGCTCTGGAAGCAGAGATAACTGTAGAAAGAAGACACAAAGTTTAGTCAGCTCGGATGGACTTGTAGCCTGTATATAAAAGATGGACATTGCATTTGTGATGTTGCCTGTTTATTTGTGACCTGCTGTTTGAAACCCTTGCATATGGCATTTGGCAGGTTCCTCTTGGAAACCAGATGGTGGAAATGATTGAGAAGACTACGCATCACAAAGTAGCCTCGTCTTAAAGAATACTCCGCTTTATCATCTTTTTATTCTAAACTGGTTCATAATTTACTAAATTAACACCATGCTGTATTCAGAAACTCTGAAAAGTAGCATTTGAGACCATATATTCACTGGCAAAATGTTTACTGAGGTAATAAGTCAAGTGGGAAATAGTCAATTTCTCATGGACTTCTATACGATCACACTTCTTTCTGCAGTTAGAGGAGTCGCCCCCTTCTGGCTGTTGGAAAGAATGCAGGTTTAAGGCTTCTGTATACAGACTATGGGTGCAGAAGCTAACGTGGTTTACAGCATGGCAGTAAAAACTGATTAGTTTTTTTTTCTTTTTACTTAAGATGACCTTAATAGATGCAAATTGCTCATATTGTAGCATTAGAAGAAATTCCACAATAGCACACATGAGCCTATCTCAACTCTCTGTGGCCACCAGTAGCATAAATATTGGCTCCCTGAACACTGATCTTCATTGGAAAGAACACTAACCATGCACACACAGCCATTAAGCATCAATTACTGTCAAGCTGAGCTATTTCAACTGTGTCCAGTTTGTTTTGGTCACCTGAGGATGACTCCGGTTAGCTACGCAACGGCCTGGTCAATGATAATGCTGACAGTCGCTGGGTCTGTTTGTGTGTATATGTACTGTATTTGTGTGTGTGCTGCTGTATTCAGTGCCAGACGGGATGGATGAAAGCGAGGGAACACTGCTTGTCATTGCTGGATGAGTGAGCCCTTTCAGGCCCCTCCTGAATGTGAAGACCAAACCACAGATGGTAGTCAGCGCTGCGTGATGGAGGTCGAGGATGTTACAGTGGGCCGGGCCAGTGGGCCGTGGGTCTGTTTTTTTATTTGTTTTCATCCAGGGTCTGGAATCTGTCAAGTCAGGACAAATGGTGGCATTTGGTAGGGGTGGAAACTTGGCTGCGTGCCAGCCAGTATTGTTATCAACAACAGGGCTGGTTGAGCTTTAGAGGACACGAGCAGGACTCTGTCTGTGCCCCGACAATATGGAGTAAGTACACAGCTTCTAATGCCCTTATTGCAGTGGCATTGCCCTCGTCACACTCCTGTCTCTTGCTTACATTTCTCAAGCCGCGGTGGAAAGTTAGTAACTCTTCAGCAATTGTTTTCTGGGCAAATTAAGTAATGTACAGCGTTATCCTTTGAGCTTACTTTCCATCATTCGTCGTTTATTTTAGGATTTGCTCGATGTGGTGCCGAATTCCGATAAATGCCACGGTTAAATTCTTCCCCTCTTTAGCACTCTTCAGTGGTCTGGAACAAGGCCCCGCAGTGTTCAGTTCCAGCCCTTGAAGTACAGAAAATTACCCGTTGCCAGAAATATCGCTGGACTCAACTGTCCCCACTCTCTTTGTTCATTTTGAACGAGGGACGGGGGACTGAGGTTAAGAGACTCCGTTTTGCCAGGCATCTCAAGCTGTGGGCGGACAACTGTGCAAAATCTGCCACATGCAAACTGAGCCTGAAAGAAAGAGGGAGTAAAAACAAAAGGCTTTCCTGAACCACATCAGATTAAGGGGGCAACAGGAGTCAGGGGAACTAGAGATGATGGGAGGATCTGCGCTGAGTGATGGCCAACAGGGATCACTGTCAAAATAGGAGATATCAATGCTGCCCGGCTCCTCTCCACGCCCATATCCATCAGCTTAAGCGGTAGGGAACACAGGGATCGCTGTGGGGAGGCAGCGGCGAGGGGAGCGCTGGTGGTAGTGGGGTCAGACTGTGGGGCCTAACCTTGTCACAAGGTCTAAACCCTGCAGTCAGTCATAGTTGACCCGGGCCCACCCCTGCAGCCATTGTTATCCCAGACTCTCATCTCTCCGGCCGACCTCTGGGAGGTGAAAGAGACGACGGTTAACCGACTGCTGTGTGATTTTGATGTATGAGCCAGCGCCGAGGATTGACATGGGAGAGACGGTGAATAGCAGTTCCATCAGAGAAAGGCGGGAGTCTGCGAGTCTGGACTGTCAGATGGCTTTTTTGTTTTATGGAGTTGTCGCACTTGGGTCAGGAACTCCAAAGAGGGAAAAATATGGGTGTGTTTCGTCTGCCTGTTCTCCAGTCAGTGACATTTTAAACTCCTTAATGTCGTGTTTGAAGGGAACCAAAAGGCAGAAGGTTTGGATGCTTTATTCTCCTTCTGGCATGAGGGGTTTTATACCATACACTCTTTGGCTTGTTTTAATTCCTCTTGCCCACTGGCTAGACAGCAGTATTAACTGGAGATAGATCCACTTTATCACTTACCCAGCCTACAGTTAAAACACCAGATAATATTTCCTCCCATGTACTTTAGTTGGGTCCTGACTATTCATTATTTATGATCTATTCCAAATTACATTATCTTTCACCAGGCTTCAATTACACCCTTCCCTGAGGCTGGGAAAATGACTCACGGTCTGTGCAAAAGAGAGAGAGAGAGCGATCGAGGCAGATCATTTGTGTGCGCTCATAGTCACTACACTGAAGTGGAACCTCATTTTTCCCAATTTTCAGATGTCTGATCTGACAAGTTAATTGATTGGGCATAGTGAGTGAAATATCTATGCAGTGATGCAAAAATCTGCAAATTGTGATCGCTGTTGATGATACAGTTTTGAGGAGATAACACGCCGTCATCAACCAGTTGAATGTGAGTCTAAAATTAGGAGCCCAGTCGGAGTCGTGAACTCGCACTGAGGGATGCAGAATATGGAAGTGGAAGAGCAGTGTGAAAAATACACAGCTAGTTGGCTGGGTGCTAAAGGTGCAAGTTCACCAGAAAGAATTTTGTATTTATTAACCTTTTAAACCCCAAAACCCACCAGTGAGTTTGAAAAACACATTGTGAAAATATTGGCAAAATTACACCATTTATCAGAGCTAGAAACCGTGAAAACAGAAATCATTTTTAACTTTAAAATTAGTCCTTGAAATACTCATCTGCGATATACTGTTTAGTCCAGAAACTAAACCAAATCTGAGTTTAAAAATCATTACACTTTATCGGAAAAACATTATTCTACATGTCTCATTTCAAAACGCTGACCAACATAAACTATTTGCAACAGATTCTGTAATGAAGAAAAAAAAAGTCCTGCTCAGTGCAACTGGAAAACCATTAGTGACTGAAGTGCGACCAATATGGCAAAAAAAGCAGATGTCTCGGCTGAACTGCAGGCCGTGTATACACAAAGTAGATGGGAGACAAGCATGGAAACTAATTAAAAATCTAAGTAGTAAAATATCTATAGCATTTAGATTCACCATTTTTTGCCATCACACATGTTGACACTTGAAAAAGTGTTGCACGTACATATGCATTTTAATAAACTCATCTATTTATTTTTTTTACTGCACCCGAGTTCTCTCTCCTTAAATGCATAGTTGTGCTGTTTCCAGGGAGTTGCACGAATATATATTCTAGTGAAAATTGAGTTGATGTGACAGGAAAACAGGTTAGGGTGAACCATCATTCCCTGCTTTACACTGCAGTTCAGTGGCTGGAAGTAAGGCACATATAGACTGACTTTCCTAATACGAGTTTCAGACCGAAGTGAAACAGAAACTTGCAAGTTTTGCTCGGAAGGGAAGAAAGCCTAAATCAAAACGACAGTGACACTTGTAACAATGCAAATTACTGGAAGTCCAGCCATGCAGTTTGTCTTGTTCAGCAGCATTAGAGCTGAAAACAAGAAAAGGAACAAAGTAAATAAATATATAATGTGTTTAATAACCCTGTCTCAAGGTGCTTCTCAGTAACAACAGACCAAGACAGCTGGAGGCCAGTCTGGATAACTGGGGTTAATATGCACACAGCTAAGCTTAAAATGTCATGACAGCTGTAGCTTTTTAAATGTTAACAATTTAGTCATTTCAAGAGTTCTAATTCAAGTATAAGGTCTGAACAATTAATCAAATATTAACCTTGATCACAAATTTGGCTTCCCACAGTTAAATGAACATGACGGGCTGTGATATTAATGCTTGAAATAGATGCTCCGCTAATTGAAAAATGCACTGCATGTTCAATCAAGCGCCTTCCAAACTAACAGCCTGCCATCAGGGAGCGATTGAGGTGTTTTGGCTTCACCTTTGGGGAGTCTTCATGCTACTTTCCTTAATGCTGCAGCTGCAGAGGAGAGTAGAAGAGTGAGCAGACTGGTGAAATCAAATGTCTGGAGCAGAAAGGGAAGAGTTAGTCTGCAAAATGATCATCGTCAGTTGTTGGGAAGTATTTGGGATTTAGGGCAGGTGCATAAAGGCTTGGTTATGCTTTCTGCATAAACATGTGGAAATGAGACGCTTGGAAATCCGCTTGAGAAAACGTATGCGGCTTTGTACTCCATGTGGTGTCTGCTCCCAACCTGCAGGGGGCAGTGTATCGCAAACACACGTCTACCTAGTCTGCTGTAGTACTAAACTGGAGTAGAAGTTTGCCATTGTTTACACCACTTACAACATGGCATTTTACTGAATAGTTGTATTTCAGCAGTTAGTTTTAATTTCACACCATAAATTGTTCATAACTTGGTTACCACGGTGATCTCTGTGTGATGAACCATATAAATGCCTGGATTTGAGAACTTCTGCTGCTTGGAGCTCCTGTTCTTCCGCCAGCTTTCTGCATGTCTCCGTCTGCGTAGTTAGAAAAATTTGGAGGTGCAAGACACGGAAATTTTCCACATGAGAAGAGCGATGTGAGGGGCGTGGCTGCTAAAATGACGTAGTTTGTCCACACAGAGCTGCACGGACCTCGCAGACGCGGCACAAATAAAACAAGCATAAGCGTGCATAATGCTACATGTCCACTAGATCTGTTTTTCCTGTATGTAAACGAGCCGTGGGCGGTCACTAGCGGCCACTATGTGGTCATATGACAGCGCTTTCAGTTTGAGAGTCCAGCAGATGTGTCGGACCAACATGGCGACTCGGCCACAAACTTTCTCTTTTATTTCGAAAATACTTCAGCAAAAAGTATTTCTGAAAGCATTTGAGGTGAGAAATAATCTGTGCAGTTGCTGAATCTGTAGAAGTCAAGTCTACTTTATGCAAATGAGCTGCGGCCTGCTCTGGGGAGACTCACCGCAGCTGGACCAGCATGCAATGCGGTGCATTTCACATAGACAACAAATGGGATGCAGGAAATTGCCGGATCTAGTGGACACATACCTTAAGACTTGAGTTTGTGGTGCAAAACAACACCATTGACTTGTTGAAGCATCTACAAAAACACAACCGACTGCAGTTATGATGAATAGATGAAGGCCAAAAAGAGCAGAATACAACGTTCTCGGAAACCCCATCCCCATCCTGAAGCAGCTCAGATATCTGCAGCAGCGTGTCGTTGTTTTGCAAATCAGGGAAGTTGGGAGAAAATGTTGAGTGTTTATTCAATTTCATTTTGCTTCCAGGAGATGGACTGTGAAGAACTGGTCCTAGTTCTATGTGAAGATTTGTACATTTGCAGGAATGAAAGCAGTGTTCTTTTCAAGTAAAAGTGCAAAAAAAACCACGGTTGGTCCCTAAAATCACTAAATAATTGGGACAAATACTCATGACCTCAGTATTGATCAAAATGATGCTTTATTTCAGCTCCAATCGTTCAGTCAGTTACCATAGAAAGCATTCATTTGTCTTATAACATGTTTAGTATGAAGCTAGTGGGAAAGCGACTAGCCTGGTAGTGATTGTGGCTCCTTAGTAAAATGAAGAACCTTAATAGAACGTACTAACACGGGATGATACTCATTTATCGGAGCATCGTCTGCAGTTTGTCAGCCCTCAGTAATGTGAAGGAACCGAGATCTGCTGGCTCGCCTTACCTGTTTTTGAAAGCATTTAAAGTGATTACTGCAGAAATGGATTCGCCGGAGTCATCTGCCAGTTTGGTGCCATCTAAGATGATGGCGAGCCCGAAGAGACAGCCTGAAAAATGCTAACAGTCGGAGAAAATCTTCCTGCGGTCCCAACAGTGACCGTTTCTGTGAGATTGATGGTAGTGAGTGCATAAGTACGTGACTGAAAAACCGAATGAAGGGCTGCCCATTAGGAGCTGCACTCACATCAGATTTGCTTGCAATTCAGTCTGACATGTTTGACTAGAATGTGATCCAGAGTAGAATTTATAATGACATTCTCTGGGTTTTTACAACGCTTGTCAACGCAATTAGATGGGAGTTTCGGGCCTGTAGGGGTTGAAGAGGTTAAAACCGTGTTTCCATTTTAAATCCAAGATGATTCTAATACATTTAGTTGTTCTAACATCTTATTAGTGACAATTATTCCCCCTGAACACATCAGATTTGTAAAAGCTCCTCTTCTCCACACTTCTTTTTATTAACACCAGTGGCCAAATGTGTGCGATTAGCCATCTGAGCGAGCTGACAGAGGGAATGAGAAGGAGGGGAAGTGGAGATGGAAAAAGCAGAAAGGGAGAGGGAGGATGTTGAACATGACATCTAAGTATCTAATTACCTCTGTGGCTGTGTCGGCCTCCCTGACCGGGCTGCACTTTTCACACATACACCACCTCTGGGTGCCTCAGCTTGTGCCCTCAGCGCATTTAACGTTGTGCAGCAGAAGCGACTACATGTAAATAACAGCTTGAAAAATGGGAAGCTGCGTCATGGAAACCTGGCGGAAGAAGCCAGAAAGAAGAAGGTGGCAGCTCAGTGTTAGAGGTCACGGTGCAAGATGTCACAAATGCAAAGCAAATATTAATAACCTCGTGTGATAGTGTGTTCTCTCTGCATTTAAAGTTCACTCACAGGCAGCGCTGCTCTTTAGTCTTGCAAGGAGCAATATAAATATTTGACTTTATGCAGTTGGTATCACTGGTGAAGTGCTTCCCATTCCAGTCTCCATCATATATTTCTCTGCTGTATCCTCCTCTTTTATGGAGCTTATTTGGAGAATGATAAATGAAGGAGAAGGATAACCTCCCGCATGAGCGTGTTTGAAGATGTGCTGTAGAATGTGCACAGATGATTGCAGCCCAGGGTTGGTGTCTGTTGGGACAGAGTTCAACAAAGGGAATCGTTAATACACAGCTGACAATTTTATGGATGTGCAGGCTGATGTCTTCCCATATAGTCATGTATAATTCACTGCCCTCTTTAACTTTTTATTAAGTCGAAAGAGCGGCATATTGTCCATTGTCATCAACTTCTTTTCTTCCTAGCTCTTCTTTTTTTATTTGCTTCACTGTCCTTTTCGTTTTAGCAGATGTGAAAACTGCAAAGTGCCACCCAGACAATGCCACTCTGTTTTACCCTGAGTGCTCGCAGTGGTTAGTGCTGGTAACTGTGAGTTTCTGTGATTTCATGCTGTGTCCACTTTCCTCAGTCATCACGCTGTTTTCTTGCAGCCTTCTGTTTGTCGGGGTCAAATTAGCAGAAGGAAAGAAAGAAAGGGGGAGAAAAAAGCAGCCATGGCATTAAATCGTTGGTTATTCTCTCAATCTGATCTTTTCTCTGTGTGAATTTCAGCTTATTCTGCTGCTGCCTGTTGTTTTATCCATATCCACCTGTTTAGCTGCAGACACCCAGGAATGCCCTCCATCTGCACGGTGCAACATCACAGCATCGCCCAGCTGCAGCGCTTCCCATAGCGCCGTCTCTGCTTTGCAGACTCTCTCTCTGGCTTTGTTTGTCCCGATGGTGACATTTCATGGCTGTCATCGTCACTGTCTCAGCAGTGGGGCAGCTCAGAGGTGTAACTGTTAGCATAGTCACCAGCGGAGTCTATTAAAGGCAAAGTGCTGTAATTCTTCCTTTCTTGCCAAGGGCCTGCCTTCACTTTCAATGACACGCACGGTGATATGTGGAGAAAAACCCAGCAGCATGTGGCAACATCCGATTTACCACTTTAGGGTTGAGGTGCCCAAAATAGTGCACTCTCATTTTCCAGTCTGCTGCATAGGATGCTCTGTTTTAAGTCAGGATCGTTCTCAAATGTGTGGCGCCTTTACGCATTTCTAATCATTCGAGTCTGCATCTGAAGGCGCAGCAGCAACTTCAAAGTCTGCACACAATTAATCAACACTCCCTCCTCTGTGGGTTTCTATTCTGTGATTGATTCATGCACAGATGAATTGCTGCATCACACCTTTATCCAGCCCTCGTTCCGTTTCCTCCTCTCATCACTGCGGCAGGAGAGCACAGTGTACACAGAATGCCTTGTGCACACAACGTCCTCCAGCATGCTGACAGAAAGTCCAAAGGCCCCGACTGCAAACAAAGAAGCTCCTGTGGATGTTTATTATGTATAGGGTTTTTTCCCATATACCAGAGATTATATCCTTCGGGGGAGCAGAGTGAGCGAGATGGATTGTGGAGTGTGCATATTTGCAGAACGAAGGAGGAGGAGGCTTTTTCTGACGTTTCAGCTGGATGTGCTGCCTTCATGGGATTGCATTACAATCCCTTTGCCCCCGTGTTGTTTTTCTCCTCACATTATTGCGTCAGTGAGGTAATACAGAGTTTGGGTTGAGAATAAGCTGGACTGAAACATTTCACCCGGGGACATAATACGTCTCTGTGGCCTTTACACACCTTGCCAATCCTCAAAGAAAGACAATAACTTGTTTGTGTTTTAGATTTTTAGTGCACGCTGCCAAGGCTGCCATTGTTGTGGGTGGCATAATTGTGTCTGGGGCTGCTGTTGCGAGAGAAAAGCACAGTGTGGCTTGAAACCAGCAAATTTTGGGAAACCTTTGACACCAGAATGCTTAATCTTTCCCTCTGCTGTACAGCATGACTGCATGTAGTTTTCCAGGAGCACTTAACACACAGTTTTTGCTATCATCTCATGTGTGATAGAAGCACAGAAGTGCTGCGTTTCTGATTTTTTTTTTTTTTTTTTGCCCAACATGAGAAGCTTTCAATTTCATTGGTGTGCTCACATCGACAAGCTTTTTTTTTTCTTTTTTCTTCCAATTATGCTTTTAACTCAGCCTCATACCAGTGTGGCTTATCATGAAAGTGAGCCAGTTGCTCTCTCTTGTGTGAGAAATGCATAATCTGTGCTTTTCTACCCTTCTTACAAGCACTTTCATGTTAATTATATAGCTATTTACTCTGGAGCTGCCAGGGAGCATTTTTCAAATTTTCTATTTCACTTCTAATGCCGTGCACACTCTGATTTTCACATGAGGTATGAAAAGGTTAGGGAGTGTCGCGTGAAAAAAGGGAATGGATTTCTTGCAAGTAGGAAAGTAAAAGCAGGATGTGAGTGGGAAGCAGAAATATGGTACCAGGCTGATGTTCCTTGGGGATTTCATCACGTGTGGCTCAAGGAAAGGGTCATATGTTGTTTGTGTGCTTTGATCCTCCTGCAAAATATGATTTAAAACCACCTGATGTGGATTTTTTCCTTTCCGTGTGTATTCACAGTACATGTATTTGTGGGTATTAACTCAGTCCTGAAGCTTGAGAACCCGAAAAGCTCTTAAATCCTCGCACCTGTGTACACAACGGCTCATTCTGTCCATGCCAGTGCAGCCTTACGCACAAAAACACACATCATGTTTACACCTGGATCCCAGCACAATCACAAATCTTTGTGAAAATTCCCACATCTGATTTATTGTAACACATTCTGTCTGCTAGTTTAACCACTGAGCCATCAACAGGTGTGGGCTCAGGATGCTTCCGTTCGCCTGTAAGATCTTCTTCAGCGTAAGAATTATTAGCTTATCTGATTGAGTGGTGCTGGACAAGACAGACAATCAATAGAACCCATTTTGTTTTCCTTCCACTGGCTTTTTTCCCTCCCTGTGTTACACCTTCAGACGGAAGAGGAGGGTGTGGAAATACAAAGAATAGCTTAAAAGTGTTTCTGTAATTGACTCCTAATTAAACTGTGTGTGCGTTTGTGTGTCCATTTATTTGCATATGGCAGCGGAATACACATTAAATCAAAGATTAGAGAAGCAAGTAGAATGAGAATTAATAAAAAAAGAAAAAAATCATTATAGCTCGGTGGTACCTAAAAGAAGACATGGGGGGCCTATTAATAATTAATCAACCGTCCCTTATCTTTTAATCAAGTCGATAAATGTGAGGCGGCAGATGAATTAAGCAAAAAAGAAAGGGGGGCATCTGTGTAATGAGCCTGGTCTCTTGTGGATCGCTTACAGAGGTATTGCACTGCTCTGGCTGAGGGGAGATTATTCTTCCACGGTTTCTGTGATAGATGCCATCCACCAAACGCTCTCGTACTGCAACACAATGGTGGATGCAGGACAGACCGAGATAGAGAAGATGAATTTAAAAACTAATTTTCCAGTTGTAATTATTATGTATCCTTGCACATGTTCTCAGCAGATATGCCTAGGGTCTGGCTCGCACTGGATGTAGTGCAGCGTCCCTGGAGCAATTTGAAATTCATCATCTCTCTAAGACCATCTGCAATAGTGAGTATTTACGCTGCACTTCTAGTTCTAGCTGCAGCCGGACAAAACACCCCTTTCAAGCACAGGCAGAAGCAGAAACTTGAAGGTTTTTGGCTTTTTTTCCCTCCAAAGCCAATTTTGAGTACTCAGGTAAGAGAAAAATGGAGAAAAAATCCTTAAGCTCCGTCTCTATCCTGTCTCTGCCTGTCTTACAAAAATGCAAATATCTGTAATTTTGCCCTTTTTCTTTGTACTTTAACAGACAGCTGGCATTTCTGGGCATGTTTCTAGGACTTACATGCACCTGAAACCTTCCTCGGAAAAGGTTGACAACAGATTGGAGCATCAGCTTACTTGTCGAAAGATTTTTTTGGCACATTTAGTGCAGCATAATCAGAATGTTTTTGACACGATCTAACAATCAATACAAATTCTCCTTTGATTGCGCAGAATATTTGATCATGCATCAGTGTGTTGGAAGCTCTTCATCTCAGCCACACCAGGCTCCCGGCTAAAGATGCCTTCAGATGCTTCAGCCCAGATTATGTTTTTGTGTTTTTCTCATGATCACCTTTCTAAACTTTACATGGGTTTAAAAAAAGAATTTGCGTTGACAGGTAATTGTACCCACTGTTTGGACAGTTCCCACTGTGTTTTGGCATTTTTTTGTCTTTGACATGACAGCAAAGAAGTCTGAGAACATAACACTTTTTTTCCTTCTTCACTTCATCTCCTCTCCTTCCGTTTTTCAGCTTCATTTCCAGTTATATGTTCGTGGGCTTTCCAGCCTCGTACCATGTCAGCCATTTAATCTGAGTGATTATCTTACCAACAGATGCTGAAATATTTATGCCTCCCAACCGCAACCTGGCATTTAACAAGCACGAAAACAAAGCTGACCTCAGATGCACACAAAAGCATGCACTTCCTGCTGCAACACCAGCGCTCCAGAGCTTAATGCACGCAGACAAGCACATGCTGGGAACATTTACAGCTTCTAACCTTGCTGGAAATTGAAGCACTTGACTGTGTGACCACATCTTAACCATGGTGGGTTTTTCTGTGTGCAAATGTCTGATTTGGCTCTGGGGTGTAAAATCTGAATTCTAATCAGCTCGATCAGCAGGGTTTCAGTTGACACAGTGATTGGACAGTGTTTGGAGAGGCTGAGGTTCTTAGCAGGAGGTTCTCTACTTATGTGCTCGGATCATCTGTGCTTTGTGCTTGTTGGTGTCTTGCACCTTACGGCATCCATGATCATTACAAATTTACCTAGTGAGTTTAAATATTAAGGTTACAGCTCTACAGTATAATTAAATATGAAGATATGCCTGTAGAATTTTAAAATTACAGCCTACTAGACTATACACGGAAAACCCAACGGATCCAAAGATTCTCTGTGAGCAAGCAGGAAGAGACCTCCAGCAGAACCAGGCTCAGGGCAGGCAGCCATCTGCCTCCACCCGTTGGGGTGAGGGTGAAGCGGTGGGAGATAAAAATTAATGTATCCCCAGGGCATCATGTACAGAGAAAAAAAGAGGGGCCCTAAAATAGAACCTTGGGGGATGCCGTGTTTAAGGGAAGTGGAAGACGACGAAAAGTAAATGAATCTGGGTAAATTGTTGACTTTTTTTCTTCTCTTTTAAAATATTATGACTCCATCACAGCTACTAGAGATGATCTGCTGCTATAAAAGCCTGTGCATGGCTAACTGTTCCCTGCACTGCCGTTTTTTGGGGTTTTTTTGTTAGGTTTTTTTTTTTTTTTTTTGCTTTACTGGCTTAATTGTGTTGAAATACTGTACTTGTACTTCATAACTGTTGATTTATACTTTGTTTCAACTCATGTACACCCAAACTATTTTTTTTCTTCTTCTTGATTAAAGACAGAGACAGAGAAACAAAAAAAGACAGAAGGAGGGAGTAGACGATGTCTTTCTGGCTGTTTTTTAAGACCCCCTCTGGTGATAATCAAATTTTCCACCTCATTAACATTTCCATATGGTGTTTTTTTCATATGCTGTAAAACACATCATGGGCCAAATAAGCAGTCAACACCATGGATGATGGTCTCAAAAACACGGATTTAGATGTGTTCATATGCAATAAAGTTAAGGAATCAATTGTTTCAGCTTGCAGGGTGGGGCTCTCAGCATTAATATCTCTGGCTGATATTGGTGTATGGCTGAATTACTGCAATATTATGACTTATCTACTTAGCTACTCATCTTCAGCATGACGTAAAATCATGATATGTTGTCAAAATCGCTTTGTTCTACATGTCTTATTTAAAAATTCACCAAAAATAAATTATCTATCCCACCCAGATTCTGTGAAAGACCTTTAGTAATTCAGCTGCCCACAACAGTCATGTGAAGAAAAAATATATATTGACTTTTCAATTGAACTGGGTTGAACTGCAGGCTGTGTTGAATCCTGTTCATTTTTCAGTAAAATAAATTGAAGCAATTCTACTTTTGTTATTGTTTTATTACTATTTGTGGCATTTTCACTTTATTCTACTACACACGAGATATTTTTGACTTCTCTCTACTTCTAATGGTCTAGTGGTTATGCTTTTTTCATAGAGGTACAGGACTTTATATTGCAGTGAGTAAAATGCGATGGGAACAGGAGACATGAAGAAACTGTTCAGGGTTCACAGGGTTAATCAATGCAGGCAAATTCACAACATCATGACTCTCATTCTTCTGTTTTTCCATTTCTGTTGTTAGCTGTCGGATCCATTGTGGAGTTAGATAATGGCTCATAAAAAGGCCCCGGTATAAACCAGCAGACATTACTAAGGTGGTCTGGTGTACATAAAATGATTACTTTTATTGTATCATCTGACAAAATGAACAAAAACACAGCTTAATGACAGCAGCTGTTCTCTGAGCTCAGCTCCAAATCCACCCAGCCAGTCCAAACAGATGGCTGCAGAGTGAGTCTGGTTCTGTCGCAGGTTTCTTCCCGTTGGAAGTTTTTCCTCCCCGAGTGCTTCCTCATGGAAGGATTGTTGGGTTTTCTCTCCACTGTACGGTCCTAACCTGACTGTGTAAAGAGAACATTTGCATTGGTAAGAAGCACTTGTGAAGGTAGCAGGTCATGATAACTGCTCTCCAGAATCACTTATTAACAGCTTCCCAAAAAGAACACCTGTTAAATCAAAGAGCACTCGAGAAGACAGAGTTAGATGGAGATCCGGTTGGAAGTAAAGATGGTCTTCTCACCATGTGAGCCAATAACAGTGATCTAATGTTACCAATGAGTGGAAACCAATTTCCAGCGACGGACAGAATGGAGGGAAACCTCAATGACACAACAATCTCCACCCAGGATTCAGGGCTACTTCCTGACTCTCCAATTTCCTGTGAGCCTCACCAGGACCAGTTAAACCAATGTGTGCGTTCTTGTGTTCTTGTGGGTGTGTGTTTGAGTGCATGGTTTGCCAGATATTTCTCTAATTTCCTCTCTACCTGTGCCAGGCTGAATTGCTTCCTGTCCGTGATTGATTTACGCTTAATGGCGACACCTCTATTTCTCTCTGCGTCTCTTTCAGTCCCTCCATCTCGCCCATGCTTGTGTACACCCATTGTGGTAGAAACAAAACATAATAATATGATATGATAAGGGGGCCGAGGCCTGGAACCTCAACCTATCAAAAAACTGTGTTATTACTGAAATAAATTATGCAGCGGTAAATGGCTGTTTTCAGTTAAATGAGTCATCACTGGGTCAGGATGAAACAGAATGAAATTCGGTCTGGCACGAATTGCTTGCTTGACTCAACTGTATTTTACTTTATCCTGTCTTTTTACAAGAAAAAACTCAATACACCGATGAGCCACAACAATAAAACCACCTGACCTCTATGGGTGTCCAGCTGTGTCTGGTCCTAGGACATCAGCAGTGGGTCTCTTGGGTCCACTGGGTTCCTGGATGGGGTCTTCATGGATTGGGCTTGTACCAGTAAAAACTGTGCTGGTGCAAAAATATGATCTACTCCACATTCACCCATCTAAGCATGGAGGCTTTTGATTTGATCTTGAATTTAAAGTGGTTCAGATGCAAAGAAACACTAATATATGTATTTTTTTTTACATTTTAACATGGAAAATAATGGTTTTCCAAATCAAAAATTATGCTTTAAAGAGTCTTTAGCCTTTGTACAACAATCTATTCCAGATTTTACCCACCTAAGGTCACTGGCTTTTGATTCGGACCTGGTCTAAAGTGGTGCAGATGCAAAAAAAATAAATAAATAAATAACAACAGTGAAATCTCCAATTTTTTACATTTTCACAAATAGAATAGCAGTTTATTAGTCAGAAACTGTACGTTAAATAATCTTCAGTCTCTGAATGACAGTCTAGTTCATTCAGTTTTATCTGTCAGTGGTTTTAAAGTTGTGGCTGATCGGTGTATTCTTGTATACATTCTGTATGTAAGTCTAAATGGGGGCAGATAGGAATCAGAAAAACACATCAGTATTCACCAGTATGATAGAATCTAAATACAGTCTATCTGCAGTCAACTCAGTTTAAGTCGTTCCCTCCAAATTTTCTTTTCTTATTCATGTTTCCTTGTGTAACGACTGTGGCATGAAAACTGGGCTGACTTCCAATGGCATGTGGGGAGCAGTAAGACATCCATTTGACATGGGTCTCTCAAAGAAAATCCTTTTCCTTTTCCATTCATCAGGTTTCTCTTTCAAGGTTAAATGAGTTCATGCGCAATGGCTTACTCAGAGCATGTTCTAACGTTTATTAAGTGCTTTTTTTTTACTTATTCCTCAGTACATTTCCTCTTGTCGGTGGGTCACACGACTGTACAGAGTGTTCAAACTGCTGCAGGATTCAATCGCTGAAAGTAAGAGAGATCTGGGCCCACACTCAGAGGAACTTCAGTTGAAAGGCTGCAGCATTTCAAAGATATTAGACGTTTGCCCCCGAAACCTGGGGATTGGGGAGAGCTGTTGAACTCCAGGCTGGTTTCCCCCAAAAAGAAACTCTTCAGAAATTCATTAGTGCTTTCCGTTTCATTCTGAATATTCCATTTTGTCACTATTTTTTTTCTCCGTCTGCATAGCAAGACGTCCATCTTTTCCATCCTCTCGCTTCCTCTGTAGTTGCTGGGCAGTCAGAAGTGCAAGTCTCCCCCTCTCTCTCTGCTTGTAGCCAGCAGAGCCGGTCTCAAAGGACTTCTAAAAGCAGCCTGCAAACAGTATGACGAATGTGTTGCTTGCCGTCGCAGTCACTGTAACGGACGTGCAGTTTGAAAGGTTTGTGAAAAAAGACGCGGCAAAAAAACCCCAGCAAAGAGTCGGGACTCCGCGGGGAGTCGGTGACATCAGAGAAAGCTGGTCGCCCCTCCCTGCCCCGCTGTTTGTCGTCTCATCTCACTCCTCTCTCCGTGTCACTCCCTTCTTCCCAGCGGCCTTTGAGTTCACCCTTTTTAACCGGCCGGGCCGTTTCGGCTGCTGACCTATAAAATATAGAGCCTGTCAACATCTGTTGAAAGACACGGCGAGCGGTGGCGATGATGGGATTTACATACTATTAATGATTTGGAAAAAGGGGAGAGTGTGCTGGGAGGGGACGAAGGAGGCAGAAGGGGAGAAAAGGGGATTGGTTAATGGATGGTGTGTGCATGTGTTCCAAATGTTAATGTGCCATTTTAGGACCAAAGAAAAGGTCTACGATTGGGAAGGGAGGAAGAAATAGCCTCGTTGGTCAGACTCGGGGAAGAGAATGTGTGGACTGACATGGTTTTTGGCCCATTACTCGGGCGCGGAGCACAGAACATTCGCTTACTTCATTGTGGGTTGGAAATACCCGTGTCCTGTACTTTTTCTCAGCCTGCAATCACTCTGCTCTACCTCACCATCCTGCTGCTAATTCTTTTTGCCAGCGTCATTAGCATTAATGTTGGTTAGAGTTGTGTTTTAGGCCAGCTGGTAATTTTAAATGCAAATTTTGACATAGAGACCATGGATTGGCAATAAAATTCGGCACTATGAAGCAAGTACGGGCAAAATCACAGCTGGCAACTCAACACGGGCATCAAGTTGAACTTGTCTCAACATTGAGGGAACTACCAATGGTTTGGTGAAATATGACGCCAAACATTTACCACAAAGAAGCAGTGTCCACATCTTTGTTTTCCACCACTTCAGTGGAATCAGTTGGTGGCACATTTCATCAGATTTTTAAAAAAGTGAATACTGTGAGCTATAAACCATCATGTACAAACAAAAAGACACTGAACTTGGGTGGATTGTCACTGTTAAAGTGCAGGCTGGTCAGTTTCAGTCTGAAATGTTTGAGGTGGGAATATGTATTGGGGTAACCGAGGCAACCAGAGCCTGGAAAGTGGACTAGAGACCAACCGTCAGCTGAAGTGACACTTATTTCAGATGTTCAGTTATTAAATGACGAGCCAGCAGAGACTTTCTCCACCTTCTAGTACTTTCAGTATTAATGTAGTTTTGGGACTCTTAATGGAGGTGCGATGTTGCACTTACAAGGAGGAACAAAAGTCTGCATTTGGAGGTTTATGAGGTCATTGAACTCTTACCAGAAGACTTGAGTTTGAGTCACATCTTGCGTGATAACTGTAGTTTTTTTAACTTTTAAATGTAGTCTTGACTTGGTTTTGCTTTGTGTTTATTTGCATTTTCAGATTGCTTAAAGCACCAACACTGTTGCTAAGTTTAAAAAAAAGATCATCCCCACCCTCACCCCAGCTGGTCGAGGCAGATGGCTGCTTTCCCTGAGCCTGGCTCTGCCGGAGTTTTATTTTTTTTTGCTTTTTTTTTTGCTTTTTTAAAAAATTAATATTCTGCTTTTACCTGCTGTTGCCAAGTGCTTGCTTACAGCGAATCCTAAGGAAACTTGTTGGGTTTATCTTTTTAAATGAAAAGTTGGTGGAATATAAATTACCATGCGACTCCACTGCAGCTTTTACAGTCATGCATTTAAGAGGTACCCAGTGTAATCTGGGCTACTTTCTGTTTATTGATGATCAGAACATGTAATACTGGTAATTAGAGTATTGCAATGAGCTACGATGATAGTAGCCATTTAATAAGCTGATAACATTTGTTTGGGTAGCGATGAGCGACAAATGGACTGTTTAATGTCACTTTAGGGGAACTCTTTGGCTAAATGTTCTCCTTTGTCCACCAGCTAGTCACTAAGTGTCACTGAGGCTGTCCTTTAGCGACTCCTTGACATTTTACCGTAAAGTAGCATCTACGATAATTACAATTAATTACCTGTATAGTTTACATTTGCCATTTTCCACACTTCCATTGATAATTCTTCCACTTTGAAGGGACTGAATAGAACAGAATTACAATAACAATGCGGCATTCTACAGCTCAGCCAAGATGTGCAGGCAAAACACAAAGGCTCTGACTTTAGCTTGTGCTGTGTTTTACGTTTTTATTTCACTTCTCTTCTGTGCAGTCTCGGTGGTGACATTAACAGCCAGCCAGGCCGAAATATACAAAAGAGAGTCGTAGAACGCCGGCATATCCATTTCTTCACCCCTCTTGTCTCTCTTCCTCTTCATCTTGTTCTGTTTCCTATTCTTCATAAAACTGTGATCGAAGAGTTGAATTGGATGTGATTTCAAGGGTGTCATCGAGGAGTCTAGACAGTGCAGACATGCTGACGGACAGGTGTGAATAAACACTGTGACAAATGCATTGTTTTTACTGAAGGTTGCCCCATTTACTTTGTGGAATACTTGACATCTTTACATCACAACTGCAGCGAAATCTGTATATGTGCAGATTTGAGCAAGTGTGAGCATGCAGTGTGTAACTGGGAATGTGTGGAAGTGTTTGTGTGTCACTGTGTATGACACTGTATAACGCCGGGATGATGCCGGTTATTGGTGAACAAGATATTTGGAACCAAAATACATTAAATGTAGTGTTTTGACAGCGTGTGATTACAGCAATCTGTCATTCATAACTAGACTTCTTTATTAATAAGGTGATGAATGTGTAAAATAGAATTAGGACTCTCTCCTCTGTTTATGTGGGATCGAATGTGAGATTGATCGGTTTTAGGGATAGACTGATATTTGGCCGATATTTAGGATTTTACAGATTGTCGGTATCTGTATTTTTGTTGGCTGATTATTGATGAAATTAATGTGCAGCAAAAACTAAACAAGAAACTCAAGCATTGTCACAAACTAGGAAATTAGTTTCTCTCACAGTGGCTAAGGCTATGCTAACGGCTAGCAGCTAAGTTAGAAAGCAGCCACAGATTAACCTGAAACAAGGTCTGGAAAACAATAATTAATAATGCACTAAGATATGGACTTAGTGGACAATAAAAGTGACAGAATGAAGAAAATAGAGAAGAACTGCAGACGAAAAACTGATCAGTCTCAGTTGATCCCACATGAAACGAGGAGCTCGTTCTAATTTAATCACTTCTATTTCTATTTTATTCAGTTATAGTTGCTCTTCTTAATGAAAAAGTTGAGTTATGAATGACTGGTTCTTGGTATCACATGCTGTTAAAGCATTACATTTATTGTATATCAGTTCAAAATATCGGTTATCAGCTTTCCGTGATCACCAACAATTGATATTGGCCGATCTCTAATCAGTTACATCTCCGGTTCTCTGTTTTCTTAATATTTCACTGTTATATCACTTTCATTGCCCACTGAAGTCCATACCTTCACCCTTGTGTCATCCTGTGGGTCAAAATTGACCCGTTTTAAAGTTTGAAAATGTCCATCCATCCATTATCTATACACCGCTTAATCCTCACTAGGGTCATGGGGGGGCTGGAGTCTATCCCAGCTGACTCAGGTGAAGGCAGGGGACACCCTAGACAGGTCACCAGTCTGTCACAGGGCTACATACAGAGACAAACAATCACTCTCACATTCACACCTACGGGCAATTTAGAATAATCAATTAACCTCAGCATATTTTTGGACTGTGGGAGGAAGCCGGAGTACCCGGAGAAAACCCACGCATGCACAGGGAGAACATGCAAACTCCATGCAGAAAGATCCCGGGAAAGCCGGGACGCGAACCAGGGACCTTCTTGCTGCAAGGTGAAAGTGCTAACCACTACGCCACTGTGCAGCCCAGTTTGAAAATGTGAAAAAAAAAAATAATAATTTTCACAGTGAAACTTCTGATGTCCACATTTTGAATATTTTTGGGAAATTTTTCAACATTTTTTGGTGGAAAAAAAGAAATGTTAAAAATGTTTCTTCAGAACATTCACAAAAAACTCAACCAAAATCCAGCGAATTTCACTGGATTTTGGTTGATTTTTATGTGAATGTTCTTAAGAAAATATCAGAAGTTTTACTGATATATATGGAATCACTAGATATTTTTAGGATTTTTTTGGAAGATTTTTACTCATTTTTTTGTAAAATATTTACAAGAATTTTCTTGCCAAATTTGGGGGATTTTTTTAAAATAAAATTTTTAAGGGAAACTTTTAAGGAATTATTGGAATTTGGGGGATTATTTTGCTGAACTTTTGGATTTTTTTCAGACAAGGAAGCAATATTTTTTGGTGCCCGTAAATGAAGATAACAGGAGGCTTAAGGCATTATTAATTATTGTTTTTCAGATTCTGTTTCAGGATCGTCTGTGGCTGCCTTTTAGCTTAGCCGCTAGCCATTAGCATAGCCTGACCCGCTAATTTCTTGCTTTGTGGCACCGGATTGTGTTTCTTGTTCGGATTTTGCTGTTTTAGAGACATTTCTGAGACCACAGAGTGACGACAGACAGAGGTTGGAACCTGAATCTGAATTAGCTCATTTAATTTATCAATAACTGGCCAATTGAAATACCAATAATTAGAAAAATGCAAAATATTGGCCACGAGATGATCAGTCAGGCTGATGATCGGTCTGTCCCGGGTGTAAGGTTTTCATGTACAGTCTAAGGTTAATGATTTATGTGTTCAGCAGGCTTCCTCTGTGGGTCTGTTCTCCATGTTTTGTACATCTGTGATTGTGTGTTGACACGCTCATGTGTTGCTCTGGAGAAACTACCGGCTCCCTTCACCTCCTGCTCGGTGGTGTGAGGCGGAGAATCTGTCCCGGCGGAGCAACACGGCCATTTTTCACTTGACTCCAACATATTACCTCATTTCCCGCGGCGCAGACGCCCCCTCTACCCAGTGGCCTTACCGCTCTGACCTCCAGACCTCACCCGCCAAACTCTCCACCATCCACCTCCCATCCTTCCTCCAAGCTCCTTGTCCGCCCTCTTTTTTTCTTTGCCGCCCTCAATCCATCTGGGGCCCAGCAGCTGATGGATGGCCCCTCAGGAGGAGGGTTGCAGCAAAGGTTAGGTCTGCTTTCTGGAACTTTTCAGCGCCACAGCAAAGATGGAGAGAGACGAATTGAAGCGAGATTGGCACAGATTTTAAGGGGGGTGGAAGAGGGGAATGAAGGGGAAAAAACACGGAGGGAGAAAATACTAAAAATTGTCAGTCGGCACTAGCAGTTTCTACCCTTTGCAGCTGCATCCTCCACCTTCTCCTCGCGTCCCCTCCCCTGCCGACCACCGCATCCTTATTTTTCATCACCTGTGTCTTCCTCTAGCCCCATTCTGCCTGTGTTGTCTGCTGTCAGTAAAATTGACTGGGGACTGCTGTGTATTCTGGTTTGCATCGGTAGCGTTGCTAGAGTGCGCTCACTAAGTATTTGTTTGGGCTGTCAAGGTGTCTCCTGAGTGCCTGCTTGCCTCCTGTTGAATATTTATCACTTATTTAATGCCGTTGCCCCCCCGAGAGAGTTGGACTCTGCTTCTAATACATCCCACCTTCTTTCTTCTTCTTCCTTTTCTCCTCACGCTTCCATTGCTACTCTTGCTTTTCCGTGTCTTTTCATTTCCACAGCGGTGCTCGACCTGCAGTGCTTTCTGTACCATCCCTGGTCTCTTCCCACTCCTATACTTAAACCCCACTCACACATGCACTTCCGCATTTATTGCCAACCCCGAGCGTCTGCGCTAAGACTGTTGCATCATAACCACTCGTGGTTATTCCCTAATCTATCATGTTTTAAAAGCTATATATTCCTTAGACTTAGACATACTTTATTGACCCACAAGGGAAATTTTGTTGTCACAGTAGCTCAGAACGGTAATCTTAAATAGACCAGAACAGCAATAGAATTATAATTACAAAATAGAAGAATTTGAAATAATATTAGGAATTTACAATATGGAACAGGTAGCTATAATGCAGTGCTTCCTTTAACGTCACCGAGGGACCTGTGAGAAGTCGGTAAAGAACAAAAGCTCGAATGAGACATCGAGGGAGAAGGTGTACCTGGAAGGAGAAAAGGAAAAAAGAGCTGAAAACAGTGAAACTTGGTTGATAAAATGGTCTCCTGTGTGTGTTTCTCCTCTCCCTTCAGTCTTGCTATTTATTCTCATCACTCACACGAGCCGGCGAGAGACAGAAGAAAGGCAGGAGAGAGAGCGGCGCACAGGAAAAACATGTCTGCCTTTTAAAGTGTGATTCAATCCAAAAAAAGAGTTCAGTTTCACACAAGAAACTGTGCTTCAGTAGCACCTGAGTTTCTCACTGGAAATGTCACCTGACAGAACGCGTTTTGGACAATAAGGAGGTGCAGAAAAGAGGAGAGGAGATGAGGCTGGAAGGGGATTGTAGGTAAGAGTGTAAAGACAGGAGATGTGGAGAGTCTGATCCAATAAAAAAGTGATGAAGGCAGTGAGAGATGGCAGCAGTCATCACGATTCCAACACAGCATGCAAGATATTGTTCTTTCTCTTTCTTCTCACTCAGCCTTTGAGTGGTCATTCATGTCATCTCGGCTGCTTTGCTTTCTCCCATCAAAGCCTCACATCCGTCAGAAAGTCACATGTTGCTGTTGTTGCGTCATTCTGTCCATATTCCATTCACTGTGTTGAAAAACACCCAGTTGTTGCCTTAAATAAGACACTGTGTCTTTCAGCTACTGATATCCAGCAGCAAACAAAGCCCTGGAAAGAAAAGACAGTGCAGACCTGCAGCCACAAAAGCCTCAAATCCACACACATTAGCCGAGAGCTCATCATTTTTACATCAAAAACGCCTGTGTCTGTACTTCTATTCAGCAAAAACGGTTTTGTCCAGAATGAAGCGCTGCCCTGTGTCATTTTAACCCTGTTGTCCATATTTACGGGCACCAAAAAATATTGTTTCCTTGTCTGAAAAAAATCCCAAAATTCAGCAAAAAAATTCCCCAAATTTCTGAAAATTTGCAAAACCTTCAGGAAGAAAATTCCAATAATTCCTTTAAGGTTTTATTTTTTTAAAAAAATTCCCCTAAATTTGGCAAGAAAATTCTTGTAAATATTATCAAAAAATGAGTAAAAATCTTCCAAAAAATCCTAAAAATATCTAAAGTGATTCCATATATATCAGTAAAACTTCTAATATCCTCTTAAGAACATTCTCATAAAAATCAACCAAAATCCAGCGAAATTCTCTGGATTTTGGTTGATTTTTATGTGAATGTTCTTAAGAAAAATTTTTAACATTTCTTTTTTCAACCAAAAAATGTTCAAAGATTTCCCAATAATGTTGAAAATGTGGACATCAGAAGTTTCACTGTGAAAATTTTTTATTTTTTTTTTCCCACATTTTCAAACTTTAAAACGGGTCAATTTTGACCCACAGGACGACACGAGGGTTAATGTTTTAAACATTCAGTCTGGGTTGTCTGACAAAAAAAGACCACCAGAGAGGTGCTTTTCTCAACAGAAAGGGTCTATCTGATCACAACATGTTCAGACAGACAGCCGGTTTTGAAGCAAGTGTAGATGGCAGATAGTCAGAATCTCCTAGTTAAACAACTGCAAAGCAGAACACATTTCTAGTTGTTTCAAGCAGCTCCTATGAGGGAACTTAATTATCAGTTTGTGGAGCTCTCACAAGCTTAATCTTCAGCGCAGACCTGCTGTCAACAGTACTGTGTGCTTTCAGATGCAAGAAATCTAAACAGAAAATTGACTGTTAGCTGCCGTTTTGAAGCGGTTTGTCATTATCACAGCATGTAAATCCAACGGTTTTACATCTATAAGCTGTTAACCAAGAGATACTACCTCACTAAATATCACTTTTAAAGGGCATTATTGCATCATTGGCAACTTCTTGGTTGATATGTACACTGTAAATCATTTCATTGTAGAAACAAGTGCGAGATAACTGCATTTGTTAATTACTTCAATGTCATCTCATGAGTTGATAAAGAGTAAAACTACCTGAGTTAATTAACTTGAGAAAACAAGTTCAATGAACTCTAGAATCAACTAGTCACATACAGTAGCTACAGACTACCTTTCCTTTTATATTTTCTAAGTTTAAACGGTTATAATTTTCTTTATTTACCACTGACAACTCACACCTTCAGTTTTTAAAAACATTTTTGGCAGAATCAGCACAAAGTCAGCCTGTTTTTAAGTACTAAACTTTGCCATGGTTAGATTTGTTTTGACTATTATGAAAAGAAACATTCAGTATTTCATTTAAGAAAGACACACAGCAAGTTTTAAAGCCTCGGAGTCTTAACTTTGTTGAAAGTCTGCTTATATGCTTCTTTTAAACTTAATTTGTTGAGTTGAATGAACTCTGCTTTTCATTGGTTCAACTCATCATTTTAAGTCAAAGTAGAGTTAGAAGAACTTGTATTTAAATTCTAAAGAAAAATCAAAATTAGGCATCTTATTAACGAGAAATTAGCAAAACTCATTCATTTGCATCAAGCAAAATAGAAAAGATGAGTTGATTTGACCAAATTCATTTGTGATGTTTTATAGTGCAGCACAGAAGTATAGAGAAATGTGATTTATAGTCTAACTGCTTTAAAAACAGACTTGGAATAATGTCTGGTCTGGAGTTTTTTTTTTGATCGAGAATAATTGAAACTGGAATATGGGTCACACATTTGTCTCAGATCGTTCAGTCTTACCCTTCAGCCCTGCAGCTGCTCTATGTACTTCCTGTCACACACTGTACTGGGACAGAAACTCCTTAAAGCCTCACACTTATCCGCTGGGACCGGCCTGAGTGGGGGGTGTTGATTACATATGAACACGCTCTCATGTGCGCACCGAATGACAGGCTGAGGGCCGGTATAGGCCCCGCTGGGATTCGTCCCTTTCTGCCTGATGCCCGGTCCACCGCTGCATACTGCCCCCTACTGTGTGCAGCTGCCCCCCACCAAGCCCCCCTGCAATCTGAAGTCCTTTGATTCCCCCGGCTCCCTCACCGGCTCTATTAGAAGCCCGGACGGTAGCGCTGTCCCCCCATCTTGAAGCCATTTTTGTCAGGAAATGGTCTAATTCCCTCATCTGGATCCCATTACAGCCGGGCGGACTGTTATTCCTGTGATGTCTGTACTGTGTAATTAAGGGCTTTGTGTCTCACAGCCAACCGCAAGTCAGCTTTCTTTTTCTCACTACATCCCTGTTCACCTTTTTCTCCCCCCTCCTCTGCTTAACCCCACCGCCTCTTCTCTGGAGACTCACCGGCATGCCCAGCAGCAGACACTACATCCATACCGCCCCACACACTTTCATTAAGGCCAACGTTCATTTGCATCGGCTATGAGGCTCAGCGGCTCAGCGCTTCACCCTGCACTGTTCTGCTTGGCCTGGCACTTTTATTTTATTCAGTTGTGACCCAGAAAGGGCTGCAGCTGTAAAAATTCTTGTGTTTACAACCACACTGGCTCTGTCTCCTCTGGATGTGTTCCTGTGACCACTCACTAACCTACTTCCTAAGTGGAGAAACGTCTAGCCAACCTGGAAGTTGAATGTGCTGTTTCCTGCTGACTGGAAAATGTTGTCGTAGGTATCCATGGCAACGCAGGTCACTGATTGGTACCTACCAGGAGCACCAAATGACCTGGGATGTCTGGTTAAACACAAGCAGCCTCGGGTGTTTTTTTTTTTTTTTTTTTTGCACCTGTCACACTTTTACTCACTGTTTTTCACTATAAGTGTAAAGAAAGCATGTCCATGGAAACAGCAGAGAGAATTCAAAAATGTCATCTGTGTAGTATGATGTTGTTATGATGGCATAAATCACTGGAGAAAAAAAAAAGAAATCCACAGGTCTTATCAGTAATCGTGGAAAAAATGGTACCTCCACACCACTGCTTACGCGTTTTATTTGCTTCCATACTTGTCTCCTATCTGATTATTGTATACAAAGCCAGCAGTTCAGTCAAAAAGTCCCTGAATTCTTTTCACATCACTGCTGGTCGTAGCTGAATCACCAGCGACCTTCCAGTTGTGCCAATGAGCACACAGTATTCAGTTTGCTGGAACCAATGGCTAAGTTTTTGGCAGTTTTTTTTTGCATGATTGATTTATTGATTGATTTTGAGAAAATATCATGATTTAAAGATAAATTTTGGTTGTTTACAGAAAGGATGTCGAAGGAGCAACATGTCGCAGTTGAGTAGTTCAAGGATTGTTGGAAAGTTACATTTTTTTACACCCTTTGACTATGATAAATGGTGTCGTTTTTGTTGGTTTTTTAAAGATTAACATGCCTTGCAAACATGCTTTTGGGTTTCAAGTGTGAAGTTATAGTTCAGGCAACCAAATCTACATAGTTAGTCAGGAAAGGTTGACAAAATTTGGCTGAGAGAAATCAACTTGCCATCGTTAGTGGATCTAATTTTCACTCAGTTTTTGGACTTGAACTGTGTATGTCTTAAAGACGGTGGAAGCTCTTGAATCCAGCGCCGCGGATTCTTGATTAAGTTGCTCAAATTAGATTGCATATCAAAACATATATGCCTTTCAGTGTTTGAATTTGAATGTTTTCTTTATTCAAGTCTTTCCACCCGTCACATACGAGAGAGCAAACTGTTTTTCTGGGGTTGCCATGATTAGTCAGCAAAATAAATGACACAGAAAATGCAACAATAACAATATCTCAAACCGACGTGTGGTTTTTAATTTTTCTACCATGCTCCAGTTCATTGCAACAAATGTTTTTCCTCAGAATCGCTGCATAATTCCTGCATCATGACATCAGTCATTTCTGGCTCCAGTCGTCGGTCAGCTGCAGTCTGACTTACAGCTTTATTAAATAGTGGCTGGCTGCAGCAGAGTTTGTCTCAGTTCTGTGCAAAAGTTTGCAAAGACTCAAGGCTTTAAAAGAAAAGAGTGCTTCAAATAATCAGCGAGCAAAAAAGGTGGTTTGTGCACTGTTAAGTTTTACTGGCAGACCACAGCAATGCTTGAGCACCTGAAAAGGAAACACACTAGTCTACAAGACACACACCCAGACAAACTTAAACCACTGGGAGTGTTTTCTATTCATTAGCAGGGAGAGCTTTTTAAAAGTTTGTCCTTCCTAAAACTTCAATGTAAAATGACCTTTAATTCAATGGTCAGTTTGATTTTTTAGAGAAAGGAATCGCTAGAATATTCGATAGATGAGTCAAAAGAAAAGCATTTTTTTGTGGCAGCCTTCGAGTTTACTTAAATCTGACTGTAGCCTTAAAATATGATCAGAGCCGCTGTGGTTGTTTCAGGATGTGTGACACATGACTCTGGTTTCCAGGGTGCATTTTTACTTTATCCCACATCACTCGGTTGCCAAAGAACGATAAGAAGGAGCCAGCTTTGAAACAAACGTCATGGAATCTCATTAAAATACCTCAGTGGCTAGACCTCCCCTCTACTCCAGCTTTCTGAGTGGAATGATCTGTGCTTTTGTGGAACAGGGAGACCGGATGGCTTTGTTCCTGCAACTCATATGTGTCTGTAAAGGAAAGGGGGGAGCGTGGGGTGACATTTTGTGGAAATGACGCACCCGCTGCACCAAAGAGAACCGCTCTCCAAGAGCCTAAACATGGACATGCAAGGTGGTTGTCCCAGATACCACACACATATGTACGTACGTGCACACACAAGCTGAGTACATATACAGTCCTCACAGTCCTGCCTGCACTGTGATCTTGAAGCCCTGAGTCCGTGTCATTGGAAAATCAATATGCCTTGCTTTTTCATCCAATTAATTAGCGACTGGTGGATGGAGCTGTGTGTGTGTGTGTGTGTGTGTGTGTGTGTGTGTGTGTGTGTGTGTGTGTGTGTGTGTGTGTGTGTGTATGTGTGTGTGTGTGTGTGTGTGTGTGTGTGTGTGTGTGTGTGTGTGTGTGTGTATGTGTGTGTGTGTGTGTATGTGTGTGTGTCTGTATCTATCTTTACTATCTATAGATGGATGATTTGCATTTCATATTTACCCTCGCCTTGTTTCCTTGTTTTCACAATTGCACCACATTGAGCCGGTTGTATTTGCTTTCATGAACATGGACGAGCAAATCTGCAAACGCTGGGCAGCTTGCAATGATGTCACTAATACCTCTTCAAGCCCGCGGCACTTAAACGACTCGGCGACAAACAATAGTTGTATAACCAGATTAGTCCAAAGCCCTGTGTCCTGGAGGCCCGCTTCTGGCACTTCCTCTGAGGATGAGTGTAATCCTTCAGGCCTTTATGCACCTGCCTGGCGACAACACAATGCAATGATATGCAATGGCACACTGCCGCACGAGACGACACGTGAAAAACGCCGCCTTTCAAGGAAATTAAATGGCACAAGAAAGTTGTGACACGCAATGCATTGTAACATGTTACAGCACAATGCAGGAGCGGCATCGTATAAAACAACATAGTACAAATCGATGCAACGCCGTGAAACAAAACACAATAATGAATGCCCAGAAGCTGCTCTGCAAAACGTGCACCTTCTGAGCAACTTCTGTGACATGCATCCTTTTTAATTATGTCCACACTCGCATATCCAGATTTAGAATCTCACAATTAGCATCTAATGATAGCATTTAGTGCCAGTGCATAAAGTACAATGCCATTTACAGGAAGTATGACCGTGAAGGTCGGCACGGCGATGTGCATGTAATGCATCAGATTTTTATACCCGTCACAGCCTGTAATTAATGCCCACTCTTTACCTTAATCACACAATCTAGCTGCCGTATCCTAACTATACCATAATTACGCTTTATTTGCCACAACCGTGACTTCCTCCTACCTTCAACCATGCCTTCCACACATTACTGTGCATGCATTATTTTTATGAGAATAGTAAAAGTGTTGCTATTTAACATTAATATGAGGTTTTGTAGAATCACTCCCTTACTGGCATTCTTTTCTAGTGATTTCACAACTGGCAACTGAACCCAGGACAGTTAAAGAAACCCCAAGAACATAGCACAAAACCAAGAAGACCCTCAGATTCTGAACATGCCGTTTATGCTGAGATTGTTTTCCATCAAATTGTGGTTCTAGTGCAATTATAATACAACATGTCCTCTCATAGGAGGAATATTCAGGCTCGCATGTCATGACAGCGTCTTTCTCACAAAGATATCAGGGAATGGTGAGGTGATGTTACATGCAAACAGAACATTCCCGGAAGAATTGCACTCAGTACACATTGTTAATTTCCTAATGAAGGGAACAATTATATAAATGTGAAAGCAGCACATATTCTGGCTCTGACTTAAACAGACTTGATGAATTCACCCACCCAGTTTCCACTATTTCCTACCTGGAGAGCAACTTACAGTAAATACACCCTTTGTGCAGTTTCATAGTTAATGAAATTCCCAGTTCTTGGATCATGACCTCGTCTCCACGGGGTCACTGTTTAGCTGCAGCCTGTGTTCAGATACTAAGTGGAAGTAAATTTAAAACCTCAGGTAATGAGGAGATTATTAGTTAGGGGCGCACCGAGGTCAGGATGTGTTGGTTTATGGTTCTCTGACTGATGTCAGCAGTGAAAGACTTCACGGACAAAGGGCAAGGAAAGGTCACATCGCTGAGTAATAAATAGGAATGGCTGACTGAAAGACAGCAGAAAGGGGTTTTACTGAGCGAAGATTAGTGCCAGTGGGTTCCTCTCCAGGTAATGTTACATTCCTGCCCTGAAAAGGAGAGTGTTTGCAGGTTTATTTCATCAAAAAGGTAGTTTTTCATAGTTCATGTCCACATCCATGGGGGTTTAATATAGAAAAAATACTTAAATTCCTCATTATACTCATCTTTATACTTACCTGTTGGACGTTTTGACAAAAGATTTGTTCAAAATGGATCCACCACCTTTTATTTTTAGTTACCAAAGCTTTGTGCAGAAAAAAAATGCATTTATCTTGAAACAAGTCTTAAAAATCTAAGATAGCAGCCCATATATTAACATAGCATCTAGCGGCATCTAGTTTAGTCGATTTTACATTGTTTTTCTGTCTCTGTACCTGCTCTCACCCCACCTGGTAGTCATTTTTGTTTTATTTTTCTGTCACCAGTAATATCATCCTCATTAAAGCTCCGCTGTCTCGTCTGCCAGTCCGTCCTGGCCGAAGATGAAGATAATGCAAAAAATAATTCACATCGGTTCCGCTGCTGTCCAAAATGGTCAGCCTCCACCGCTCCAAAGTATGTGAAATTAATTCATAATAACTCCAAATATTAAGAGTCTACACATGCAGAAACGGGACACACATGCCAGGGGAATTAAGAAGTCCAAATATTTTTATTTTTTCCCTTCATGTGGAAAGACAGCAGTTAACAGGGGATTTCATCACTTGTAAAATATAATTAAGTTCACAACGAGCGAATCGCTGAAAATTTCAAGCCTATTTGAGCAGAGAATTAATTGTGCCTCCGTGTTCGGGATGTAATTGTTTGGGGCATATGTGTGGCTTTTTTTGTCGTTTACCACTTGGGGAATCTTTTGCACATAAATTAAAAGTCTGGTTGTAAAAAAAAATTGTTTAAATTGAGTCATGTATACATTTTTTTGCTTCCCGCTCTGCCGACAGTACAGTCACACACTCAGCCTCGACTCCATCTGTATAAATATACGACAAACCTTGAGTTTCTATCCGTATCCTGTGATATGTGCATCTCTGAGCCACACCGGTATCACCTTACCTCTGCCTCCTCTATCAGATTACTATTGACCTATTGTTGGAAAAACAGTCCACTTCTGAAACTGTTTTATCGGCTCTTCAGAGCAGAGGTTCTCAAACTTAATTTGTAGAGCTCCATGTTGTCAGAACTGTCACTCGAACTGCTGTGACACTGACACAGTTAGTAGCTTTGTCCATCAATACATGATTCTATTTTTATTGCCCCGTTCACCCCGGGCCAGTATCTGAAAGTCATTACTGATTGTGGATGGAGGCCTGGGTGGAGTGTGTCCCAAGATCACGTTACCGTAGTCCACGCGACCAAATGGCGTATTAGAGTTAGAAAATCAATGAAAGTCTGGGAATATAGAGCACGTTGTGTTTAGTGCCATTCGCTGTCCTAGTTAAGTCAGTGCTTGTTTTTATCTACTGTAAGTCTGAGAGTTGTAGTATAAAGTGGAATTAATTGGTTGGGAAGGTCTGTAGGTTTACAGGTCATGAAATTGGTTCTTTTTAACCTGCTAAATCACCATATTAACTCATGCTGCACAGCTAACCTGCTCTGGAGGAGGTTTTGGATTTAAATTGGCTGTAAGAAGCACCACTCTTTCACTAATTCTACAGTCATGGAAAAAATGATTAGACCTCCCTTCTTCTCTTCAATTTCTTGTTCATTTTAACACCTGGTACCACTAAAGGTTTATTACCTGAAGAATCCAATGAACAGGACTTTAAATGCTGCTGATTCCATAATACATTGTGTCCTATCTGACCTGCTTCAGCTTCATTGTATTCCAGGGTCTATAACAGGACATTTCATGTCTTCAGCAGCACATCCAAAGGTCTAGAGTGGTTTCCTGCTGACATTCAAGCCGTAGCACAACTCAGAAGTTGTCAGCTCTCACATAACGTCTAAAACTAAAGAATTATGTGAAGCCACAAAGGCAGCCATCATGAGTGAGGACAGAGAATAAACTGAAGATCTCCAAGACAGCCGTTCATTACACCAAGAAAAAACAGCCCAACATGGTTCTACCAAACTGCTAGCTGGTCAGGAAACGTCTTTCTACCCACCAGATGACCGTCACTCATCAGTTCCTGTCAGGAATCATCCTCAGACCTTCAAGGACCTTAAAAATGAGTGGACACTGTGGAGAAATGGGACTTGTTGGACAAGGACAGTTGGAAAGCGACTTGTTGAAGCTGGTCTGAAGTCACACAGAGCAGGAAGAAGCCCTTCATCAATGAAAGGCAGAGGAAAGCCAGTTACTTTTTGCTGGGATCACAAGGATTGGACTGTTGATGATTGGACTAAGGTTCTCTTCAGGGATGAATCCAGTTTTCAGTTGATGTCCATCCAGCCAACTTACTGGTTAGGAGGAAGCCTGGAGAAGCTACAAACCAGACTGTCTGCCCCTACAGTAAAACATGGGGGTGGATCAGTGACCATCTGGGGTAGTTTCAGTCTGGGGGAACAGGGACAATGAACCAGGTCATGTTTGGGGCTACTCTGGAAAACAGTCTTCTTCCATCAGCTGGAAAACTCTTTCCTGCCTCCAATGACTGGATTTTCCAACAAGACAAGGTCAGTTAAAGCCTGGATGGAGAACCAGAACATTGGAACCATGCCTTGGCTGCTCAATCACCAGATCTAAATCCAACTGAAAACCTGTGGAAAATCATCAAACACTAAATGGAGAGCCACAAGCACCAAAAACAAAGCAGATTAGTTAGAATTAGTGCAACAGGAATGGGCTGCTGTGACAGCAGAACAATGTCAGAAGCTGGTGGAGAACATCCAAGATGCATGGATGCAGTCATCAGAAACAATGGTTATGAATCAGTACTAACTCCTGTGTGGATCATGGGACTAAAACAGATAGAAAAGAAAACATGGAATCCTAAAAGCTGTTTTTGGCAGAACAATGCTATAGATATTGATGGAAGAACTGAAATAATTTAAGTTATTATCAAGAAAACCATGGAAAATGTCTGATATCAGCTCTGAAATTAAACTCTGATCAGATATTTTTATTGTTATCATTGAAGCAAATGTACCTTTAGTGATACCAGTCATTAAAATGAAGAAGAAATTGAAGAAAACAAGGGTGGTCTAATCATGTTTTCCATTACTGTATATCCGACCATATTCTTCAACGAGGAAATATCTGCAAACGCGTTGAAGTTAGTAATGCACTCAGTGAAGCAGAGCAGTTACAGCAGTGCAAACTATGCATCACTTTGCCACAAGAACCTACATGCATTCATTAGGTGAAATACGTCTTAATGCTTGGTCCTGATCTGCAGCCAAGCCTGTTTCACACTGCTGCCACTGCAGCTAAACGAACACAAGTTTAAAATTAGATTTTGGTATTTATCACAGAGAATACTCAATAACATCAATTTCACTTGGATTTGGTGCAGAATTGAAGTGATTTCTACATAGCCTTCATTCTGAGTGAGATCAAAATGCACTTCTTTGAGTATGATGTTTAAATGAATTAAATTTAAAGTTCAAGAGCCGTAATGTGCAGCTGTCACATCGGAAATAAGTAGCTGCATTGAGATTTACCAAGTGGTGAAATAAATATATGAACTGATACCATTAACAGTTTTCTCCCAGCATTCCGGTCTTGCATCATTTGCAGTAACATCGCTTTTACCACAGGAAATGTTCATATTAATAAAATTTTGAATGAAAACAACCTGTTCTTTAGGAAATAAGCTGCATCCAATTGGTCAATTTTCTGTGAAAAGAAGTCACATAATGCATCAAATGTCCCATTTTATTGGAGCATGCACAGAAACTAGTGCAAAAAAACCTTGCGACCGAAGACAGTTGATAATCACTGTGGTGTTATTAATTATCTGATGGGGTTTTAGGTTTTGTCAGTCCAGCTAACGCAAAGAAAGCCTCCTCTTCAGTGTTAATTTCCTGCATTTTTGCAAGACTTTTCTTGAATCTCAACATGTTTTCCCCCTCTTTCAAGTCACTGAAGACATTTTCAGATTTTGACAGGTGCTATATTTCAAGAAATCTATCCTTCAAGTGTTATATAAGTGTTGATAATAGCAGTCAGTAATAATGTTGTATAAGAGTAACTCTGCAGTGAACCCTTTCAACACAAAAAACACGTCTAACCTCTTATGCAGGTATTGTTCACCTTTGAAGATTATAATTGCAAGCAATAAAACCAACATGCTGACATTTATGTAGAGGCAAAAATGCTTACAAACCAATATATCTATTACAGTTTGGTTTGTTTTTTGTGATTTTTGATCTGTTCAAATAACAAACATTCAATTCTCAGTATATCTGATTCTTTAAGCGTACTGTAATGGGTTTCTTCCGTTGCTGCCAGTTGAAATGACCACACAGATTTACCTCCACTATTAGGTATTTAAAAGTCAATAGTCATTACGTTGAAGGTTATTACTGGCTAAGTATAACAGCTGGATTATGTGTTACAGCGCAACATGGTGTACATTAGTCTCTGCTTTGAAGCAAACAATCTCGCTGCTACACATATACACACAAATACGGGCAGATGTTCAGTGGCTCTCTCGAGAATGATAGAATGGAAATTGATATTTCTGCCTTACAGGAATGTCAATTTCCCTCACCATGTTTAATTGGCAGCCGTGCCATTACCAGGCCCACACAGTAAAGCATAACGTCTGATTTTGTGTCTTTTAACTGAGATTCAAAAACATTTCACACAAAATGAAAGATTTCTCACGTCTCTGTGTTGAATACTTATGCCTGCTCCCCTTTTAGCTCTTTTTTTTTTTTTACGTGTCTTCCACTAGCTAGACTAGAATTTCCACAAGCTATGGCTTTTATATATATATATATATATATATATATATATATATATATATATATATATATATATATATATATATATATATATATATATATATATATATATATATATATATAAACCTTTAGTCAGGCTGTCAGTGTTCTGAGCTATGCCTGCCAGACAGCAGCCTTTGATTCAGACTTTAACACTTGGGAATACCTACAATATGTGGATTTGTGTCTCTCATGGGACTACCATTTCATTACTTCCTTCAGCCGTCATATAGACTCAAGTTTATTTCCTTCCCCCAGGCAGAGTAAATCTGGTCCAGTGCCAGGCAGACACACCATGGAACAGTGCTATAAAATGAAGCCTAATCGCGCCGGCCTTTGTAAGTGGTTTTACCTTCAAGGAGTCTTTTTGCTCTGGACAGACATGATCAGGCGCTACATCCATGACCAATAGCAGCTCTGCACTGTCATCCAACAGCAATACAAGTCAGAGGTGCAAGTGACCCCCTCGCCTTTCAAGCCACATTTCCCACTCCAGCAAACCCTGGCCCATAAAAGGAAAATTGTAAATACATAACTCTTTATGGGGACAAGTCACTTAGTGCATGAAATGTAGTTTCTACTTGGAAGGTAACCTTTGGCTCCTTTATAGCAGACCAAAGGGAGGATCTTTACCAATACCACTGCTTGTTGAAGCTCTGTTGTGCACTGCTACACCAGCTGCTGAAACAATATACTGAGCTTTAATGGGAAACAGAGATTTATAGGGATTGACCTGTGTCTACCAGGATACTGTCTGGAAAATGTAATTATCATGTCAGTTTTAGTGAGTGATGGACAGTACGGCACAGGTTGTGAACAGGATTCATCGTCTTCATGTGCAAACTAGTCATACTTTCCAAATACATCCATTTATAATATTTTCTCTGAAAGCTTACCCAAAGTATTATACATTGCCCTCTTACACAACGTACTATATGTACTGTGCTTGCACAAAATAGTCCATCATCCAGTGTACGCCGATCAGCCACAATATTAAAACCCCTGACAGGTGAGGTAAATGACATTGATTATCTTGTTACAATGGCACCTGTAAACGGTAAACAGTCAATTTTCAAAGTTGACGTGTGGAAAACAGGAAAAATCATCAAGTGTAAAAAGTCTGACAAGGAACAAATTATGATGGGTCATGGCATCTCTACAACAACAGGTCTTGTCAGATGTTCCGGCATACAGTGGGTTGTATCTACCAAAAGTGGTCCAACTGGCAACAGGTAGCTGGGCAACCGGGTCTCATTGATGGAGATGCCTGTGTGATTTGGTCACACGAAAGAGCCACTGTCGCACAAATAGATTCCTACGTATGAGATAGTGTAGTTTCAGCCTAGTTTTAGTGTCCTTGCCGACCCCTATTCATGTCTAAAAGCATCTACAAAGAACATGTGAGCATCAGAACCGGACTATGGAGCAATGAAAGAAGGCGGCCTTGTCTGATGAATCACATTTTCTTCCTGAACAGTCGAGTGTGTCCTCGAACTGATAGCAGCAGAATACATGATAAAGGTAGAAAGTAAGCAGAGGAGGCAATGTGATGTTCTGGACAATGTCCTGCTGGGAAACCTTGGGTCCTTGCATCCATGTGGACATTACTTTGACATGTACGATCTAATCAAACATTGCTGAGGGTCACATGTTTTCCATTATAGCAACGATATCCCCTAATGGCAGTAGCATTTTTCTATAAAAAGTGTTCAGAAATGGTCAAGGTGTTGTCTTAGCCTCCCATTTCCTCAAATGTCAGTCGAATCGAATATCTGGAAAATCAAGTCCAATCCAGAGATGTCCCACCTTGCAAGTTACAGAACTTAAGGAATTTGCTGCTCATTTTAAAGAACAGGACACCTTCAGGGGTTTTGTAGAGTCCTCTCCTTGACGATTCAGAGTCACAATCCCTCGACAGGTGGTTTTAATAATCTGGTAGATCAATACAAACTATAGTCTGTTTATTCTCTGCATATATAGCCCCTTGTTTCAGCTCTTCATTGTCAGCGTTCGGCTTAATGAAGCCTATTAGAAGGCAGCCGATGTGCTGCACCTGAATGCCAGTATTAATTACACCTTTAATGGACTCGGTGTTCCTGTGGTTTCGTCTCTCACGGCAACCTTCACAACATTAACTGAAACTCCACCACCGTCACAAGAGGGAACGCCTCAATTAACCTCACCCAGTGGCTATAACTGGTCAATTACACTGCCCCCCCTCCGTTCTGCATGTCAGCAAACACAGTCACAGTTCGTATGGTGTGTGTCACCTGAACGCCACAGCAACCGACGTTTGTGTGTGTGTTTGTGTTTCTTTTATGTTTTCATTGCGAGTGTTTATTCCTGCAGCGGTGGGCTTCAGTCTGAGCAAATGTGAGTCTATTCGTCCGGATAGTCGTGTAGAGTTGTGCCCTTATTAAAGCAGCTTTCATTTCCCATACAGTATGACACTGATCCCGATTGGCATTCTGACATTGAGTGCTAGTCGATTTCAATTCCCTTTGCATCTCGCCCTCCCGTCCCCCCCGACTCTCTACTCACTTATGCAGCAAAGTTTGATTTGCCTCCAGTTCCTCATATTGAATGAGACCAATTGTCCTTCAGGAGGGAGACTGAGAGAGACGGAGAGAAAAAAATAAAAGAGAAGCTCAAAGTAAATTTTGACAGAGAAACTGGCTAAACAACAGGTGAAGGGAGGATTCAGACAGGCCGGACAGACGTGGGTCAGTCTTCTGTGGGGTTTTCAGAAAGCGGGGAGGAAAAAGAGAAATCAGACGCCATGCGAGTGACGTCAAATGTTCCCTTCCAGTTATCTCTTTCTTTTCCTTCTTGTCAGTCTCCTTTCTTTGTACTCTCGTCCTCGTGTTTTTCCTTCTGTCCATCATGCCAGATTGGCTTCTTATCAGTGGAGCGCTGCTGCATTCGTCCCTCATGGCTGCACAGACACACACAGATACATACAAAGATGCTACACAACAAACAAACACACACACACACATACAAGCTGGCTGGTGGCCAGAAAGAGTGTCCTGCCCGAATCAGGAGAGTAGAGAGGAAAAAAAAAAACATGCCACCTCATCTAAAGCTGCACCACAGATAACTCCCAACACCTGCAAGTAGTTGGTCTGGGAAGATAATGATGACTGGAAAAAGTGTGTGTCTGTATGTGTAGAGGCCGGAATACAAAAAGGGGAAACAGAAGTGGCAAGGGCAGATAAGAAAGACAAGACAGAACATCGAGGCCTCCACCTACAAGCAAGTGCTTCTTTTAAAAATCCCTTTTTGCTGGAACTCAAAAGGCAAAGGGGACATTCTTGTTGAAAAGCAACTAATTTTATTAATTCAATCTTTGAAATAGCAAGAAACAGGTGATAAAATGCTGATTGCAATTCATCCCCATGGTGACACGGCCTTGATTTGCACGACAACAGTGTCAAAGATGTTACACTTGCATACAACAAAGAGAAAAAAGCAACAAACCTGCACATTAGAATAGCTGCAAATTATATTAAATTTATTTGCTGCTGAGTGTCTGTTAATCAGCATGAAAGCTTACATATTCACATGGCCAGGATGTATTCTTTTGTCCTGGGATAATCCATGTCAGTGCGCAGTGTTGCCAACAGAGAATTCGATGTGATATTAGCTCGGCTGCTTTCCTGATAGTGCGAGGAGAGAAAGAGAGCTATCAGGGAGAGTTATTTGAGCGTGCTGCCTTGGCAGTGGATGTGGGCCGGCTATCTGGAGGACATCTTGGTGATCTATGAAGGGGACAGTTCGACCTGGGAAAGCCAATTTTCAGCCATTTTCCACAATGCGGAGGCCCAAGACAAATGCGGTGTGGAATGACACCCCCTTATACAGACGGAGCGGGATGAACTTTTCAGATCTGAAGAGAGATCGGTGATTATCTGGATAATCTGTGACACCTTCTGACTCACCGAATCAGATGGAAGGAGGGGAGGGAGACAAAGAAGGACAGCGAGGGAAAGAATCAGACGGTGATGGATGAAGAGGCAGAATAGGCTGTGGATGTTTCAGATCCTCTGGAAACCAGGGAAGGCAACGCTCAAAACCAGAAACTGCTGCGTATGTCTCCAGAGATTTGTTATTCACAGGCTCCTTAATCCTCCTGTTGTCCTCATTTACGGGCACCAAAATATATTGTTCCTTTCTCTGAAAAAAATCTAAAAATTCAGCAAAAAAAATTCCCCAAATTTATTAAAATTTGGAGGGGTGGAGCCGCTGCTGGAAAAATCCTAGAAGAAACACTATACCATTTCTTTTTTCCACCAATTTTTTTTTTTTTTTTTTTTTTTTTACATTTCCCAAAAATGTTGAAGATGTGGAAGTTTTCACTGTGAAAAAATATATATTTTCCCACATTTTCAAACTTTAAGACGGGTCAGTTTTGACTGGCAGAACTACACGAGGGTTAAACATGTGGGTTCTCGCATGATGAGTTGTTTTACACCTTGTTGGCTTAGAACACAGTGGGTGGCTATTGGAATATCAGTGTCTTCCATTTCAAGGTCTGCTAAGCTGTGAATGCTGAGGACAAAGTGTAGCTCTCCTGCCTTTAACAGCACCGAAGCAGTGAACATCCACGGTGCTACGGCAGTCACAACTCTAATTATAATGCTCATAAAGTCAGAACATACAGTTTATCAGATAAAACCACTATGCCAGTGTCATAAATAATTCATCGTAGCATCTTTTTAGCCCGAGGCAGTAGGGACAGTATTATATAGCCTGTCTCATCATACTTATTGTCATCCCTGGTGCAGTTCTGTTGTGAAATCCCCACGATGATGAAGCCAGTTTAGTGCATCCCCATAGCCTCAAATTGCTGCCCATGAATCACAGTGTTGGATACTTTGCAGACTATAATTTATCTAAATTTAAAATAAAAAAATAAAAAGTCCCTAAACTGAGCTGGATGTCGGTCCCCCGCTTTGTTACTGCAATGTTTCAAACTAATGTGAGTCCTTGCCAGTCTTTATGGCAGGCCACGAACCAGCGCTGGACACACACTGAGATGAAACACTGCAGAGCTCACAGGGAGCAAATATCCATCGCGTGGGTATTGCTTTTTCTTCCTCCGTGCAGAATTACTTCACCAGTGTCGGGATACTTGGTCTTTCTGAGTGACTGCTGGAGAATATTGTTGTTCACATCATGTGCTTTTGGTCTGAGAGTCTAATGTGATAATTATTCTCCTTTTCTTTCTTTTTCTCCTGCCGCCGTCCCTCTCCACTGATGTTCACCAAAACAGGTAATAAACACGATTTATTATCTCCCTTCTGATACGCTCTCTGATTTCTGTTGCTATCTTTGAATTCTGAATCTGCTCCTTTATGGCGTCAGTGCTTGTTGCAATATCTGTTTATTTAGAGGCAATAACAGATGCCTGATTATTTATGCCTGTATTGTTGATACTCTGAGCCACCCACACCTGCAGAAAATGCACACAGAGCAGCACACAGGATGACTAATGACTGGAATGATAATGAATATTTGCTATTTAGCAATTAGAGCCAGCAGTCGAACGGCTCACCGATAGCGAGCAGTTATCCGAGCTTTTGACCCCTGCCTCTTGTTTCCTGTCTCAGTTTCATCTCCCACGCTCGCCTCTCTCCACCCACCGAGGTGTTGGCTCACCTCACTATCAAGCTCTCTCCTACCCTATCATTTGCTCTCTAGCCACAACAGACCCCTGACTGCTGGGCAGAGTTCTTAACACAAGAAGACTTTCTACTGGAAGCAAATCCTAGTCCAAGACCTTTTCTTGTTTCCCACCTTCTATTTAACCAGGAAGAAGTCTTCAATCAAACCTGGGTCACGTACTGCATTTGCCTTTGCTGATTCAGCTGTCTTGACTTGTTCGCACACACAAAAAGACAAAAAAAAAAATTCAATAATTCACATAAAAGCAGCGAGTGCATGATGCTGATAAAATGCCGGCTCAGCGATCTGCGAACTTCAGTGCGAATGCAAAGACTGTGAGGCAACGGGCCTTTTACCATGTGCTACATTTATCTGAAGCCATAGCCCAACACCTGAAAGCACGCTGTAAGATATAATACAGTCAACAGTTTATGAGAACAACTATTTTTCTTCATGCACATAGAGATTAAATGTCAAAATGACCTCTTGTTGGAGGTAACTTTAGTTTCCAGTGTCTTAGTTCTTCTAGTGACTTCCTTAAAGTTCCCTTCCTCCTTATAAACTCATTTTTGTTCATCTCAATTACATATTTAGATTTTTTTTCCACAAAGGTCTTAAAATTTTTCAGATATAACTCGAAACCTGAATCAACTGGAAACTGATTCTGAAGAATAGTGATACAGCAAAAAACACTGGTTCCTTAGGTTTGTTCCATATGAAACCCTGAAACCTCCAAGGTGGAAATGCTTAACCATGTGTCGATGGCTTGTTTTGCTCACAGTATGTCACCTAGCATTTAAAAAATGCAATTTTGACATGTTAAAAATTCAATTTTCATTGGAACATGTCTTTAAAATGGCTTTCGACACCCTCTAGACCAGTGGCTCCTCCTATTTTTGGTGTGGAAACATATGGCTGTAGTCAAAACCTACTGATTATCTCTTCTCATGAGAGCAAGTTCTCAACACAACTTTGCACAAACCATGTTGGCAAACAGCTGCAGAAGACAAGGAGCAATGTTATCCTTCAGTTAGAACCACATTTCTAATCTCAAGTCATGTATTCATTCTTGTTTTAGCTCTGTTTTGGTCTCCTCCAAGGGAAAACATTCAGGCACAGAAGCTGCTAAATGTTCCTCTATGTTTGCAGGGTTGTCACTAAGTGTATCTGTCTGCTTTGTGGTATGGTAGCATACGAATTTCCACTTTTGTTGCTGAAAACAGCTGCAGGGAATTTAGTAGAAAATACTCTTGAAATCGAACCAAAACCAGAAATGTTGCAGATCTTAAAACCAACACAGCATGCTGACAGACACACTTTAAGTGGGTTCTTTTATATTAAACACAGTAATATGATCCATTGTTAAAATAAAAATGTCTGCCAGTGAAGGTTTAAATATTGCTCAGTTGGTATATTAGTTTGTTCAGTAACTTCTATATTACAGTCATGATATAAAAGCATTATAGATTTGAAAATAAGAACATTCCTGCTGTTATTTGTTTCATTTTTGAACAAAAAAACAGATTTAGTTCGTGACACAGCAAAGTACTGACATTTTGATGTACTTCTCCAAAAATGACAAATCAAATATCAAACTATTGAAGTGGATGCTCAAATGCTGTGTAAAGGCTGTTTACATCAGAACAGCATGTGGAGTGTGTTTCCAACGCTGTCAGCGGCCACCCATGATAAAGACTGAGGTTCAGACCTCTTATTCGTGGTGGGTTCACTGCCATCCTGTTCTCATAACCGCTTGATATTCGGGTCTGAAGCAGATCAAAGCACTTCTGAGTTTGTTTTACTGAGGTTCTTGAGGACAGAATGTGAACAGACCCAGTTGTTCCCACAGTGAGCTCACTGAGCGGTTTCCAAAGTGTCATTTGTCTTTGGCGAGTTAATGAACAGTGATGTTTGTTTCGCTGTTTTAATGTCGCGGTAAACTTCACTATATGATGAATAGCTGTGAGAAAAGTGAAGCAGGCGCAGTGTGTATGACCAGTGGAAGGTATTTCAGTGTCTCAGTAACAATAATGTTAATGCTGATGAAAGAGATGATTAAACTTATCTGCACCCAAGTTGCTTCCCAATCAACCAATGTGACAGAAATTACAATTTGTATGGCTATTTAGAGCCAAAATATAAGTAAAGGTGATACTGACTGTACTAAAAAAGTTTACCTGAAACTTTCCACAGTAGTTTTTTTTTTCCATCAGGATGCTTCCTTGTGCTACAAAAAGATGTTACAGACATACCAAGATATCACTACCAGTTGAACAGTTTGATTTATTCAATTGTCATTATCAATTAACCTAAAAAATGGTAGAAAAGAATGAAATCTTTTTTTTTTAATTTTGACACCCTCTTAAAGTAATAGCCTAAGTCATTTTGTCACGTCTTTCAGAAAACACAAAAAGCTGAACCTGAATCTAGGACATACAGTAATATTACAGGGGCAGAATCACATGATCTGTTCAACTGAGGTTTTAGGTGATTTTGCTAGAGGTGGGCAGCATCATGAAGAGTCGATTTAGGCAAAAAATGTTTACATGTGCACCAGTATCCCAAATATGAGGCTTATCCCAGTTTCAATTCCGCCATATTACAAGGGACACAAAGAAATCTGGTTATTCGTGTCCCTATACTCATGATAAATACTAGTATCCCAGTTGCTGACTGCTGCGTGCTGTTTATGCAGACGCCTATGAAGTTTAACACAAAGCAGCAATTTAATGTGACATTTCTGTAACTGTTAGCCTAATTAATGTGACTGCTGTCACTGTATAGGACAAGGGAGGGGTGGATGGAGGTATGCAGCTGTGACTGGTGGGGTTCATTAACCCCGAGAGGAGAGAAAGTATCCCTTTGCAAGAATTTAAAGCAAACTTTTAAATATCCCAAGAAAGAAAATGGGAATTGAACTCATTAACTGCTATGGAGTGAATAAAATCAGAAGGTGGCAGTATAGGCTCCACTTGGCTATAATAAACAGAGTAGAATGAGTTGAAAACAAAACCATTGATGCATTCCAATTCCCATACTACCATAACTACCTAGTATATCAGAGAAAGGTTGAGTACATCCCATTACATAGTATCTCAAATGTAGTATGACAAAAATACCCAGATGTCCTACTACATCTGGTCAGATTAAGCAGTATATAATCCATCATGCTCTTCTGGCCATTCTGACCCACAATCCTCTGTGCAGTATAAGTTTAAGGTGCTTTATTATGATGAAGTAGTATGTCTCAATTGTGTATACTGCATGAAACCGTACATACTTTATGAGGGCAGTTGGAGAATGTATCGAATTAAAAAAGAAAAAGTATAGGATTTGGAACATAACCAAACAAACAAAACTTTGTCCATCTACACAAGCAAAATGGAGATGAGTCTTCAGGAGTTGTTCTGAATTGGGCAAGTCATAATTATTCTTTCATGTCAGCTGGTATCGGCCATTTTTTATGATGCGTGGAGTCAAAGACAACAAAAGAATCAGCTGATCAGTCCTGTGAGTTATATATTTGTTATCAGAAAATGTTTGGACGAGATCCTCCCATCATCCATGATGTGAATGAAGTCTTTTTCGATAAAGTCAAAAACCACCTCGAGGGAGTCCAAAAGTGTGGGCACTTTTTCCAAATATTTCTATTTCCAATAACTTTCTGTAATGCATATAAAAACACATATTGGAAACACAGCTTTTGTGATTTTAGCAACGCTGATCAGAAACCAAAATAAGATGAATACATGCAACAGTTTCTGTTTTCTTTTGGAGTGCTTGAATAAGTTTGAATAATCACATTCCTTGAAGCCAGAAAAGGGTTCATCCAGGTTTCTAAAAATCGGGATATGATGGTTGCATAAACAAGCACATTGCAATCAATGCAATACTTAAATCCATAGGAACAGAACCACTCACTTCCTGAAATCCAGCAACCAACTTCCCCCAACTCCCTTTAGTTTGCCCCTAGTTATGCTGCTATAGGCCTAGACTGCTGGGGAACCTCTCTGGATGCACTGAGCCCTTCTCTAACTACCTATGTATTTACTATATATACCATTATTGCATTACATTCACTCTGTTTCTTTCTGTGTCCTTTCTCCGAGTGTCCCTGGTCCCAGAGCTGGATGCTGGATGCTTCAGATGTGTGGCTGTGTTTTATGGTCCTTGTGTCCCACCCCCCCACCTCTCTATCTCTACCCCTCTATCTGTATCCCTCTATCTCTACCTCTACCCCTCCATCTCTACCTTTCTACCTCTTCTGTCCCTCTCAACCCGCCCGGCCAGCAGGCAGATGGGTCCCCCCACATTAGAGCCGGGTTCTGCTCGAGGTTTTTTTCCCTGTTAAAAGGGTGTTTTCCTTGCCACTGTCGCCTTTTGGCTTGCTCTGGGGGTTCAGGCATATGGGTTCTGTAAAGCGTCTCGAGACAATTTGACTGTAATTGGCGCTATATAAATAAAATTGAATTGAATTGAACTTCCTCTTCTTCCTCAGGTATTAAGTAGTTTCCCTGTAATGGGTTAATGTTCCCTCCACAAGGAACATTTTGCAGTGTTTAGAAAGAAGAGGCAGAGCCGAGCTGAGAAATGTTCTTTTCTAACTAAGCCGCTTTTTCTTCAGTAGTTACAGAGGGTGGGAGCTGTGTACTCGAGGTACCAAATATGACTTTGCCTCGCTTGTTTTGTGGAAGCCGATAGCATTGCCCAGGAGAGAAAATAGAAGTAGATTACTCGAGGTTCTCTCCAAGACCTGTGAGGAGAGTTACAGCCTGTTCCAAGTTGTAAGCATAGCTGTAGTGCAGTGCTGCTTCAAATCTCATTACCACGGTGTGTCTTGGAAGCCTCTCTGACCTGTCATGTGCTCGGTGTCGCTATTGTAATGGTGGCAGATGAACTTTGCTTTGTATCCTCTGGTGGCAGCTTCCTGTTTGCATCCAATACGCCACAGTTTGCTCGACAGTGTTTTAAGACAGGAGAGGTACTACATCTGGACGTTTTGCTCTTTCCTCCCCTTTGTGCCTCCCCTCCTTGTCCTTCTCTGTCTGTCCAAGTGGTATCGGCGGGGATGGTGTTGTGCGAGTTAAATGGAAATGGAGAAGAGGGTAATGCAGCCTGACTACTTGCATTGTTTCATCTCAGGGCCCTTTACCTTAAATGTCTACCGTGACAATGTAAAGTGACTGCGAGGGGAAGGGAAGGCGACTCGGCATTCAGGATGACAGCCAGCAGACGGGGAGGGAGAGTAGAAGAAGAAGAAGCAGCACAGCAAATCCGGGACAAAGAGAGAGAGACAGACGCTGTAGGAAAGGCGGAAAAATGATCAGCTATTGCTCTCACTTTGCATTCAGTGTGTCTGCAGAGAGATGCAGATTGAACCTCTCATAAGTTGTGGGAGCTCAGCCATAGATAAGAGAGGAAATTACAAGCAGCCTAAATGGAGAGAAGCTGGGAGTGAAATAGAATAACAGCCATTATTCAAATAGGGGATTATTAGTTGGCTGAGTGGCCTTTTGCTCACTGTGGGGCCAGACCAATGTAAGGCTTACCACCGACCTGGCGCCACTCCATGCGTGTTATTGTTGTTGGGCCTTGTTGTCGAGATTGAGACCTCAGAAGAGGAGGGAGGGCTGTTTTTTTGGATCTTCAACCAACCTCCATCACGTCTCCTCCCACGACGTTTCAATCAGATTACAATAAAAGCTAATGAGGGGACATATGGCTGCAACGGACCTCCTTCTGTGGAGACTTAATAAGGAGAGAGTGGCGTAATCCCCCATTTTTCATCTGCTCCTCTCTGTCAACCCCACAGGGATCTGAAGCAGCATCAGATTTCTGTCCCCTCTTTTATCTGATGTAATGGATTTGCAACAGCCACAACCTGGAGCAACGACTCAGACAGATCAGCTTTCTAGGGGAAGATGAGTCTGAGAAAAGTGTGGGAGGGACTGAGGAGGAGAGCGTTAAAGGGCCGAGACAGGCGACAGGGAGACAGACACGGGACAGCGCCAGACTGTTTACTGCAGACTGTAAATATGAGCAGCAGCCTTGTAGCTGTAATTATAAGGAAATTTGGGAATCTTCTGGCTCAGTTGGCAAAATAACTACAGAAGTGTCCATAAATCACTGCCAAAACAGCAAGATCCATCCTCTAAAAATTACATTGTTTTACAAGTAAACTGCACTCTCAGTTATGCTTTGAAGGAGATGCATTTTCTGCCAGATTGTGTTTGTGATGCATCACAAATGTTGCTTTTGCCGTGCATTTCATTGCTTTACTATTGCTCCTTATTAGCCCACCAATCAAATATTAGATAGCGTAGTCCACAACCCTTAGAGCTTCAGTAGAAGGCCACTGGACTCATTTTTCTTGTATGTTTGAAGATCTTTCACTGCTTTAGTTCTGGACAGCTGATGAGTGCTCTTGGATTAGAGGTGAAACATCTTCAGGAAACAAAAAAAAGAGAACGAATCTGCAAAGACAACCTTCAAACACATAAAGTGGTTGTATTTTGACCCAAACTGTGATATTTTCTGATATCTAACCAAGTAATTTTAGTGTCTAAACCTAACCAGACAGTAAGTAAAAAGTAAATAAATGGGAATAAAAATGTCCGAAAGTCTTAGAATAGTGGTTTCGATCCCTGTTTCCTGGATGAAACTGCTGTTCATGACTTATCTTGATCCTCATGGACTTTTTGGCTCCTTGAAATTGACCTTTGAGGGACAAAATATAATTTTCTAAAAGGTAAATGAGAATGCAGTTTAGTTTATGCAGATTTTTAAAGATAAGATGCAAAAAATGTCCATTTGCATTTAACTGAGTCCCATGACCAACCAGTTTTGTAGTCTAAACATAACCAGACAGCTAGTTAAACCTTAAAGTAAACGGTGAATGGGAATAAGATGTCTGAAAGTTTTAGAATAATCGTGTATTGATCCCTGTTTACTTGATGAAACTACTACTGCTGACTTATGCCCCCATCCTCCCTCCAAATGCGGACTTGGTAGTTCCTTCACATTGACCTTTCAGGGACAGTTTTTTTTTTTTTTTTAAATTAAAATAAGGTATATAAGGATGCAGTTTAGTTTATGCAGATTTTTGAAGATAGACCAAACCTCAGTGTTGCTGGAACTAATGCATTAAAGGCAGCAGTTAAAAAGATGCAAATTGAATTGATCTCAGGTGTAGCAAAACTCAAATAAAACGCCCAAAAAGTTGTGTCTGGTAAAGAGGAAAAAAAATAATTTGCACAATGTAGAACTGAGAAAATGGTAATTAGTGAGCTTAAGAAATCATGACAACTTGAGGGAACATTACAACAGATTTGTCGTTAATCCGTTCTCAACTTGTGGAAGTATAAAAACAGCAAGAGTCAGCAAAGAAAGACGAAAAGAACACCAGCGAGGTTAGAGTGTGACTGAAGATGCAAAAGACTGCACTCATTGTTTTTGTTTGCAAGCATTAGGCCCCAATTTATTCACATTTTCTGTCCCGTCATCCAAAATGGCTCCACAGTGGGTTGACCTTGCAGCATATGCAGTGGCTCATTGTGCTGTGTGGCCCGGCCAGATCTGTTTGAGCAGCACTTCGCCCAGATGTGTATCAGTCTCGTCCGTTGGCGACCGGCCATAAGTCTTAAAAACACACACTTTGCTAATCTCCCCGTGGCAACTTTCAATATCCCACTTTCTCTCTGTTTTTCTCTGTGTAATTATTCTTTGGTGGCTTTGTGTCATTATTTATCATCGCGCTCCTCTTTCATCTGTAGTCTTATCTACAGAGCCAGCTCCCTCTGCCAGCCTCACCAGGACTATGGCCAGCTACATAAACATTTTACTGACAAGGACGGTCAACTGTTTACTGACGAAGCAAAAGTCTTACTGGCAGCAGCCACGGCGCCGGTGTGGATGTGTGTGCGCTCTCGTGCACGAGAGAGAGTGAGCGTTAGTGTGAAAGAGAGAGGATGACAAAGAGACCCCCTAATGTACAGCCACTTTTGGTTTGGACACCTACAGGTCTCTCTGCAAGGACCCATTTGTCGAACGCACTTAATGCTGACTACAACCTTGGACTCCACTGTATGTCTGAGCACTGCAAAGTAGATAGTAGGAGAAATGGGAGGGCTGTTTCCTTCTTCTCATACTCGCAGCCTTTTCATTTTCTTCAATTCTACGTCTTACTCTCCTGCTTCCTGTGGTGTTCATTTTTCCCTCTGGGTCCTTCATGTGTCATATTCTTTTCTTTGGTCATTGTGTTATCAACAGCATTGTAAAAGACGGAACCATCTGGCCCACTACCGAGCACATAAGGAACTCCTAAACTAATTCAAAAGTTCGATTCATCTTCTTTTTTTCTGATGAGAAACTTCTGAACTCTATAACCTTGAACTACTTTTATTTGATGTTCCGTTTAGTCAGGAACGTGAGCCGAATCTAAGCTTTAAATAATGACATTTCACCCACTGAAATCTACATGTTTAATTTAAACTTCACCCAAAGTAATCTGTTTTAACAGATTCTATAAAAAACTAAGAATTCTGCATTCTTCTGTGAAACTATGAAGCCATTAGTGACCGAACTGCAAAAAAAGAGTCACATGAAAAAAAATCAGGGACTTTTCAGCTGAACTGCAGGCAGTGTTTACACATGGAAACAAATTCAGAATGTAACTAATAAAATATTCTTAGTATAAGGAGAGTCATCATTCTTTTCCAGTACTGGTGACATCTAAGAGCACCTAGAAAAATGTTGTACATTTTGAGTCCAGGTTTTTTCCTTTTTTTCTTAAAAAAAAATCAAAGAAATTCAACTTTTCTGTTTTCTTTTTTCTAATTTATGACCTTGTAACTTTGTTATACTGCACAAAACGTATAAATCAACACATTGACATACTTTTGAAAGGAAAATAATTGCTTTGCAGGTATAAAACTGTATATTAAGTAGATAAATATTCAATCTTTGTTCTGCTGGCGACACATTAAACATGTCACCTAAGACAGGATTCAAAACCAGACAAGTACACATCAGTTGAAGAGTTCATGGCAATCCATCCGATAATGGTTGAGATGCAACCAAAAATGTAGAAGAAGTTATTCAGCAAAAATTAACAGTTCTTAACACCATCAGTAAAATACCTATCGAAATAATATAGAAGTATAGTTCAAACTAAATAGGGACATCATACGCAAAATCTTCATGTAGTCCATGCTAGCTTTAAATTTCACATAAAGCAGTGGTTTGAATCCCCACTAAGCCCACACTCCGGTTTAACCCACAGTCAACCAGTGCAGTCCTTATTTCAATTTAACTCGGAAGTCAGTAGCAGAAGACGACTTGAATGAATCGCTGCCCGCTACAAGCATCATGTGATTCACTGGGAGAAGAAGAAGAAGTGGAGGTAGGACACACAGCAGAGATATTACTTTGAAAAATCGCTGACTTGTGGAGCTGAGCGCTGTAACCCTCTGGGCAGCTGGATACGCCCTGGCTGAATGTTGAAAGGACTGCTGTTTTATTGTTCTTTTATTGTCTGCGATGTCTTTGATTAAGTTTAGCTCAGTGGTTGTTTGAAGACTCTTTTGAAGACAAATTTTTCTGAGCCGGCAGTGGTTTGCTGACTAGGGCAAAGACTGGGGGGAGAAAAAAAAGAAGTATTAATGCGCCAGATGCCAGCTCCAACCTGGACTTCATTTTTCTGTACAGGTGTGTCTGGGAAAAAGAGAGGAAAATGGTATAAAGACAACAGCTGCTAGCATTTACAGGCACATATCCATGCCCACACACTGATCCAGGATTCACAAGGCTGTCTGGTGCCAGTGGGTCTGCAGGGACCAGCTGCCGAGTCACTGGGCGTCCAGACCGGTCATCACACTACTCAGTCCAGGCCACAAGCTCTGAACTCTGAACATGCCAAGGTCAAGCTAAAGCCTCGACACACTTCCTGTCATACTGTATGCACACACTCGGAAACATTTGGAGTGTGTGCATACAGTGGGGCCTGGATTTTAATTGGAAAGTTGAGTATTTTTTAGTGTGCATATACATGGTTCAAGTTAATCTGTATACAGTGTGACAGGGCTTTAAAGATGTCCACCAACAACAACTACCCCCAATCCCACCCAGGCTTCCTAAGCTGGATTTCATGCCCATGAATCCCATTTGTGTCAATACAATCAAACAGAACTTCTCAGATATCAAACAGAAATAAGGAACTTGAGAGAGAATATAACTCGCCGAAGCAAAAACCAAACAAACCGTCATCTCAAAACTTATTTGTGTAAACTATTGCTCTTTTACTTTTTAGTTAATGTGTCTTTTTGTTGCAGTTTTTTCTCTGCTTCCTCCTCACTGATCAAACTTTTGCCCTCACTCTCGACTTTGGGGTTAAACTGCCAGCTGTCTTCGTTTGTGCTTGATTTCTTGTTTGCATTTCCGTTTGCATCTCCATTGGCTGTTGAGCTTTTGACAGACAGCGGAGTGCCTCTGACGTTTTTCGGTGTCAGATGGAGGTTGAAGGAAGGGAGACATACTAACTTTCTCTCAGAATGATCATCACACATGCAAATACAGCTGACAGCTTTGCCTTATGTGTGCAGTGATTAACTCAGATGATGCATTGGTTGTAGAAACAGGATTCTAGCTGATAAGAGGCAGCAGCTTGGAAAGGACTGCTGGCTGACGTGGCATTCACTGGCTCTGTTTCATTTCAATTTCATACGTATTTCATTGTCTGACAATAGAAAGAGTAGCATATGTAAACCAAAACAGTTGAGAATGATGAATAGTACACTTCTATATTAGCAGTTCTCTAAGTGCTATATAATGCTTCCTATTCACTCAGATAATCACATGTCAACGGTTTTACGTTAGGTTCTCACTTGGTTTGGGTTAATGGATGGATGGATGGATGGATGGATGGATGGATGGATGGATGGGTGGATGGATGGATGGGCGAGTGGATGGATGGATGGATGGATGGATGGATGGATGGATGGATGGATGGATGGATGGATGGATGGATGGATGGGTGGGTGGGTGGGTGGGTGGATGGATGGATGGATGGATGGGTGGGTGGGTGGGTAGATAGATGAAATTTAAGGTATCCATTGGCTCACATGTTACATTTTATAACAATAAGGAAACTAATGTGGGAAAGAACCTGCAAAGTAATGTCCAAATTGTGCTGGCAGAAGAAATATGCCATAAAAATGCACCTGTGAGGACAAACAATCAAATTCACAAATGACTTGTTTGCGAGTATTAAGTCTTAGATTAAAGTCGACTTTGTTCAATCCTCAGGGCAGATTATTGTCTCTCAAATTCCTTATTTGGTTTGATATTTAAAGCTTTCTGTTTGATTATACTGACGTCAATCTGATTCCATATGTGCCTGCCATGTTTCGTATGTTTCAAACAAAACAAAGAGTCTCCATTCACTTTCAAGTGCACTTGAAAGGTTAGTTTGTGTTAGCAGCGTGAAATGAGCCACCCACAGGACTGTGACAGCAGGTTGGTGACATTTCCAGTTCAAAACATAAATAGCAGTTACATTTACACCGTCCACGCGCTGCTCATGGCAACTGTCACAGCAGCGAGACCCTATACGATTATCTGCGATCATTTAGTTAACATGGGAAAGCGTCACACGTGCACATCAGCATTCGAGGTTCCACTGATGGTTGACATTAGGTTTGAGGTTATGTACGTGCAGCACACGGATCCTAGAAGAGCTGGAAGTGGACATTAAGCTATAAATTGGTATTTTAGAGCTGCTAGTGATAATAACACAATGATGCATGAAACACTAATAGCTCGACTAGCCGTAGAAATACGACCTGGAGCAGTTTAACATTCTACACAGCAGGTTACATGTAACACATATGTGTACCTAATAAAAAGGTGTGATGAAGTAATGTGAAGCCTCGAGCACAGAAGGGAGCCATGTCTCAGATTAACACAACACAGTCACTGGAATTTCTCATATATAGATTCATTCGGCTTTGAAGTTCCCGTTGGCCTCCGATCTAAGGAGAGATCAAGTGGTACTCAAACCAGCCGTATGTCAACGCGTTAGCTCTGGTTCCCTCTATGGTAGGAAATAAGTACACATGTATGTGCAGGCTGCTTGAACTGTAACGACAAGATGTTGAAAGGAGAAAAGTTAGATAACGATTGCTTTTGAGTGTAGTAAGACATCTTAAGAATTCGATATCCTCACTACAACAAGCCAAGAAACATGTGATCCAGCAATCAGGTTGAATCGATTATCAGAATCACTTCATCCCAAAATGTTGGTTAAAGATCTGTTTCCATATGAAACCCGTGGCATGGTGCTGGATAAACTGTTTAAAATGGAAAGTTAGGACAAGAATTTTACATTTAGCTTTGTTGTTTTCCTTTGATATGAGCTCTGTTCTGACCTGTTTGTTTAACCACTCATGTTTCTTCACCTGCTGACTTCTTTTAAATGATCCTTCCATGTTCTCTCATCTGAATATTTTCAAATAAAATCTGGAAAGAGTTCAAATGACTCCCAGCAATGTCTCATCTTTTTTTAAACACAAAGCTCTTCGGCAGGAAAAAAAAAAATCACATTAGTTGAATTACAAGAAAGTACAAATACTGGTTGTTGTTGGTGATTGATAAAAATCCAGCCATGTATATTCAATCTGGAACCCAATTCTTAAGAGGAATACTGACACAGAAAGGACTGATTCCTTATGTTGGGCATGTGTGACACTCTGGAAGTGTAAATCTGCGTTTCAGAGACCGCCATAGATATGCCACAGTTCCGGTACAGAAAAGCTCAGCCATGGTGTTTCCTGCTGTTCCGCTCATGTGGTATATAAAAACCACCATATGGACATGTTATCAGGGTGAAGAACGTGTTTTTGGTTGGAACAGGGTCTTTAAGCTGTATCCATCTTCTCCACATCAGCCAGGTTTCTCTCAGCTCTCTCAGAAATAAGTGGACTTCTAGTGGCTATTTGCTGTGGTTTCTTGCAGCCGTAACGCTACACACAAGTACTGTAGGCACCGACACATCTTCTTACACTTCTCAGCCACCTACACACAAACACATGTGAACACACACACACACACACACACACACCAGAACAACCCTCTCGCTTGTGTGACTCATACACTGCTGCCCCCTCATTCATCAATAGTGCCAGAACAACTGGGCCAGGGGCCGGCGTGCCACTGCAGCAGGCAGTAGAGGTAGAGAGGGATTTACCAGCAGGCACCATGCCCTAAAGAAACAGCTCCTGCCTTTCTGCCTGCCTTCCTGCAGGATTAGCGCGCCGTTCCATCACTCGGCTGGAGCTGCAGCACCAACGCGTGTCGGGTTTTGACACGGCTGTCAGGTGACACCGAGCCGCATGGCGTCGCACGTGGCCCGAGCGCTGTGATGGTATGTGTCGCTATGTGCCGGGGACTAGTATTCCTACTGATCCAATCTGTCCGTGTGCACCGGATGCCCACAGTGTGTGCACGAGCGCGTGTTTGTATCTTTTAGTAGAGCTGGATGCCTTTCAGGTATGGTACTAGTACTTCCAGTGTGCCAACCCGACCATGCTGGCGGATGTTTGTGTGTGTGGTCTGTGCATGTGTGAATCCATCTGGTAATGACTCGGAGATGACTGGGCCAGTTGGCATTGTGCAACAGTGCCATTTCCAAGTGCCTGTGTCGACTTTTTTGCTCCAACACTCTCCCTCTGTCGCACACAAACACACGGACACAGACCGACACAGCTGTGAGGTGGTAGAGGGAAAAAACCCATAGAAACCCTTCTGCCTGTTACTGGTGCATCCCCCTCTATCTAGAAGTATAACTGCAAAGTAAGTCTCCAAAGCACACTACAGCCATCCAGAATAAATGCCACCCACGTCCAAAGGTACAGCAGATGAATGGGAGCTCTTTGTTCTGCTTTTCATGGTTTCTATTTTACTTTTTCTGCAAGCTAGTGCCGGTGTGATTTATTTTTTCTTTTAGCATCTGTCGACTGGGTCCAAGGATGCTTTAGCAGCACAAATGGAATATTGTCCCCAGTTCCTGCTCAATGTTCTCTCTGTGAATTAAGCCTCCAACCAATGATTGTTTCAATTATTTTTAGATTAATTGTTTGATCTGAAAATGTAAAAAACGTGGGGAAAAATGAGCATGACATTTCCCAGTCTATGGGTGATTCATTCAACTGTCTGAAGTTTTCAGCCCAGTTAAATTTACAGTGAAATAAATCTGCTCTCTATGATAAATATAATAAATGCCCAGTTCTTATTATTCTCAGTTGCTGTACGGCTGCAGTTATTGATTGGTTTAGTAATAAATAATTTTTCTAGTTATTTGATTGAATAATTTCACTAGAAATATTTCTACGTTTGAAGAAAATGTACAGGTCATGGGTTTGGTTTTTAGACAAATCAAGATTTATTTATTTATTTATTTATTTATTTATTGTAATTGCATTAAATATTTTTAGCATCATTATGTGGATAAAAACTAAACCGATATAATGTTGTGCAATATAGGGGTCAGCCAATAAATTGTTTTGCCGATTATTTAATCCAATATCTGACGTTTTACCCATTAATACTGTCATTACTTTTAGCAATCTGTAATGAATTAATTTAAAAAATAATCTACTTTATCTCTGATGCGGTCGACTGTGTCTGTCTGTTGTCTTGAGTAAATCATAGTGAAACAAGCTTTCCATTTTCACTGCAAATGTAAATCAATTCACTCCTTCTTTCTTGATCAACATTGAGCCGACAAAAACCGTATTGATCAACCCCAATGCGTTGTATTACTAAACCATATATTTCAGTTCTGAACGGCTGTACAGACAAAAGAAGACATTTAACAAACCACTTGGGCTTGGGAAAAATGTGATGGACACATCTTCTTAGATGTTATTTTCAATCAATCAAGATGGAAATGAAAAGAATGGAAATGACACCTGTGATGTTAGCGTTTAGCTTGTTAGACAGCGAGTTCATATCATCTGTGTTAAGTAAATGAGATTTGAGGCAAACTGTATTTGACTCTGCGCTTTCTTTGCCTTCATAACAAATAGCAGACATGTTGATTTACATTAAATGCACTAACTAGGGTTCTGTTGTGTCTGGTGAGCTCTTTGGACTGGATGAGATGCTGGAGCGTTGACATTTTAGAATAGACTCAGTGGTTTGATTTTTTCAGCTTAAAATTATCCCAAACTTGGGACTTTTTGTTGTTTTTTCTGGTCCATCGCTTGTCTTTGTTTGCTGTTTGTTCTGTTTTTGCCCATTTTTTGCAAACCGCACCATCAGATCCCATTTACAGCAAAAGCACAATTTACAACCACAGCAATCATCCATGTGAAACTCAGTAAGCTGTTCACAGGTCAGCCACAACATTAAAACCACCTGCAGCCTAAACACCTCTGGTCATCGTTACATAACCATGGGACCTCTATGGGTGTCCTGTTATGTCTGGTCCTGGGACAGCAGCAGTGGATCTCTTGGGTCCACTGGGTTCCTGGATGAGGCCTTCATGGATCAGGGTGGGACTAGTACAAACTGTTCTGTTACAAAATATAATCTACTCCACATTCAACCCATCTAAACTGAGGGTTTTGATCTGGACCTGGTCTAAAGTGGTCCAGATACAAAGAGACACATTAATTTTTTTGCATTTTAACACAGAAAATAATCAATTTACAAATTAAAAATTGGGTTTTTAGAGAGTCTTAAATTGAACTCTTGAATAGAGTCGACAATCTATTACAAATTTGTCCCACCTAACCTCACCGGGTTTTGATTTGGACCTGGTTTACCGTGGTCCAGATGCAAGAAAAGACAGTGAAATCCCCATTTTTTTATGTTTTTTTTTTTTTTTCCACAAATGGAATAGCAGTTTTACTAAACAGAAACTGTAGGTTAAATCATCTTCCATCTCTGCAGTCTAGTCCAGAATCTAGTTCATTCACTTTTATCTGTCAGTGGTTTTAATGTTGTGCCTGATCGGTTTATATAGTTCTACGGATCCAAGCTTGATGCACAGAATTTGTATTGATGATTTTATCAGTGATCTAATTACTTGAGTTTCTTGGTAAAATTGTTTCGGCCCTTTCTGCTTCCTTTATGAACTTTGGAGCTCCCAACGCGTGATTCCAACCCACATTCCACAGCTACGATGGGATGACAGCATGATGGACACAGGTTCATCTGTGGTCCTCCTCTTTTCATTTCCTGAGGCTGAGGACATTTAACAGCCTACATCTGAAACTTTATCACTCCATAGTGGAGAAACAGCAGAAGGATGGATGGATGAATGGGTCAGTAAGAAGATGAAACCTGAGGAAGACTTCTTTTCTGGATCAATATGGGCCAACATATATCCAGTGTATTGTTATCTGAGAGCTGCAAAGTCTCAGGGAACCGAGCCCAGGTGTCTATTTTTAGCTGCAGTATGGGCCTCGGAGGTGGTAGAGAGTAGAGTGTGTGTGTGTGTGTGTGTGTGTGTGTGTGTGTGTGTGTGTGTGTGTGTGTGTGTGTGTGTGTGTGTGTGTGTGTGTGTGTGTGTGTGTGTGTGTGTTGCCTTCCTCTAGATAACTGACACACCGAGGGAAGTGGGTCAGCACAGATTTTCTTTGAGGGGTGCATCTCATTCAAACTTCCTGCTTTAATAGAGGTGCTCAAGCAAAGGGATAAAACAAAGTACGTTAAAAAGTACCCTCTCCTTTTAGTCTAATTAAGCAACTGCTGTACACTGGAAACTCTGTGTGCATTTGAACATTGGTTCCATCCAAAAGCCCTTTATGCTGGGTTGCTTTCTTTCCGCCTTCCCCTATTTCTTTTTCTTTGCTCCTGACTCCAGCTCGGGTCTTCCTTGTGCTCTGAGCTAACAGCGGTGACACTGTGTCTAAGCTATCTCTCCCTGGCAGACCTCAGCGCTGTGGAATCACTTTGTCTGGCCGAGCCCCGTGTCATCTGCATGTCCTGAGAACGAGAGAGAAAGTGGCAGATAGAAAAAAAACCCAAGAGGCAGGAACATACATACAGAGAAATGGGGGAGAAAAGAATGTGTATAGAATGAGAGGAAAATTGAAGATGAAAGAAGAAGATGGTGGATTTTATCTCTTGGAAATTTAGATTTTCCACCAAACACACTCCGTGGTACTGGGGTGAAAATTAAATCTAAAAAAACACAATCAAAACCTTATCTGCATGGCAAGGTTCTGCAAGTAAAGTTAGATTTTTCTTTTTGTTAAGGTGGACTGACACATACTGAGCTGCTTTAACCCTGGTGTCGTCCTGCGGGTCAAATTGACCCGGTTTAAAGTTTGAAAATGTGAAAAATATATATATTTTCACAGTGAAACTTCTGATGTCCACATTTTCAACATTTTTTGGAAATCTTTGAACATTTTTGGTGGAAAAAAAAGAAATGTTAAAAATGTTTCTTTAAGAACATTCACATAAAAATCAACCAAAATCCTGCGAATTTCGCTGGATTTTGGTAGATTTTTATGTGAATGTTCTTAAAGAAAATATTAGAAGTTTTACTGATATATATGGAATCACTGTAGATATTTTTAAGATTTTTTGGAAGATTTTTACTCATTTTTTGAAAATATTTACAAGAATTTTCTTGCCAAATTTGGGGGATTTTTTTTTTTTTTTAAATAAAACTTTCAAGGGAAACGTTTAAGGAATTATTGGAATTTTCTTCCTGAAGGTTTTGCAAACTTTGAGAAATTTGGGGAATTTTTTGGCTGAATTTTTGGATTTTTTTTCAGATGAAGAAGCAATATTTTTTGTGCCTGTAAATGAAGACAACAGGAAGGTTAATTGCAGATGTTTTTACAAAAGACCCTACCTAAAGTAGAATAAGTTTCTGCAAATCAATACAAGAGTCACAGATTCAACTTTCATCAAAACCCAGCTTTGCCCCGGTGCAATTTATGCATAAAATTTGATTGAAAAAGTCTCTCAAATCTCAAACGATGTCTTGTGTTGGTGCAAGCTGCCAACCTTTTGCCTAACTAGCAGGTAGTTAGGCATGTTGCTGTTTTACATACTGTAAGGGCTTCAAATAATCCATTACATGCATTACCGCTCATCAAACCACACAGTTGTATCATAAAATACACAACACAAGGCGAGTAGAGCGAGCTGCTGCTAATGGTACAAGTTCCCCATAGGTTTGGATTAATGAAGCCATTATTTACTGGGACATGCAATCGTGCAGCATTGTTGGAAAATACCACATTCAGCAGGATGACACTGACCCCGGAATTAATTTACAGAATACAATGGAAGAGAGTACAACTTTGTGCAATATCAGTTAAATGCCAAATGGTTCAGAATGGTATCATCGCTCAGTGATTGTACTATTATTACCTTGACGAGAATATTTCCTCTTATGAATGATCCAAAACGCATACTTTAGAACATCGGCGCTGAAAATACAGCAAACTCAATAATAGTAAATACAGTTAGGATCAGTGTAACTAAACTGGTTCAAGTGTGAGTTTAAATAAGCTGAATTGTATGAAAATGGTATAAAATTAACTTTGAACTCCAGAAGTTACTGGGTTTTGGTCCTATGGGCTGTGTTTAGATGCATGTCTGCATCATGGCTCCACATAGAAAAATAACACCATTGCTCACAGTTGCCACATAACTGCCAAATTAAACTTTGGTGAAGAAATCTGATGAATGCTGGGAGCATGTTCTTTAACCCTCCTGTTGTCTTCATTTACAGGCACCAAAAAATATAGTTCCTTTGTCTGAAAAAAATCCAGAAAATTCAGCAAAAAAATTCACAAATTTCTGAAAATTTGCAAAACCTTCCGGAAGAAAATTCCAATAATTCCTTAAAAGTTTCCCTTAAAAGTTTTATTTTATAAAAATCCCTCAAATTTGGCAAGAAAATTCTTGTAAATATTTTCAAAAATGAGTAAAAATCTTCCCAAAAAAATCCTAAAAATATCTAAAGTGATTCCATATATATCAGTAAAACTTCTAATATTTTCTTAAGAACATTCACATAAAAATCAACCAAAATCCAGTGAAATTCACTGGATTTTGGTTGATTTTTATGTGAATGTTCTTAAGAAACATTTTTAACATCTTTTTTTCCACCAAAAATGTTCAAAAAATTTCCCAAAAATGTTGAAAATGTGGACATCAGAAGTTTCACTGTGAAAATATATATTTTTTCAACATTTTCAAACTTTAAAATGGGTCGATTTTGACCCGCAGGACGACAGGAGGGTTAATCAGATCAGACCATGATACATTTGTTCAGCTCCAATGGAGTCCAGCATGTTTGGCCTGACAGTGAAGCGTGGAAGTGGAATTACGATGAGTGCAAATAGAGTCAGAGACATGACGTTTATAGATGACAACATGGATATATAATAAAATACTGGCAGACGAGATGACTTCCAGTCTGCAGAGGTTTGGCAGAAACCGAATATTCCAGCATGATAACCATCTAAAGACTTTCTAAAGAGGAAAAAAAGTAAAAACTGTGACTTGGCCAAGTATGTCGCCTGACTCCAGTTGAAAAAAATACAAGATTTCAATCTCAGTAGTGACTTTTTTTGCATTGAGTTCCTACTATGAGGCCTTTATTTTTTATTATAATAAAGCTAAATAGTTTTTTTTAAATCCTGTATAACAGAAAATACTTTACTTTTCAATGTAGAAGTGACGCACTCACTGTAAGATGATGCATTCTGAATCATTTGACATTTAATTGATGTACAGAGGTGTACTCGCTTGTGTTGTATCCTGTATATACTATAGTCTATACATTAGAGTAGTATAGTGTGTATCTAAATTCATATCAAAGGATGAGAAACACAGACAGTCTTGGAAATTATGCTTTTATCAACTTTTTCCCACTCTCAGCATATCAGGTAGTACATTTAGAACAAAATCACATCAACAAGAAACCTGGCAGAGAAATCAAATTTGCCGTTGATGGCTTGGGACCAAACAAATTTCCGATTCAGCCAATTTCCCTGGGCACAGATGTAAACACGAGTAAACATCTTTTTGACATTTTAGCTTTTGGTTCAAGTGCCATATGCTGCTCTGGGTGCTGGAGTCAAATTTTAGAAGCAACACAGAGTAGCTCTTTATTTTTGTATGTCATCAGGCTGCCATCTCGAGGCTGACTGTTCAGACCAAACAGGCAAACTTCTGGTTCTCTGAACAAAACGCAGCCATCTTTTAACCCTCGCCAGCCTCGTGTGGTTTCACTGTGGGCCCCCAAGTTGTGGCGATGCATTTCTGGTTCCCACTCGGGACTCAAGTCAGAGCTCTCAAAGCAAGATTTTGGCTCTGTTGTGAGAAGAGAGGGGAAAAAAGAGCGAGTGGTGGATTACAAGAGGATACTTGCATGTCCTTTTTGATTAATTTTTGTTTTAATTCTTGTACAGATGCGTTCTGTCTGGCTTTGCAGCTGCAGGCTCCGAGTCTCCGGAGGCTTGCCTTTAGAAGCACGCATGATTCACTCTCTTCTTTCTCCCACTGTTATTGTTTTTATCATGTTTCTGATGTAGATTCTGTGTTTGATTCTGTTATCCTTGAATGTGCACGCTTTTAGTCATAACACTGATAGAAGGGGTAATACCAAAGGAGAAGAGGAAATTGAGGAGGAGCTGGACTGAAGATCAGTAGCAGTGGACCAAAAAAGCCTACTTTTTTTAATATTGTTTTCCCTGCGGATGTGTATCCGAGAACGTTTCAGTTGGAAAACAAGACTCTCAATCTCCACTTCCCTCATTTTCTATTTTCTCTTCTCTTTGTTGTGAGAGAAGTTACTCGTTCAAGGCTCTGGTGCTAAACTTTGGAGAGGAGTTGAACAAAATTGTGCAATTTTTCTGTGCAGCTGACCCAGCAAGCCAATCGATACTGTTGCCTGGAGCACTGAGAATCAAACACCCACTGAACCAATGGTCCTGACCTGCAGACCTGAATATTAGCCTTACTTCTAATGTGTTAGAAACACAAGAATGGTTTTAATACTTTTTTTACCATTGATTTTTTATTAATGATTTGGGGGGGAGCAAGTAGCACCATGTGTTGATTTGTTTCTTTATATCTGAGAGAATCAGAGTTAAACCTGAAGTGATTTATTTGGAAACAGCTCTATAGTGGGCTTTATGTCACTGCCAGGCTCCTGTAGATGTGCCCTCCCACTCCTTCACCGCAACAATTTTTTCTATTGAAAATCTATCCGCTCTACCCGACAGGAAAACTAAGATGGATTCTTTCTACACTTAAAAAAAATGTTCAAACTCAGCGGATGAAAATCCTGCCTTCGGAAGGCACAAATTCAAAAATAACCCCCATTAAATGCATTTTAAAAGCAGTGATGATGCTGATTGCCTGCATTACAGTAAATACATCCCTCGCTTTTAATCCGCAGGACTTTGCAGAAACGCTCGAATTTGCATTCCACTCTGCAAATAAGCCTGTCTGATGCGGTGAATTCTGCACAGAAATCTGTCAAAATTCCAAAATCAAAGAAGGTTTTACACTTTGGAAATTGTACAAAACAGGGATTATCTTCCTGACTGACTATCGTGGTCGATATTTGGAATTTTCCTGATTCGAATGATCGATTATTGATAAATTAAATGCAGAGCTTCAGGTCTGATGCAGCCTCCTCTCTCTGTGGTCTCAGAAATGTTTTTCAAGCAGCAAAAACTGAACAAGAAACACAAACCTTTGTCATAAATCAGGAAATGATCTGCTCTCACAGTGGCTAATGCTATGCTAGCAGCCACGGACTAATCTGAAACCGAGTCTGGAAAACAATAATGAATAATGCGTTAAGATGCAGATCTTAATGGGCTATAGAAGTGAAAGATTAAAAAACTAGAGAAGAACAGCATACAGAACTGAAGGAGACAAACTGATGAGTCTCAGTCGAAACAGAGAAGAGCGTCCTAATTTAATCTCTCCTGTTTCTATTTTACATATTCAGTTACAATGATCCTTATTAATGAAGAACTCTAGTTCTGAATGACAGGTTCTCTGCTATCACATGCTGTTATAACATTACATTTTAAGTATCGGTTATCGCCCTTTCTTGATTACCAGTAATTAGCATCAGTATCGACCCTGTAATGTCCTTATCAACTGCTCATTTTTTGGTGTTTTGATTACATTTTCTAAGCAGTGGTTTTGTGGTTCAGACGAAGAGTCAGAGAGCTGCAGGGATGTCATTGAAAAGGGCAGAAGGAACACATGAAGCATGATGTTTTGCCCCTGCAGTGATGACAACAGTGAAGTTGGAAGGAGTAGATCGTCTCTGAGTCGCTGCAGGTTTCAGCTGTGTTCATCGCACAAGAAACGAGGTCTTTCAAGTCAACTCACCACGAGGGACACGCACTGAACCCGGCGTTCTGTAAAGTCCAATCAACAGGTGTCACCAGCAACACTGTCATTAGTCAGCATGAGATGGTGTCATATCAGGCCGAGACCCGATGCCATCAGTCCTCCATTCATCTCCACTCTCGGTTCAGTCTTTCATCGAGCCGAAGCATTTCTACATTTTTGAACGACATCAGAAATCTGCCGGTGGGATAAGATTTCTCTAGCAGCTTCTCTGTAGAAACCATAGCAGCGAAGTAGTCAAATATCGGCACTTATTTCTGAGTGGAATCAGGCTCTGAATGGATGAGGAGGCTGCTGAGGTGGAGGTGGACTGAAGCAGTGACAGCAGGATCACAGCTGGCACCTGGACAAGTTATTTTTGAACTGTTAACTCAGACTATATTCAGTGAAACAGCCCTGTGCTTTCCATTTTCCTTACATTCATGTCCTGTTTTGCCTCTGGCTCTCCTCAGTCCCAGCGGTAGTTAGATTGATCCAAGCTTTTTTTCCCTGCGGCGGCACATCGATCAATCAGGTAGGAAGGAGGAAGGAGAGACGTTGGAAGGACTCGAGGAGGTGTCCTGTGTTGTAACCTGGCTCGGGTTCTTTCTTTTTTTTTTTTTTTTTAGCCTCAGAAGAACAGTGGAAGAGACAGATGGAGGAACTGCGATGTCAGCCCCTCTGACAGGGCTTTTCAGCAGCACAGAAACAGACAGGAACAGCATCAGTGAAGCAAGCCGGCGTACTTTCTTTATTATGACAAGTGTAAAGCGGAAAGAGTGCAGCATGAAGCACGGCCTCACACTCTGTCCCTCCAAGCCATGCATATCGACTGTTTCCTGGCTCGATCATACTCAAATTCTAGTCTCGTACAACCAGGGTCTTATTTTACTTCTGTTATTTAGTTCTTCAGTTGCGCTGCCACGACATTTACATTCAGTTTTCTGTTTGATTTTGCTTGTTTCATGAGCTGGGAAGGCATCGTTTTTAATTAGTGGGTCCCACGTTTGTCCGTCCTTTTGTCCGTTCTCTCCTTCACGTCTTCATTGAGCCTGAGGCCTCGTATGCACTTCTACAGGTCTTTGTCCAGATGGATCCTCCCCCTGATGAGTCTGTCCTCATGTCCATCGCCACAGACATGAAAACACAAAAAAGACCACAAATGTTAAAACAAGGATGGCAGGCAATGTTACACAAACAATATATTAAATAAGACTGAAGCCAAGCAGATTTTTTAATGCTCCTGTCACGTGTTTCCTCACTCTGGGCTCATTTTTCACACCAATATAAAGTCCTGCTCCTCTATAGAAGCAACACAAGCCTGGCTAGACGTACAGAGAGCTAACAAATCTCTTCTGTGTACTATCAATGCTGTGAATTATATATATTTAAAAAAACACAGGGAAGCATAGACTCTAAATGTGTAACATTTTACCAGCAAGTGTTATCAATACTGTATACTCTACACTAGATATGTTGCTGCTTAAATTTTTAATTTGTCTCCTGTTTGCTCTGTGTAAACGCAGCAGTTCAGCCCAGTTTTGGTAAAAAGTCTCAGAATTTTTGTCAGGTGATTCTTGGTTACAGTTTACTCACTAATGATGTCCCGGTTCTGGTGAAAAGCGGAGAATTTTTTGTTTTTTACCAAATATGGTTAGAGCAAATAGTTTATTTTTGGCAAATATTTAAATGGGACATGAAGAAGAAAGTAATTTTGACGTGGATGGTTAGTTCAAGGACCATCGGTAAGTTTTTTCCATTTTATTTCTATGATGAATTGTGTCATATTGGCTTGAAAACATGCCTTTCAAACCAGATGGCAGGTGTTGGTCTTCAGACAGTTAAAATACAGAGGCTGTGGACGAAGTAAACTATAGATAGAGAGAAAAACAGTACGCTTGGAGGCTGTAGCGTGCTGTTGAAATGATGCAGCTTCCCCAGACTCTTAAATGTCCACTTGGACACGTGAAAATCTTTACTTTAGATGGTATTTGAGAAAATCTCTGTTTGAGTGACCTTAGACTGAAGAGAATGTTCATTTTGAAAAAAAAATCAGTATTAACATGAATCCACTTATGCATTCCTTTGCTGTAATCAGTAGAATAGTTATTAAAAATGAATGTCTGCAGTCTGAGAATGTGGCCTTTTAGTCGTTTAGTATCACTCATTCAGGGCTAAAGGCATCTAAGTTTGTCTTCAAAACTGACTTGGTGGTAAATTATCGGTTCTTGTGACATCCTGAGTGACTTTAGGGGTGCCTCTTGTTTTGATTATTCAGCTCGATGCCACATTGGACCGCCATGACTAATTACCATTTTCAGTTTCATTGGGAATTTGCAGCCCGAGACTCAATCTAGAGACTCGCTGGCTTTATGCATGAGCTGTTCATCGATGGTTACCAAAACCACCAGCGTGATTTAATTTATTTTTTTGTTCACATTCTATCAATGCATTAACTGGAAAACGCTGACTCTCCGCTTCCAGGGACCCACATATGCAGGCCTGGCTGTGACCTATTTTAGGTCCCCACCTGCAATTCAAAGCAGCGCTGCATTCTGCAAACAGCTGCACAAGTCGGCGGTGTTTCTAGCACGACGATGAAGGGAAGAGAAGCATTTATTTGGAAGCATTTTTATGTCAGAGCAGAGGAGGCTGGAAGGCACGCAGACGCTTCTCCAAATCAGACTGTTGGTTGTGAAACGGAGGAAATTAGCAGCGAGACGAATCTGCTTCTCATGGTTGCTGCTATACCTTTGACTGGAAACTTCACCGTATTTATTCAGGATCGAACCTTCATCCTCCTCCACTTCTTTTTTTTTAGGCACACTTGAGCTGCAGTGCCGATTTTTTTATTTGATTTTATACTTTTTTAAATATTAAAAGCCCTCCTCCGTCAGAATAAATCAATAAAAGTTGCCTTGCACATGCACTCGCACGCACATTCACATATTTTGACAGCCTTGTCTTTTTGATAATAAATCCAGAAGATGGAGTTTATATTCAGCATCGAGGCATTTGGCCCTTTTCTATCTCTTGATAGGAGCTTACATTTCTAACGGCGGGGTGATAAATAAGGCATGATACAGAAAAATCCTGGGTCTTTGAGGCGTTGCCCCAGTTGTTGGGCACAGGTGGGAGACAAAATATGATATCAGCAAAGGTTCCGTGACCTTCTGCGAGTAAAGTTGTTTGGCCCTTGCTGGAGCCGTTCGCTGCATGCATGCGGCCTCCTCCCGGAGAGCCGACGCCGGTCCATCGCCTGAGGCCAGCTAGTCATTTGGACCTCACTGAACCTCTCCTTTTCTTTTCACTGTCTCCCTCCCCGTTGCTGCCTCTCTTCTTTCTGTAGCTCCACCAACTGAGCGAGGAGTCTGGCACCAAAGGAGAGAGGGAGGTAGACCGACGGATGTAAAAGAAAGCCTTGGGCCTGATCTCTTTTTTCATTGTTGTATTCTGGCCTTCAGTACGTTTTGTAAGGGGGCATGGAGGTGTTTAACCCTCCTGTTGTCCTCACTTATGGGCACCAAAAAATATTGTTTCCTTCTCTGAAAAAAATCCAAAAACTCAGCAAAAAAATTCCCAAAATTTCTGAAAATTTGCAAAACCTTCAGGAAGAAAATTCCAATAATTCCTTAAAAGTTTCCCTTAAAAGTTTTATTTAAAAACAAAAAAATCCCCCAAATTTGGCAAGACAATTCTTGTAAATATTTTCAAAAAATGAATAAAAATCTTCCAAAAAAATCCTACAAATATCTAAAATGATTCCATATATATCAGTAAAATTTCTAATATTTTCTTTAAGAACATTCATATAAAAATCAACCAAAATCCAGCGAAATTCGCTGGATTTTGGTTGATTTTTTTTGTGAATGTTCTTAAGAAATATTTTTAACATTTCTTTTTTTCCACCAAAAAATGTTCAAAGATTTCCCAAAAATATATATATTTTTCCACATTTTCAAACTTTAAAACTGGTCAATTTTGACCTGCAGGACGACACAAGGGCTAATTGTCAAGTTAGAGGCCATCCAGTGAAACAACTCCTTAGCAAAAGTGGCAGGTTTGATTTAAGGAAACACAGGAAAAGCAGAATAAAAAGCATCAAGAGTCGAGTTTAATGGGCGTCCATTTGATTGTGATTTTCAGCTTCACAGCTCAGTCATCAGTCCTAATTGAGAATGAACTTTCACTGAAGTAGGACAAATTTCCCATCCAGCGGTTAAACTTTTGGTATGCAAAAACAAGCCTCGGCACCAAATTTCTGCTGCTGTGAATAGCTAAGAGAGTAAAAACGATGACCTAATTTCCAAAAAAACTCCAAGATGACGCATTTCTTTAATATTTTAAGCAGGATTACTTTTTTATTTCCATGTTTTTTGGTTTTTTTTACAGTTTCAAAATCTTTTAAAAGGAAAAACATGTGTGCACCCTGCCTGGGTGGTCGGTGCTTATAGTAACATCCCCTCTGGCGAGTATTTCACTTCCTATTTGGGGGCTTTTTGCTCATTCTACCTCGCAAAAGGTGGTCTGTGAGATTCTGGCTGTTTGGAGGTTTATCCAGACTCTCTGTGATGTTCGGGTCAGAGGACTGTGGTAAAACCTTCAGCTTGTGCCTCTTGGGGTTGACGGTTGTGGATTCTGACTTGTGTTTAGGAATATTATCCTGGTGCGGAAGTCATCCTCTTTTTTCTTTTACTTTCTTAAGAAACACTGTGATGTTTTTTTTTTTTTTGCTGCTGTTCCCCAACACCACCCAAAGAGGAATCATCTCCCTGTTTTGTTCAATTCCAGATCATAACTAGAAAAAAAATGTTTATTTACATATTAACTGTGAAAATAAATAACAATAAATAATGTAAATACCGTCCACATCAAACATCTGTACTTAAATAAATCATAATTCATTCAGCGTTTCTTTGTAAAATTACACTATTTGTATTGTATTTAAATCATTAAAAATATATATTTTTTTAGGAATTTCATGTATATTTAGGATTACAAAACGGCAAATTATTTAAATTTTTTTAAAATAAAATGTTGTGTTTTGTTAAATGACAGATATGTAGTGAAATCACAGGAAAAAAGTAATAATTGACTTTAAAAAACTAAATAATATCAACAGCAAAAATCTCTATTTTTGAAAATGGTGATTTGTTTTTCATTTATAATGTGTGGCCTTAAAATTACACAGATTCATTGTATTTAAATCAGCCAAAAAATCTTTATTTGACAGATATTTTCCATTATTTTCACCATTTATACATTTTCTTTGAACATTAGAGTATTTCACCATTTTCTATTTTTATTTTTGCTGCCAAAATTGCGCGTTTTTTGTACTGATTTTTTATTTATTTATTTTTTTTTTTTTACAGTATGCAATTTCTCACTCTTCAAGACCTCAGCTTCACCTCCATTTGTCCTGTTGAGTGCCATCTTTTAATTGCATTACAAAGGGAGGGAACAGCTTCCTAAAAACACTCCTGCTTCGTGGGCAGCTGTTTAGAGAAGCCCTTGGCGGCTGATGGTTGGACCAAGGTTTGAGGAGACAGAATCTTTAGAAAGCCTTAAAATTTTCATCATTTGGCATTGGGCCTTTAATGAAGATGATTGTGAACAAGAAAACAGCCCTGACAAGCTTAAGGTCTGACACCTCGGTAAAAGTTATCAAAGAGCTCAGATCTCTTGGGTTGTCCAAACTTTAGTATAGTGCGCCCTTCTTTTTCCACTCTTAAATTAGACAAAAAAAATACAGTATTCTTTTTTGAATATTGAAAAGGATGCGTAGAATTAACTTGTGCATTAAGTTGCACCTCCAACATGTTTTTGGAGACTTTTGCCGTCATTCACTGTGGATTTCTCAGTGACTGAAGAGATGTATGTGTCATTTTAGGAATTCCTAACCAGATAACTGAACTTACAAATGAGGAATTCCAGTAAAATAGATTATGATTGGTCTCACAAAATTCACCTAACAAGTGTAAATATTGGTGTTAAGACCCCATAGAGTCATTCATGTTGTGATTTTATGTGACTAGTCTATACATTAAAGAGGAAAAAAAGTATAAAAATATGTAGAATACTACTTTGTATGATGATAATATATATTAAGGCTGAGGCCCTACAGTGTTATTAATTATGGGAAATGACCTACATGGTGTCATAATGTATCTCAGACTGTACATTATCATTAATGATGGCTTTTAACCATTCTCATATACACATTAAGGTTACAGCATTATTAATTATAGAGGTTAACCTGACTGATATAAAGCTAAAGTTTCGACCCTATAAAAACATATGTGAGCTTTAACGGTTTTGCTGCTTCACACTAGGAACTCTGCATTTTCTATGTGTGCTTGTCTTCATTTAGTTCTTAAACTGTGATGCTGTGACAGCTACAGTCTCTTCCATTATGCAAATATCAAAACGTGCTTCTGCAGCTGCGTTCAGGCAACATGTGCCCTTTTTAGCATATTGCTGTTTTCATCTGTCTATAATCGCTTTTTGGCTTTCAAACACAGGTCTCCGTTCTTCTCATTCTGTTCAGACATGGCAGCATCGTTACAGACAGAGATACATGATAAGGGAGATCTGCAGTTTGATTTGTTTTCCCTTCATCAGCTGCCTGGAGAGATGCGAGAAGCTGAGAAATATCATCAAGGAAGTGGAATGTTTATACGCACTGCATTGGTGATGAAATCCAAATTTGATTTTGCAGCTGACCCTCTGCAGCTTTGGGAGGACTCTTCAGTAACCCTAAACCTCCTGAACACATTTGTTCGTGACTTTCCATAATTTATCAGAATTCTGCCGTCTGTTTTGCGCAGCCTGGCAGCACATACACCGACACAGCGAGGCTTGGAAACTGACGAGATGTCAAAATAAACTTTGCCTCCTCTTTTATTCCCATTTAAGTGTAACTTTTGGGGGTGATTATGGTTCTATGGTTTTCACAGTTATATCTGGGGCGAAGTCTTGGTTTGTAGCTGCAGAAATCCAAATGAAACACACATTTTATTAAAAAAATACCTGAGATGTACAGTTGAGAAAGACATCTAGAAGACTTTTAACTTAGCCACATTTTCCAGCAGCTCCACTCACACGGGAGTTTTCACTTATTTTGCACAATTCTTCTAAGGATTGTGGGAGAGTGTGCAGCTTACTGTTGGTCAAGAGGGCAAAGTTGTGGGCTGGAGTTCAGCAGATCTTCTTATGGGCTTGAGTTTAAACTGCATGTGCGATTAGGTTTTTAATACTATTAGTCCGATGAGTGTGGGGACCTCGTGTAATTCCAAACTTAGCCTCAACCAAAGTCTAGGAGTTTTACTAGAACTCTACTTTTCATTCATACATTTTTTTTCTTAGAGTTTAGTTTTTTTTATGATCTTTGGACATTGATTTGATTTGTACATTATTTTTTACAGATTGCAGATCTATTTAAGCAAACGGACAAAAAGCAGATGCTCATTCAAGTTCAGCACTTTTGCGTCACATTTTTAATAATTATTAAATTGTTCTGTTTTATAAAAACAATGCCAACAACAAACAACAAAACACAACAACATGTCATTGACTTGACATTCTATATTGCCCATCAGCCACCCTGCTCTCTAAATATTGGCATTGACCATTGAAAACCCTTCAGTCAACCACTAATTTTCATATTGGGTCGGAAGTAGTTATATTACACTTTTGCTTCCATCAGTCATGTGTCGGTGATAGGAAACACCTATAGGAAGCAGAAATTAGGAAAAAAATGCTGGTGGATCTGGAAAATGTAGCTTGAACCTCCAAAATGAGGAATATTCATTTTCAAAAGAAGACAAAATCAAAAGCTCCATATCAGCTGCTAATTGGACTTTATCAAGCAGTTCTATTATTTTATTATTAAGCCCTCATGTGAGCTTCATTACACTCCCGACTTTAAAGTTTTACATGCTATGCAAATTGTAATATTACTTCTAAAAGGCAGTCGATGAAGCCAGGTTATGATGACATTTTCAGTGCATGTTTAATGCCTGTCAGCTCTCCATATGGTAAACACAGATGGGTAACAAATTAAGGATTAAACCAACATAAAGTGTCTCAGTGAGATGTTGGGTCACTGCGTGCTGCCAGAAGAAGAACATTGATTCTCCGAGTGTCTGGGACTCTACTGGAGGGATGAGTGTGGAGTTTACTGTGTCCGTTGTGTTTCTGCAGCACACCATCTTCATACAGCGTGGTGTTTTTGCTGGCTTTATTGAGCTAAACCCTTCTAGAAATAGGTTTGCATCATCTGGTGTACAGTAAACAGAACTCTGCACCGGTCCACAGGCAGTGATCGCCTCCAGTCATGATGCTGGGAAGTGGGCAGCTTTGAAGTGCATGAAGAGTGAGAAGTGTGTCAGGGTGTTGACAAAAGAATCAGAGGAGACGTGTAGGTTGTTTCAACTTGAATATCTGTCTGGTTTTACTTTCCTATGTATCTTAACTGCATTCTAATTTGCATTTGGAAAAAAACTTTTTTCTCCTAATAAGTAAGACTATGACTTCATAGGAGATGCTTCAAATTTGAAAGAGCCACAAAGTCCGAGTCAGGAGGTGGAGGTGGAAATCTGGAACAGAACCTTCATCAAATAGACTCGGGTTTGCCTCCTATGTGAGACCTTTAGACTTATGCTTTGTTTTTATTCATTGGTTGGTTACATTTCAGAAAATGTCACGATTTGTGTTAAAACTGATTCTTTCTCATCATCCTTTATGCTTTTATCTACTTCTCTTTCATTGTCTTGGTCACCAGGGTGATGAAACTTCCCCCATCTAACATACAGACAATTGCCAAGTCACCAACATAAAGTGTTTTAGTAAGTTGTTGGGTCACTATGTACTGCTAGAACAGATCCAGTGCGTCTTGACGTTGGTTTTCCAAGTAGATTGAACTCTAACGGATGGTTGGGACACCGTTCTTTCATGCCGTAGTGCATAATTCACATTATTTTCATAGTCGTCAAACCATTCAGTCACTGGTGGCCTGTAGATGGGAGTGTTGTCATGGAAAGGTTCAATCTTAGGATAAAGGTGATCACTTAGAACCACTTTGTATTGATTTGTAGTGACCCTTTCCTCTAAATACCCCCCAAAACATAATCGATCCACCAAATTCCCTTAAATGTAGGTGAAAGGGTTCAGATTTTTCCTTTAAAGCAAAAAACTTCATAGTAATCTTTGTGCAAGTTGCCTGACAGGAAAGTACACCTCTGCACCTCCTCTTTGCTGTCATTTCAGCCTAGTTCATGATGGGTTTCCACACAGAAGAGGTCAGATAAAGTCCACAGTGGAGACAAGAATGTGGTGGCATGATGGGTTAGATGGAGGAGGAACTTTGAATCCCAGGAGAATGTAACCCTTTAGCTTACTGATCGTTTTGCCTTTTCCAGATCTCTGCCTACCGCAGCTTTAACTTGTCATAAGGCTTTAGGCTTCAGTAGCAACACAGGACGGTCATTTTATGTTGGGGAACACGATAGTATTAATCATCTGGGATTCGTTTAACTAATACACACAAAAATGGTAGATCATTCCCAAAAAGCCAGTTCTTGCTCCTCTAATGGTGACATTCATAGACACGAGAACACCAGTAGAAAGCAAATGGAAATAGACAAATCCCCACAGACATACCCTTGGCTGGACTAAATGGTGTGCCAATGGAGGAGCGAGTCTGCAGGGAGACCTCATTGGGGGTTGTCAGGTCCACTTATCCAGATAAACCCCTAGTAGCTTAGTCCAGGGGCGGGTAGTTAGATCTGAGCTGGAAACCCAAGGCTTTCAGAGGCCCTTGGAAAATGGCGTCTCGCTCCCCAGGGGTCACAATCTATAGGCATTAGCCCTTCATCTGCCGCTCTACCTCCGTCTCTACATGTCACCATCAAGCCATTACCTCGTCTCCACACCTTCAGAGAGGAGCAGAGGGATCATCGTCAGGCTCTCAATAGCTCTGCCTTGTCACTATTAATATCTGCACTCTGTCCGTCTCCCTCTCTTTCTAACTCCAATTCCCCTTTTTCTCTCTTCCCACTCATTTTCAGCTCATTTTGAGAATATAGTTGACAGAATAGAGAGAGAGGGAGAGTCAAGGAAGAGCATTTTCAAGGGCTATCTCACCTGGGAGTGCGCCCAGATGAAAGAAAAAACAAGAAAAAATGGGGAAAAAAACACAAGCAGGGGTCATGTCAATGTTTTGGAGGGGTGACATCCATCGTAGACTCATTGAGACGGCATTATTTGTCAAAAAAAAGACAGACAGATGGGCTTTTAAAGAGAAACGTGACCCTTGTGAAGAACATCTCGCTCGCAAATTCTGCATACGCCGACAAAACTCTGTGAACTGTGAGTCACATCCCCATAGAAGTGAATCTGAACGTTGTGTATTTGTGTAGACAATGACCTACGTATAAACACACTCAAAAAGCACAGAAAAATAGCATTCGATACATTTCCATCACACACCTCTTTCTTTTTAATGCACATTTTTGAGTGTTTCTAAAAAGACCCAAGCTGAAATGCCCCACATTAGAGAAGCTGCAGAGATACTGCAAAATGTTTTTATGCTTGGCTGAAGTGGAAATGGTTGATTGAAAAAATGAAAATGTGATAGGTTGGTGAAAACCAATTCTTTTTTTTTCAAATATTACCTCTCCTGTAGAAAAAAAATATATATATCAATGTCATGCCACTGCTCACCATTACAGGGCTCCACTCCACCAGAAAATAAAGATTGAAAGGAGCGTCAGGTACGTAACTGGAAGTACCCGGTTGGAGTCCAGACAGAAGTATTTGCTCCGTGGTGTATCACTGTTAACGTTATAGGGAGATGTGTTAAGGTTCTCCAACCAGCAATTGCTGATATATTGACGAAGACGTCCAATACTATCTGAAAAAGAGTCCATCTTTCGCTTTCAAATGCATTGACAACAGATTTGTCCATGAACAGCTCCTCCTCTCTATGCAGCCTCTGCATCAAAACATGCAGGAGAAACAGTTGTTGTTGTCTTTTCCCTGCAGAATAGAATCAATCCGGAGTTCACAAAGGTTAGCATCATTAATGCCTCGGCACAAATTTATCCAAAACTGATGCCTTCAAGTTAACTGATAAATTAGTCAATTTGTTTTTTACACGACACTGTCAATCTCGGTAGCCGAAGTCTTCCAATGAGTCTCATAGTGGCACTTTGAGACGCAGTACACTGTGTGCTGTGGTGGCCGTTGGGTTCACTGCATCGCTGGGGAGAGCAAAATAGATGCAGTAGGACAACATTACTAAGTCAATAACTACTTTGTATGTAAATGACACCTCTTTATGCCATTACTTCAATTAAGAAACCTCATTAGAAGTGTAGATTTAATGGGGGGACAAATAATTGAAGCTCTTTTTACACACATTTCCCGCCTACAACAGGGTTAAAATACACCTGATCCTTGGATCTTAAAAACCTGTTTCCTCCCAAAGTCTGATCACAAACGCATACTTTCCTCACCTGATTCAAGGACTTCAGACATACATCGACTTTTGTCTTCCATGCCTGGCTGGATGCCTCGTTTCTATTGGCAGAAGTTTTCATCATAAGGCAAAGCGGTCAGAGTTCTCCTGACTTAAACTCTGACATGCTGCCCTTCAAGCTGCTGATTGGCATAAGGTATTAGAAATTTAGAGAGTAGCAGTACTGTTGTTGCATTCTGTCTAAAATTACCCAAAGCATGTAAAGTACCATGTTACCTTTTCAAATCCTGTGGTCCTAACTGAGGCAGCAAGCTCTCAGGTTTGAGGCTGAGTGTATTTCCTGGAGCCTTGATCACAGCTGCTCTCTAGCCTTTAAACACCACAGTGATGAGGAGAGGCACACTGGTTGGTAAACCAGGAATTTATTCAGTTTTCTAGGCCAGTCAATATGGCAAACGAAATTTGGAAAACTGTCAGATGGAAATTTGGGATTATTTACACCCTTTATTGCCAATTAATGGTTGGTATGCTTTTCAGTGACTAAGTGCTGCTAACTTGCTTCTCATGCAGCTAAACTGCCAGTTCCTGTTGGTGTCAGCAGTGTTGCTCTTCACAGGTTAATTATTTACCGAGTTGAATTCTCAAGGAGACCGACCATTAAATTAGCAAAATAAATTGAGAAAAACGGCCCCAAATAAATTAGCTGCCCATCAGCCAATTGCCGAAAACTGATATATTCATCCAGTCTCCCAACACTAACCACTGCATGTTCTATAAAACACCTCAGGACTTGGATGAAAACACACAACTTCACTTATTTTCATTCAATTAAATGCCTTAACATTTGAATCTGATTGATTAAATATGACATCATGTCACAAACTGATAAGTTTGATGGAATCTTGGTGATATTTCGTGTCAATTTGCATCAAATGTCCATCATTCCAGAGAAACATCTTTGCTTTAATCACGGAGAGCAAACACGCTGTTTTTTTATTGCTGTTTTTTCCACCACAGACCCTTTTGTTGCTCCGCACAATATTTTAATGCGGAGCCTCAAAGCAGCTTTATCAACAACGCCACTGGTGTCTCGAATCTGTCCTCTCCAATTTCTCATTTCTCTTTCACTCACATTCATGGATCCTCGCTGGTCGTTCATCAATCCAAGAAAAGGAATTGTATTTGTTCACGCAGAATGTGCCAGCAATGGCTTCTGAAAATCTGAGTGATTAATCACCAAAATAAGCCCTAAACGACACAAACACACAACAAGAAAAAAAATAAAAGAGCATTCCTCAGTGGAAACAAAAAAAAACACGTCTCACAGTGATGTGTCCAAATCAGAGGGGATGAGACGTAACAGGACAGATTTAATATTTGTGTGTGAAATCAGGGAGAAAGCACTGAGAAGTGTGATGGAGGAAGATGTTCAGCTGGTTTCCTGACCTTATATGTGGATGGATCCCATTTCAGATGTAGTATTTATGAGGTCCATTCGTCCTGTGTGCTGGGACGAGTCATTGTCTGAGTCAAGGAGTACAATAGAACCAACACAGTCCCTTATTGAGTCTGTTTGCACAACCGTGTGAGATAAGAGGAGAGATTAAAGTGGATCTATGGAAGGAGAGTGGAGGAGACGAGGGGAAGGACGCTAACCTTCACTGATTTTTCCATCCCTCTTGTTGTCTTACTAAGACTTCACACTTTCCTCCTATGGCCGGTGTGTGCATGGGGTTGCTTTAGTGAAAATTTTATAACCTCGGGCAAGCCCCCAGTGTGGCCTGAGGGGGGTTATGGGTAGTATATACCAGCCGAAGCCAAGAGCAGCCAACCGCTATTCAATTAAACCCCTGGCCTAAGTGGTGGGATGGAATCACAGGGGAGAGCACATAAATATACCCCAAAAAAATATATATATATATACACGAAAGCTGCAAACTCCCAGCCTGATGCACACACCTGTCTGCATTTATAGCTGGAATACAGTCCCACAAGTGCAACACACACACACACACACACACACACACACACACACACACACACACACACACACACACACAAACACAAACACACACATGCATTTGCCCTTTGTTTCAGAAACAACAAAGGCTATCTTCGGGAATGCAATACGCAGCGGATTGCCAGGAGAGGGGAGAGAGGAGGGGAAGGAAATTGAAGCCATTAGAAGCCTTATTACTTTTTTATCAGAAACTGGAGGATAAGCTTGTAGAATATAGAGAGACGGAAAGTGAAGCACTAAGAGAAAAGAAGATATAGAGATGGGAGGCGGAGGGGTCGGTGGTGGTAATAAAAAAAAGAGAAGAATTAAGACAGGCCGATATAACGGAGAGAGGGGATAATAGCGCCAGAGAAACAAATAGCGAGTCGCTGATGAAAAGGGAAAATTAAATGAGCGAATGAGAGGGAGACTAGGAGGGAATAATCAAATTCTCACACATCTCAGCTCAGTTCCATCAGGAGGAAGGAGAAAAAAAAAGAAAAGAAGAAAAGGCTGGAGCCATGGGTGTCAGTCAACGGCTTGGCAAGTAGCAGCCGAGTCGCTGTGCGTCCTCCTCCTCTAACATCCTCCTCCTGAACATTTACTTGGCTCACGTAGAGGAAGCTGCAGAGTAATTGTGAGGATAGCGAATGCGAGCGAGAGCGAGAGAGAGTGTGTGTGTGTGTGTGTGTGTGTGTGTGTGTGTGTGTGTTGCTCTGCTATCCCTTTTAGGTTGGAGAAAGTGTGTGTGCCGAGTGCTAATATTGATGAATGAGACAGTGGATGACTCATGGGAGGAAGTGTAGATGCATTTCTGTGGGTCTTGGGTTTGTGCTAAAAAGTGTGTGATTTGCATTTGGAGCACATTTGCATTTTTTCTCTTTCTTTTCATACCTGTATTGTGTACATGCTGTTGTATGATACAGCCACAAAAAAAAAAAAAAAAAACGCTCCTGTCTTGAACCATCACTATGTGTTGTAGATTGAGAAGCAAAAGTCACTTTTTTTCCTAGCGGGGTCAGGGTTAGAGGTTACCGTTACACTTCAAAGCCCCGACTAGAAGAGAGGAATACTGCATATTCAGCCCGCCTACCTCCACCTTCCAACATAAACTGTTTCTCGATGCTCTCTCTCTCTCCGACACTCACACAAGCTTGAGGGAATGTATCATCTCCAAATGAGGAGACATCTCATAGAAGACCAGGGGAACGGGCTGGAATGCTAATTGTCCTGTGCAACCGCTGGAAAAAGCAATAAGGAGCGAAATCAGCCTGCAGACATGAACACAAACAGACACACATCCATGCATGCAACACACAGCCTCTTTGGGGTTTTGTGCTATGCTAATATTTTGCGTAGTTACCGTGCGTGCTGCTATAGGAGCTTCCTGTTCAGGAGTCTTGCACTGAGACACACACTCCTGCATGCGGAAACCCTTTGATCCGCCTGTAATCTCCTCGCTGCATCAAACACTGGGGTAGTTTACACTGCTGACTGAGAACAGATGATGATACCATAATGATACCATAACCCCGGTGTGTGTGTGTGTGTGTGTGTGTGTGTGTGTGTGTGTGTGTGTGTGCGCGTGTGTGTGTGTGTGTGTGTGTGTGTGTGTGTGTGTGTGTGTGTCTGTTTCCGAGTGCATTGGCCCATTATCTGTGACTTAGAGCCCATCGCCTATGCTGATGGGCCCTATGGTTAAGTGCCTGTAATAAAGGTCTTAAGTGTTTTGGGCAACCCTGAAGCTCAGAGGCCATTTGCTGCAAAAACTCAGGACACCCTTCTGCCTCGGCATCATCCTCTGTATGTAAATGATTCATCCGGAGATAAGTTTCACCCTCGTAGAATCGGGAGGCCGGATTAGAGACGCGCGGATTGGTGCAATGTAAATAGCTGCCTGGAGGAGACTTATTTACCTCTCGCAGATGATGGGATATGATTAAACGTGAGGAAATGGAAGACGGTGGGAGCTGGCATAGCTCCGAGGTAAATCCTTCTCATCCTATTTAGTTAGCACTTTGCGTGATCCCCAGTGCATTTATCAATTATCGAGGAGCGCAAAGCAAAATACCAACGAGTGTGAATCTGTTGAGTGTCACGCCGTTAAATCCGGAGTGAAACCTGCCGCTCAAACCTGTTAGCTTCACGCGTTTGATCGAGACAACGGAAGCTCCGCCTTCGTGGCTCCGCTTTGGAATCGGAGCATTGATTAGAGCAGGGTGAATCCCACCCCCAAGGCATTCTTCCTGTGTTTCCATTTAGTCTCTTATCCCGGCGTGTTAATTTGACTGCTGTACCTCGGGGCAACCCCTGCTGTTAGGAGAAGGTGGAGAGGCCTGCCATATTACAGTAAAGATTATTTTTTGGCATGCATATTCATTAGGCCAAATGGGGAGTGGAGTGCCGGTTGTTGTTTCTCCGTGCCGTGGCTGCGATGCCAGCATCCCTTTTTGGGCCTGCCAAGGCTTCAGCAGCGTGGGATGGAGGAGCTGTGAGGTTATTGGCCCTCGCTAACAAGGACTCAGGGAAGAGGTCAATTCTTCTTGTTCTGACTCATTTCACATTCCCTCTCTCCTCTACTTCCCTCCCATAGTGTCGGTATCCATTTCACACATTCCCAAGTGGAGGAGGATTTAAACTTGTATTACAGCCTGTACTCAAATCCTTCCTTTGTATTAATCTTTAAAAGGAACAGGGTTATATTTTGCATGTAAATGCCTTTTGAAGCCTTGAAATCAGACATTCACAAGAAGAGATGAACTTTATGTACTGACCACAGGGATTATTATGTGGTTTTGTGAATAAAACCACCTCAAGGTTCGCTGCCTCTTTACATTACTCAGTGACATCTACAGCATATCTGGCATGCCATGTTCATATTATGAGATACGTTTGTCTGGGGATGTTTTATTACCTCCCACTGCACAATAAGCACATTTCAGCTTGGAGGCTTGAATTTCTCTGATTCCAAATACTGCCTTAATAGCTACCAGGGCGTCCATATTGTGTGTAGAACTGCCTTTTCCATTGTCTTGCTCCAGTCGTTCCTGCCACCTGCAGCGCCACAAACCAGAGAAGCGTTGCCTCCAGCCACAGATGGCAGCTACATGAACCCTTTGTTGCACTCAGATGTATGTACATAGATATCTCTGTGAGGGTTTAGTGAAAGGAGTCGCCGTGCCAGCTGGATGAGGAAGCACACTGATACAAGTCCATGCTGGCACTTTCTCAGCCAAAGATGGCGGCAGATCTGTTCAGCGTGGCCATATTGCATTTTCTCTAAGCTTCAGGAGTCCTCTTGGTTTAGCGTTATCTCCAAAAGCAGAATCTGCCTCGTTCTGCGTCCGGGAAGGGGAAGGTGAGGAACAGAAATTCATAACGAAATTGGCTTTATTATCAGAGTTTACAAATGGAAGCCATCTCCGCTGGTATACTGGCCTATTGGACGGGGTAAACAACTAACCGGAGTGGCTGGAAGTTAATTCACTTGCATGTTCTGAGTTTTGGTGGGGTTTTTTTGGCTGAAGGAACAGCAAAGCCAAAAGAAGAAGCGGATTAAAAAGAATGTGTGTTTCTGACGGCTTCTTAGTCAGTGCCGGGGCTTTGAGTTAGGCCTGTGGACAGTGTGGAGTGAAGAAGAAGCAGGAGGAGAGGGGGATTTTCAGGACATCTACTTTGTTAAAGTGAAACAGAGCGAAATGGGCTCTAAGCTTAACAAAGCTCCCCGAGAACAGAGAGCGAGCTTCCCATCCACCGACGACCAGAGCAGCCTTCTGTGTCCTTTTTCTGTTTCAAAAAACATTTCTTCATTAGCCGCATCGCCTTTGTTTAATTATTAACACGTTTGTCAGATGCCAAATTATTCATTAATCACGTTCATCGTCGCCTTGTTTCTTCTTTTTTTTAAATATTGGGAGGAGGTTGTGAAATGTGCTTATCCCAGTCAACTGTGAGCAGTGGTTTGTCCTTTCCTTGTTTCTCTTGTCAGGCCGTCCTTGGCTTCAGATTCCACAAAAACAGCAGCATCCCTGCAATCTGGCAACCGCAATGAGGCCTTTTGGGAGAGAAGGGGATGAGAAGGGAGGTTAGGGAAGAGAATAGGAGGAGAAAATGACAAGACGTAATAAAAAATAAAAATAAGAAAACAGAAAGAAGCAACGTGAGAGTGGATAATGTGAAAAGTACATCTGTAAGTAAAGAGTTCTCCTGTGGCGTCTGGCTATGCACATAGGTTTGTTGTGTCTCTCTGAGAGTTTTCGCCTGCATCAGTGGAGGAGAATGAAAGTTTGTTTGAAAAAAAAAAGATTTGAAAAACTCAAGTGTCTCTTCACAGTGTACTTATTGCTATGCAGACCTCAGTGTAGATGGTTTTTCTGTAGAGATGCTTTCCGCTGAGGACACGGTTCCTAGGAAACCTGTTAAAAGTCTGTGGATGTCGTTGTTCCTAGAGGAGCACACTGCTGATAAGATTGTCACATATCATTTTTCAGTAGTTTAGAGCTTTCAGAGGTGGTAATCTCAGAAAATCAGCATGTAAGACTAAAACTGTCGACTAGCAGTGAAGGAATATATCAGCAGTTTGCAAAGTGCTCTTTAGCTAGTCTTACTGATAGGATGCTTATGTCTGGTTGCTTCTTCCAGGCTTAAATTTCAGTTATTATTCTAAGCTACGCTAATTGCGTAGTGGCTCTAGTGTTGCATTTAGAAGAAATACAGAGTATCAGTATCAAGTGTCTTAATTTTTTTTTGACGAACTCTTCCTTTAACCTTCTGAATTTAATTTCTGAGGGTTTTTTTGTTGTTGTTGTTCCTGTCAATTTTTTACTCACTGTGGGCTCATTTTTCAATCCAGTGTAGTATAGTTATAATGCCATAAATCATAAAAAATATGAAAGGAAAATCAAAATTTGATTATTTATTGTATAATTTTAAAAACAATCTAGAGTCAGCATGTGCAATAGTTTGTTCAAGTGTTACCAATATTGGAAAAATACTGTTGGCTGTAGATACTATACATATTTTGCTATTTAGATTTTTTTTTTTATTTGTTTCCATCATTATATTCGATCTCTTCTGTGTACACAGCAGTTCAGCCGAGGTTTACTAAAAAATTCCTGAGGTTTTTCTCATGTGATTGTTTGTCACTAATGGCTTTTTGGTTGTGCCAAGGAATGCCATTTTTTTTAGGTTTTTGCAGAATATGGTTAGAGCAAATCTGTCATTTTTGACCAAAAAAAATGAGGCATGTAAAGTTGTTTTGATGAAATATTTGATTTTAAGCTTAGATTTGCTTAAGTTTCCCAACATAACTGTACAACGCATGAGTAGTTCAACGACCATCTGACTAAATCTGATAATATTCTGGGGTTTTTTTTGTTGTTGTTTTTGTTTTTTGTTTTTTTTTTTTACAATTTTGACAAACACTATAACGATTTTAAAAGGCATCATCCCTCTCAAACCACCGCCAGCAGATTTTTGGTATTCAGAGGGTTAAAGGTGGAGTTAGCGATTCTTGCTCTCTCTGCACCTTCATCCCTTTATCTCCTGTATCTCTTTACCCCAAGTCCTGTGCATGAGCACGAGCGTGCACGGACACGCTGTTGTAGAGTTGTATGGATCTTTTTTTTCCCATTTACAGAGCCAGTGCAGTAACACCATTTCCAGCTCTCTCAGAATGGACCAGTGGAGGGCTGTGAGGAGATGTTCACCGAATTTAACAAAAAAAGTTAAATTAGAATCGAGTTTGTGCAACATGCTTCACCTTTAAATCTCCATTATAGGCGATGTTGGAAGCCTGCTAAATGTTTACAGAAACACTTTATCGCCAGTTTTGTTGTTGCCTGTTAGGCTCCAATGAGTTCTGAATAATAAGACCTTGGAGAGACCTTGAACAAAACACTCATTTCTTAGCATACTTCCACCCTCACTTCATTCCTCTCCAAACCGCTTTCCCTCCAACTTCATACCCACAGTCTATAAAAGGCCGCAGAAAGAGTGAATCACTGTGTTGCTGGTTTTGGAGCCTGGGGTTCAGATAAACACTGAAACAAAAGCCTGGCCTAGAAAGTTGTCACTGGAGATAAACACAGCAGGAGACTGAGATACGGTAAGCCCCGGCAGGACGGCCTTCCATTCTGTGTGCCGATGCATTCGTGCATATGTGTGTGTGTGTTTTGTGGGTGAAGGGATGGGCCACAGCGGTTTACAGAGTGTCTCCATCTGGAAACGCTCTGTTTTGGTCTGGGGATGTGTAGGTTGTCTAAATAGTCACATAGCACAAAGAGGGAGACAACCGTGCACGTACACACATCCGTGCACGCACAAAGACCCGAACAGAGACGTAGCGTACACACAGACAGATTCTGTTTCCTTTTGTCGTCTGGAGGACCTACAGACGGACAGCGTGATCGAACGGAGCGAGTCGGCTCTTAAAATAGATGCTCTGAGGAGAGTCGGGAGACGAGACATCTGCAGATAAGAGGCCTGAATAGAGGGAGGGAGGTGGAACAACGGGCAGACGGTCCAGTTTTACCTAGAAGCTCCTGAGTGGAAGGAGGCTGGGGAGAGATAATTTGTGATAATTTGTGTCTGGGCTGTGGTTGTAATTTTTGTCTCTGGGAATGTTGGATGGAAACAGTCTGGGTCAGAAGTTAAGGCATAGACGTGAAATCCTGACGTCGTCTTCCAGTTATCTCCCATGATGTGCCAGCCGATGCCTCATACACACTCAGAAGTTACTTCAAATAGTGTGTACACACTGTAGAGCAGAGCTGCAAACAGAAAATGCACATTTTATACCGTATGTATTAATCCTCTGAACTGCAAAACCTGCCTGCAGCTTTCAAAGGAATCTTTTTTTTTTTTAAAAATGCCGAAATTGAACCATTTATCAGAGGCAGAAACTGTAAAACCAATGAATCACTGGATTATTGGCTTTCCGAGAGTTTGTTAACATGACGTGTGACAAGCACTTCTGTCAAGAAAACTAACCAAATCCAGGTTTAAAAATGTAATATTTCTTCAAAGTCGCTTTCTTCTAAATGTTTTTGGAAAAAATAGTTTTAAAAAAATCAACTGTTTGGACACACCAGATTCTGTAATAAATAAATAAACAAAGAATCCCTGGATTGTTAGCTTTCCAAGGGTCCTTTAATGTGCCTCATGTGACCATCACATTTGATATTTCATCAAAATCACTTCCTTCTAAATTTCTGGGGGAAAAAAAGATCAAACATCAAGTGTTTGGACACGCCACGTTCTGTAAAAAAAAAAAAAAAAAAAAAAGAGGATAAAAATCACTAGTTTATTAGCTTTGGGAGGGTCCTTTAATTTGCCTCGTGTGACCATCACATCTGTTGAGAAAATTAAACCAAACCTACGTTTAAAAACGTGATATTTCATCCAAATGACTTTCTTCTAAGTTTCTGAAAAAATTGGTTTAAAAAAATCTAATATTTGGACCCACCTGATTCTGTAAAAAAACAAAAACATAAATAAATTTGCAGATTTTTTTGCTTACATGAAAAGATTACCAACTGTGTTTGAATTTACAGTCATGGGCCAAAAATTCTGGGACTATTTGGCTGAACTGCAGGCAGTGTTTTCAAAGAGCAGATTGGATTTGTTTTTTTTTTTTGTTGTTGCTAATGTGAAGCCATTAGCACCTGAGCTGCAACCGAAAGTCACGTGACAAAAATTATTCTCAGGTGAACTGCAGGCAATGCTTTCACAGAGCAGATAGGAGAGAAGCAGTGAAACTAAATAAAAATTTAAGAAATAAAATATTTGTTGTATATAGAGTCACCTTTTTTTCCACCAGAACTGGTAAAACCTGTGGGCATTTAGACAAATGTTGCACCTGCTGATCAAAGTTGAAATTCAAAGAAATTCAAATTTGGGTTTTTCTTTTTATATGATTGATGGTCATTTAACTTTGCCATGCAGCACAAAACACATATCTGAGTTCTCTCTACTTCTGGCCATTGTTCTGCTGTTTCCATTGAGGTGCAGGACTCTTTATTGCAGTGAAAAATGAGCCAACAGTGGTGAAAAATGTGACAGGAGCAAACAACAGCCATAAACTAGCTGGGGGTTCATTTATACAATAATCCAAACCAGCATTACCACAGCAGCACATCACTTATGCTGCTTTGCTGTACATAATTTATCCTCGTATTTCACCATTTCAGGATGGATGGATGGATGGATGGATGAAATTGTTGTTTGATAAAGATATGCTAGCCAGCAAACTAATTCCCCCCATTGCTGCACACACTACACACAGTGTGTATACGGTCTGCCGAGGTCGGTCAAAAGTAGTTCATTTAAAGTTTGTGTCACAACTAATTTCAGAAAACATGCCGTGTCACCTTGACTTCGTTCATCGATCAGAATGTGCGAACGCCGACCCCGATCAAGCCAATCATCCGTGCTTTTGCCGTCAGCTAAATTACATTTGGTCTAGAAAATGCCAGCACAGTAACGGCGGCAGCACTGCAGGGAGCAGCACGTACCTGAGCATTAGTTAGGACAGGTGAGCTCGGAACCCGGTGCACGTTCTGCAGCCTGACACGTTGTACTGCATGTAGGAGCGCATTAGACGCTGGCAGCAGCATCCAAACAACATGTAATTTACTGGTCACATCTGCTCTCCCGTGTCAACCCCATGCTGATATTCCTCGCACGCGCTCCGTCGGCCGCTCCGAGTAATCCTACAACTGTTGTGTAGCTGTAATAACTTTGCTGACAGAAAAAGCTGATCTCGCTCCCTGTGCAGCTGGGTTAAACCTGAAGCTTAAACTAACATACAGTGGCTCTCCATAGAAGCGCTAAACCTCGAGCCTTCGATGTCTCTGCAAAAAAAGCACACTCACATGCACGGATCCCTCCTATCCTCACGGTTAGTCAGCCACAGTCCATTAACCCTCCTGTTGTCCTCATTTACAGGCACCAAAAAATATAGTTTCTTTGTCTGAAAAAATCCAAAAAAATTCTGCAAAAAAATTCCCCACATTTCTGAAAATTTGCAAAACATTCAGGAAGAAAATTCCAATAATTCCTTAAAAGTTTTCCTTAAAAGTTGTATTTTAAAAAAATCCCCCAAAATTGGCAAGAAAATTCTTGTAAATATTTTCAAAAAATGAGTAAAAATCTTCCCAAAAAATCCTACAAAATATCTAAAATGATTACATATATGTCAGTAAAACTTCTAATATTTTCTTTAAGAACATTCACGTAAAAATCAACCAAAATCCAGCAAAATTCGCTGGATTTTGGTTGATTTTTTGTGAATGTTCTTCAGAAACTTTTTTTTAACATTTCTTTTTTCCACCAAAAAATGTTCAAAGATTTCCCAAAAATGTTGAAAATGTGGACATCAGAAGTTTCACTTTGAAAACATTTTTTGCCACATTTCAAACTTTAAAATGGGTCAGTTTTGACCTGCAGGACGACACGAGGATTAAACGGGTATTAATCTACTTTCCCATACAATCTTCACCTAAACCATTTTTTTCTTCCTCTTCACTCCTTCTCCTGGACTTTATCTGCTCCGTCTCTTCACCTTGACTTGCACCAAGTTGTGATGTAATTTGTACAATAATTCATCACTGTCTTGCTTCAGATCTGTAGATTACAGATCCTTTCAGAACCAGGGCCTCTAAACACCCACTAATAACCACCATCCCTCCACCTCCCATTGAACAGCATGTAACTTATTGAAATTCTTATGGATATTATTTGTGTGACCAGGCCATTACAATTACTTTGGTTGCTATTATTTTGATTAGGCCTACGAACCGAGCTCCAGCTGGATGACTATTGATCTACACACCGTGTCGGCAGCCATGTTTCACAGTGGGAAGACATCCTCCGTGACACACCGTCTTATTACATTACTTTTGTCCTTGGCAGACATAATTGCGGCAGCTTTTCTTCTGCTCATTTCCCCTCCTGTGTTGTGTTCCTGCACCTTACAGCTTGACAGGACTTATTGTTTTTGTATTGAGCGCTGCATAATTTTTTCTTTAATTTATTTTATAACCTGAGTTTCCAAGTTCAGCACATTTTAGACGGTGAGTTGTGGTTTAATTGAGGATTTTTAATAATTGAGAATTAGCTCTGCTGTGTGGCCCTGATGATTCATTTAGCGGGAGTGATGAGACATTTTTCTCTCACTGACAGAAGGTTTGCAAAGTTAGCTGTTTTCCCCCACTTTCCAGTCATTATGCTAAGCTAGGCTAACTGCCTGTTTGACAAAGCTTCATATTTAGCGTGTAGATATTATAGATGTATCTGTATCTTCATTTAATTTGACACAAGAAAGCACCGGCTGTTTTCCACTGCAGGAACTTGCAGCGCATTTTAGGGACGGTCTGGAACTTTTCTGACAGCAAAAACTCTCCCTGTAGAACCTTTTTTGAGACATTTTTTTGGGCAAAGATGCTCCTGAGTAGCCGTGACAAAACTCATCGCTGATTGGTTGAACGCTGGGAAGACAAATACCGATGGCAAGCTTAATTTTTCTGCCTTTTCGATGTCCTCGTTGAGTAGTAATCTCCTCCTCTCCAACATCTGCATCATAAAGGCCAACATAGCAAACCTCCATGGTTCTGTTGTTTACACGCTGATAGAACTTTAACTAGTCCTCGTTGTGAATTTGGTAAATCTGGAGTTAACGTCGCAGTTGAAACTGTTGGAGCCAACATCACTTTAAATCGTGTCTTGCTGTCAATCATTTAAAATCATAAACAATCAAATATCATCGAGGCATTAACTACAGCCTAAAAGCTTACATCTTCCAAACCGTTGCTGATAGATTTTGCAGTGACAGAAGGAGAAAAAAAGACCTCTGATTTCAGACTTTAAGGTTCTATAAAGATATTTGTCATGCACTTTTATCTGCAAACGTTAAACGTTGAAGTTCAAGTAAGAAAACAGTTGAGCATTTTTCAGCTTTGACCTTTTGACGTCTGGAAATAATGACTAAAAGTTTGTACAGATGAGCTCCTGCAGAAAAAAAAAATGTAAACGTCATAAGGTTTTACATAATAGTCGACGTTCTCTTATTTTTGCTCATTGCCAGAGGAGAGAGAAGCTCTCAGAAGCCTCACCTCCAAAACCCCAGTGACCTTTTCTTTCTATCTGACACTCGCACAGCCGTGCTCCTCGTCTTTACATCTCTCCTCAGGATAAAACATTGCCTTCTTTGACATGCAAAAAAACACACAAAGCACAGTTAAAAGAGCACACAGGGAGGCGTTGAGGAAGGGATGGATTGAAGGGAAGGTTTGCTCCACACGGAGAGCCTCGCGGCCGTGGGTGTTCACATTTTCCAATCCTGGTGAGCATCAGAACAGCTTGACCTTTTCCTCGCTTCGGTTGCAAGGCTCACATCTGAATACCTCCAACTGAGTGTTGACCAACCGAGGAGAGATCAATCAGCTGGAGGTTAGTTAATGTTGGTGAAAACTCTCATTTTTTTCAAGCTTGGAAAAAGACATTTGAAAGTGGAGAGAAGCAGTAGATGCAGTGGACAGGATGTTTATTTTTTAACTGTGATCCTTTTGATCTGGCAAAAACATGAATATTGATTTTCTTCCCAGTCCCAGTCCAGAGGAGATCATGGAGGCCAATAACATGGTTGAACTTGTGAACAGTGCCAGCTCGGGCCTCTAGGGGGCCCCAGGCCAGATTTTATTCTAAAACTCACATTCCCTCAATCACATCTTTTGTATTTTAGTGAAATACAGTGTGTCTGGGACTATTACATGATAATATTAATGATGGGTGGGGGAAGAGTTCTCGCTTTTTAAGACGCATCTCCAAATAAGATTTTTTTCCTTCCAAAAATATGCACTTTTATTTCCAAATTGAAATGGGATGAAGAAAGGTTTCTTTTTTCCTTTTTCACTGTTGCATTGTTCTCAATTTTCAAGCCTCTTATCAACAGCGGAGAGGCTGTATTATCATCAGCCATCTGCCGGAGATTCATACTCTGCGGACGACAAACTCCATTAACCAAGACGAGTGATTAGTGTGGAATCGGCTCCCTTTTCGTGGCATAGCGGTCTAGTACAGCGTGGTGTTTTTGCTGGCTTTATTGAGCTAAACCCTTCTAGAAATAGGTTTGCATCATCCAGTGTACAGTAAACAGCACTCTGCACCAGTCCACAGGCAGTGATAGCCCAGAGTCATGATGCTGGGAAGTGGGCAGCGTTTGATGTGCATGAAGAGTGTGAGGTAAGTCAGGGTATCGGCAAAGGAGTCAAAGTCGATGTGTAGGAACTGAACTCGAATATCCATGCTGATCTTCAAGCCCATCTCACAGAAATCCCTGTACATACTACAACCTGCATTTTTAGTCAGATTTTGGAAAAAAAATACATGTTTTCTCCCTAAAAGCGATGAGCATGATGTCTTAGGAGGCGCTTTAAGTTTGAAAGAACCACAGATGTTTACCCAGGAGACTGAGGTTTACATCCCGTATGGAACTATAAGACATATGTTGCTTTTATTTATAACTCACTGTCTAGAGAGATGTCATGTTGTTGGTTAATATTAGTCTGCCTTGCCAGATACAGATTGCAGACATAAGCCAGCCTCTGGCCAAGAAATCTATGTGTTTCTTTCCTCCCCATCTGCTAATCTATATGTTACAAAATCCATTTCAGTGCGAGAAACTACAACCTCCATGCAACAACCAAGGATGCCTGAAATCTCAAGTTTTGCCTAAAATTTGGACCATGAGGTAGACCGCCCTGCTATTTAATTTTTGGAGAATTAACAATTTCATGCTTAATATTCGCCCAAAATATTCCTCCATCACTATCTTCAGGCGATGCTTTTGCTACCGATCTTTGCTTAGCTCCACCCAATGCAACTGTTATTGATTTAAAAACACATAAACCAGGCATGGCAGTGAGGTGCAGTCAGACCATTCTGCACATAGAATAATCTAGCTATACAAGAGTAGCTTCAAATTGACTCTTTCACAACAAGTTTCAAACTTCTTCTCCATTTTTTGGGTTCCAAGGGTGAACTAAATCAATGTGAAATTCTTGAGTTAGAATTATACATGTCACAGCCACAGAAAAAAGCAGAAACAAAGTGCATCTGGTGCTAGTTTCCCAGGCACATATTAACTTTCATATGAAGATTTTCCATTTAAGATTGAGTTCAGTCCAGGCTTGTGTTGGTGAAACCATCTGAAAGCGTCTTACTAAGGAGTTGGACCACCATGTTTCCCCGAATATCTTCAATGCACCGTGGCATTCATTTTCCAAGTCTCTACTGCAGAGACAAACACTTTTCTTCCAAAAATATGTTGCCTTATTTCCTGTTTTGATGGTGGAGAGCTGACACATCCGTCCAAACTCTGGGTTGAGATCTGTTGACTAAAACTATTCAGTATCTCCTGGTGCGACTACAGTCAGGATAGAAATGTTACATGATACCCCATAAGAAGTTTGTATTGATTTGCAGTGATAAATGAAGTCCAAGAAACAATATGTGTGTCTTAAAATGCAATTGAAGTGCAGTTGACTTGTACAGGAACGTCATTTTTAGGAGAATGATTGTCATCTTCCAACAACATTTTTGAAACGATTGGTTTTCTGTGTTTGTTACTACAGAATTTTGGAATTGAAATGTATTGTTATCACCGTCTGGATGAAGGCTGGTCAAGTCCACAAAACAGACCCCAACATAAAGGGTCAGAACTCAAGCTGTTTAATACAACTCAGTGAGCTCTGTTGCTGCATCTGACAATATGAACCAGAGGTTATGCCCTCCACGTCTGTTCAACCATACCTATGTTTTAATCAAGGAGCAGAATCGTTGTTGTGCTGCTGTTTCTCAGCTCCTGTGCTTCCATACCCTCGGCTGTCACATCTTACGCCTTGCAATAAAAAAAAAGGAGCAAACAGCACCAGCTTCAACTTTTCATATGACCCCGGGCTACACTTCAGATATGCCAGTAAATACCCAAACACCACGGAGGCTGTGGGTCTCTGACTCCCCTTTGGTCCTTATTTTGTAAAACAAAGGCATGTGCTGTGTTTTTCCCCAACAATTGATTTGGAGGCTGTTTTTTTTTCCTCTTGTGGGTGCAGTGCTCAGTCGGACGGCTGCTGGAATCTACTCAGACATGCAGCAGCTGGAAAACCAACAAAACAACCCCTGACCTCGTCCTCAGGAATCCCTTGTTTTGGAATTAGCTTCTTTAAAACACACAATTTTCTGTGCTGAATTGGTTTTCAAGCGCAGTTTGCATTGCTTTCACCCATTAACCTCCAATTCATACCTCTTACCGCCCTGCCTTTCTCTTTACCTAACAACCGCTGAACTAGGAAACACAATATCCTCTGTGATACCATTCAGAGGCCTCGTGGATTATGGTACATCACTGGATTAGGGCCATCTCCCTCCACAACATCTGTTTTACTATAAAGGCTCATGGAGATTACGGGAGAAACCTCATGCTCTGTTACAAACACATGGGCACAAGATGTAATCTCATCAAGTGATTAGAATCTGTGTTCTCTCTCGATGCAAACTGGGAGAGGAGAACAAAGAGGCGGAAAACAGGAAGGGAAATCATTGAAGGGAAAATGCTGAGAAGGCACAGTCGGATAGATTGTGTGTTTCTTTGGATTTGGGGGGCCAGACTGTGTGTTGTTGCCTTTTAATTAAAATGCCAGTAAATAACAGCTTCGCTACACAAGTGTGCAATCTGTTTGTGGGTCTTGCTGCACCGCATCACTCTTCCACAGGGGGCAGGTTCAATGACAGTGAAAGGAATGCCGTGTAAATCTCCTCTCCGTCAAAAGCTACTCTTGTACTCACCCCTAGTGGCATTGAGGCAGACTGAAAGTTCTGGATCTGTTTGGTCAGGTTGTGAAATACCTTCAAAGTAACTGTGGCCACCAAGGTACAAGATAGTTCGGTGGAATTTAATTTGTGGTGCTTAAGTGTAATGTGCAGTCAAAAATATTTAATTAAAATAGTTTTAGGGATACAATAGTGCAAAATGAGAGACATAAATTAATAAATAGCTCACTGAACGGGCAGCTGTTTGCACTAGAAACAGAATGTTAGAGGTCAAGTACATCTCACATGTCCGTGCTGCTATTTGCCTTAATGAACATGAGATTTTAAATCTAATTAAAATGCTTTTTACATATTTTTAAGCCATATGAGACACACAGGTGAGTAGATTGTCATGTAAATTGATGCTTGTTCTTATCTAGTATTTCCTAAGTTGCCCCCCTGACCTCTCTTAGTGAGTAAAGTGCTGAAAAACTGCAGTTTCATTCTTTGTACAGCCTCTCTCTGGGTGTATCTCCATCTCTACAGTGCATCTGTAATTGCTCAAATCAACCTGTCTCTCTTAATAACCGTCATATATTTACTGAAAACAAACACGCACACGGCGTCCCTTAAACGCACACAAACACACTTATGCACACGCAGACAGAGCATATACTCCCCACCATCCACTACTAATTAGGAGCTAATTATCTAGGCAAGTGTAAACAATCTCAGCAGATGGCAAAAACCATGGCATTAGCACTAATGACCTTGAGCAGTGTGAGACCAGAGGCTTCCATTCAGGAGCAGCCTCTCTCGTTATGATATGCTGCATTATCATTAAATGCCATGCACACGCCGCTGACCAAGGTTGCTATTAAACACGTTTTTCTTTAATTAAAATGTGGTTTTTGTTGCGTTTTACATAGAAAATTTCACTTTCAGGATGGCAGTTATTTTATGGTCGTTGCTTTGGTTTGAGATTAATGTTAAAATTGCTGTGATTTTTCAGTGAAAGCCCCCAAGAAATGCAGTTAAATGTGTGATTTTTTTTAAACTTGTGCTTTATGCATTGGTTTATTGCTCTTTTGTCCTAGCTGCCCACTGTTTTCCACCTCATTGTGCATGTGCAACATTTGATGTGCTAATGCTCCACTCATTTATGATCGAGGTGCTCCGGTCAGATGCTGCTAATAAGAGAGGATGACCCACAGAAGAATGGAAATGTGCGATTTTAGTTTGAGATGTGCGCCTTAAGATTTGAATTATGTATTAGTTATAAGGTCTTAGTGGAAAGCACACATGCAGTACTATAGATGACAGATTTTGCTTGTAATGAGTGGAGATTTAAACTGAGAGGGAGGGTGAGAGAATCTTCTGTCTTCATAATTCTTGATGTGCATCAGTGATCTGAGGTAATATAAAGGTAGGCTAGTAGTCTAGTGCAGTTTAGCCTTTCTACTAAAGCAGCACAGAGTGTATCAGTTGATATTAGTTCATGGCAGATGTATCAGTGGTCAAAAAGTAACAAGAATTTACGGTAAAGAAGATGCAGAATAAGATTTGAGATCATTTAGAAAACATTGTCTGTCCAGCAGATCACTGAAGCATTGATTTTCCAAATGTAAAATGTCCTACACTGTCCTAGGATTAAAAAATAAATAAAAAGAAATTCGAATATCCTTATCAAGAATTTCCTTTGGGATAAATAAAGTTCTGTTTTGTCTGAGTTTGAGTTTAGCTCATCTTATCTAATCTTAGCTTACTTTAGCTCATTTTATCTAACCCTGGTTTTAGCTTAGCTCATTAGCTACAGAGGTGCAGTACGACTCTGTATTGTTATTCCATGCGTCTTTTAAGAGAGTATCTAAGTTGTTTCGTCTTAGTTCCAATTATTTTCAAAATTTTCTTCTTTTTTCCTTTTTTAATTTTTTTCCTTTTTTGCCCCAGTTTTTTCAATTGGTTTCTCTTTTTTTTCCCTCTTTTCCTCTCATTTATTTTATTAGTTTTTTTTTTTTTTTTTAATTTTAGGTTTTTTTTCAATTTCTTCCAATTTTTTTTTTTTCTTTTTACTCCCTATGCATGCGTGGGTTTTGTCCAGCTTCCTCCCACAGTCCCAAAAACATGCTGAGGTTAATCAGTAACTCTAAATTCTCTGCAGGTGTGAACGTGATTGTTTGTCTCTATGTGTAGCCCTGTGGTAGACTGGTGACCTGTCCAGGGCATGTCCTGTCTTCACCCTAGGTCAGCTGGGATGGATGGATGGATGGATGGATGGATGGATGGATGGATGGATGGATGGATGGATGGATGGATGGATGGATGGATGGATGGATGATCTCATTTTTTCAAAGGCCCATTGAAAAGATCCTGCAGTATTGTCCTGGAGTATTACTTCTAATCTACGGGCTCCACATTTAAGCGAAAGACTCGTGTACTGATACATTAAAATTACTGTTTAAAGGTATGTCTAACCTCATTATAAGGTCATATGTTGAACACAGTACCTTGAATTTGCTCGTAAATGTAGGATCACATGTGCTCACAAATGCACTTGTGCAAGATTTGATAAAAAGCCTCCATTTCTTCTTAAATGCTTTGCAGTAGCCATCGACATTGTGAACCCTCCACACGAATGCCCAGGAGTGCATAAGATGAGGATGCTGCAGACAGAATAAAATATGACGTAAAGGTTAAGAGTACAATGCAGTTAAACAAAGATGTCGTACTGTAGCAGTGCAGATCTAAAAATATCCATCTTGAGTGTATATTGTTCATACAGATGATTTTCCCGTCTGTGCTGCTGCAGACCGCTGAATCCAGGAGACATCGACAACAACCACCACACTCCTACTGAGTGTTCCATGATGTATAGCTGATATTTTTCACTCTGAAGTGCAGTTCATGCACTGTACATACATGCAGTAAGAAGGGAAAAGAGCAGAAAACAGAGATGGAAAATGTAGAAGAAGACAGCGTTGTGCAGTAATTGAGTGTGCGAGGACGCTGCTGCTCCTCCAGGTATACATCTCCTTGTAGACCTCAGATGACTAATGAACACTTCCACTCCATTTGTATTTGTATCTCAGAGCAGCTCCAGACACTCATTCAAATTGGCTCCAGAAGTGTCTGTCTTGTGCCTCCTCTCATCTTCATCAATGTTAAGTATAGGTTGACATTCGTCGACACGGCTGCTGAAATAGTGCTGACAGAACGCACACGGGCGCTCGCCTTCGCACATCTGCTCCTCCCAATCAAAGCTGCATTGTTGACATTGTTTACCTTAGAGAAATAAATTCATTGAGAGGGAGGAGAGCCCTCGCTGATTTACCGCGCCGCCATAAGATGAATGTTTTATGCTGCTTTTTCTGCCCGTAACTGTCCAGGAGGGTGTTTAATTCTCCATTCTTGGCAATGATGCTACATCTATAAAGGAGAAAGTCTCGCTTCTTCTCCTGCTTAAGTGGGTATAAAAAAGTTGAAATAAAAAGTGGAGACGACTGTGGAAGTTGGTCACAAACAAGAACAAAGTGATGGAGTGAAAAGGGGGTTAGTGAAGGGAGCGCACAAAGAAAGTGGAAGCAAAGAGGTTTTGCATTGTGTGACCTCCGTGTGGGACATGAATGCCAAAGCCAAGTGGCTTCTGGTATCTGGCTTTTGAAGAATCTTAGCCCTTCATCTCATCCCGCCTGCCCAGCTTGGCAAAGGCCATTCTGCCCTTTTTCTCACAATGACAACGCTCTCCTTTCCAGGACAAAGCATCACAGGCCTGAGCTTGGCTCTGATGTGACTTATAAAAGAACCCTGATGCAGCTGTAAGAATAGGACAGGCTGGGGGTAATTCTATCAACGATGCTGGCTTGGTTTTCTTCCCGTAGCATGGTAATAGTGTCAAAAAGCTGCCAATAAAGCCCAGGAATACACAAGTGAAGACTTTGGGAGTAAATCATTAGGAAAACTGCAAATGACTGCATAGTTAAGTTCCTGAACGACACCTGTGATGTGAGCATATTAACCCTCTGAACCGCAAAACCCAAAGAAGAAGGTTTTAAAAGTCTTTGTCGTCTTTTCAACAACCGGAAAAAATACACTATTTACCAGAGCAAGAAACGGAGAAAAACAGGACGAATAATGAGATGTTCAGCTCCCAGACTGAACTACTCACCTGACACGTGCAGTTTGGTTGAAAAATTACCCAAATCTGAGCTTGAAATTGTTGATATTTCATCAAATTGGCTTTGATCAAATTCACCAGACTCATTTGCACTACACAGATTCGGCAAAAAAACTAATTCTAGACTCCTCTGTGCAAGCAGAATGACATTTGTGACTCAGCCTCGGGCAACATTCAGGTGACAAAAATTCAGAGACTTTTCAGCTGAACTGCAGGCTGTGCATACATAAGGAGTAGGGATGTCTGATATTGGCTTTTTGCCAATAACCAATATTGTCCAACTTTCAATTTCCGATTCCGATATCAACTGATACCAATATATGTGGGCTATTTAACAAATTTTAGGTAACATAACATTGGTTGACATTGGAAGTACTGAAGGAAGAAGCCTTGGTTGCGCCTCGCATCACCAATGCTTTGCAGTCGTTGCAACTCGCAAGTTTAAAATCGGAAGGAGACATTTGGAAATAATTCCAGACCACAGACATGTTGTTAGTCTGACACAGCTAGCTTGTTCCTGCAGCCACACTTGTTTACACGCTTCACGACACAATTTGATGATGTCATCATTTGTGCTCCGATAAATGCTGGCGACATCCAGGCATTATTTTATCGGTTTTCATGATAGGCAAAAAAAACTGTAACGATATTGACAAGTATTACATTTTTATGCCAATATTGGATCGATAATACCAGATCCGATATTATCGGCCGTCCCTGATCAGGAGTATGGAAACTAATTAAAAATGTAATCAGTAAAATATCTGCAGTCTATAAAGTCACCTTTTTTTTGTCGGCGTTGGAGACACCTGTGGATTTGTCGAATTTAGTAAAAATAAATAAGCAAGTCAGTAAAAATCAAAGAAACTAAATTTTAGTTTTCTCTTTTCTCTCTTATTTATGATTTATGACATTATAGCTGTTATATTGCACCAAAAATATGTTTGGGTTCTCTCTACTTCTACTCATGGTTGTGCTCTTTACATAGAGCTGCTGGACTTTATATTCCAGTGAAAAATGAGCCCACAGTGAGTAAAAATGTGGCAGTGTAATAAAATACCAGGAATAGTTTGAGGTTCTGAGGGTTCGAGTATTAAATCTAGTTTATTTGAACGTTGCTCCTGTATTTGTCGCTGTCTTTCCCTCTTTATAACGCGACACGCACTAAACGATTTGCTGAAACCATTGGCTGTTTTCTTCTCCAGTTAAGTTAAAGGTCTATTTGTTTGAGTGCATTCTTTGAGTGATTTAAAATATATAAATTGCATTTTTAGTATCATTGGAGTTCAGTGTGATGTCTCCGTGTTCCCTCAATCACAGCAATGACACGCATGATGTTATGAAGTAGAAAATGCAGCTCAAGTTGTACAATATCTGTATTTTCATAAAGACTCCGGCATGAACATCACATCTCCTTGTCAGTGAGAATATATGAGTCATAGTATTGTAAATGCAGTACAATATATTCTCGCAGTGTTTCACAGGAAAATAGTGCATGACAACACTCCAGCCCGAGCTGCTGTTAGATTCAAGGACTCCGAGATTCTTCCAGCACTTCGCTGCTGTTCCCTCCAGCTCCCACTTTGTATCCATTTCCTTTTTACTGCACAACTAAAACCTTCTTGTCGTGGCACTGATACTTCATTTGTGCATTCGAATGAATACAAATAGGGTAATACAAAGCAGCTGTAGGCTGACTACACAGGGAACTCTTTTATACGCCGTAAAAGGGAGTCATTATTCTTCATGGCAGCCAGACAAGGGTGTTCTTTTGTGATGCGACGGTGAATGCATGTTCGTCGGCACCTGATCATGCCTCTGCATGAGGCGGGAGGGAAGCAGAGTGTGTGTCTTGTCAGGGCCGTGTGGGGAGATGGCGACAATGAATCCAGACCCATTTGATATATGAAGGTGAGGCTGGATAGGCGCAGTGTGTGTGAGTGCAGGAAAAGACAGGGAGTGTGAGCTAGAGGAGTGCTATTAAACTTCCTGTGGGTGCATTCACGTGCTTTTTGTGTAACGTCGGCATGTTAATGCACCTGGAAAAAGACAGCTGATAGGATGTCAATCACAGGTGCTTCACCTTTCTTGGCGCCGCTGCCGGTGACAGAGTGAGGGATGATTCTGACCTTCAGCGGTGACAAGGCAGCGAGGCAGCACAATTAGACTACACTTCTGCATCTCGCCGACTCTCCCTCTGTGTACCCTCATGTTACCGTTCAGAGACAACGGGCCACGCCCACCTGCTTTCATCACTCAGAGGTCAATGTCACCTGATGAGTGCAACATTTCAGACGGGGACAAGACACAGAATCTGAACCGTAAGCATAGGATGGATTGGAAAAAGGAGATTTACTAGTGGTAGGAGTCACTGTAAGTTAAGGGAAATTAAAACACTTTGATTTATTACACTACCATTCAAAAGTTTGGGGTCACTTAGAAATGTCCTTATTGTTGAAAGAAAAGCTTTTTTTTCAATGAAGATAACACTAAATGAATGATAAATCCAGTGTAGACATTGTTAATGTGGTAAATGACTATTGTAGCTGGAAACAGCTGATTTTTAATGGAATATCTCCATAGAGGTACAGAGGAACATTTCCAGCAACCATCACTCCTGTGTTCTAATGCTACATTGTGTTAGCTAATGGTGTTGAAAGGCTCATTGATGATTAGAAAACCCTTGTGCAGTTATGTTAGCACATGGAGAAAAGTGGGAGTTTTCATGGAAAACATGGAATTGTCTGGGTGACTCCAAATGCAATGGTAGGTAGTCTATTTATTGCTTTTACACACACACACACACACACACACACACACACACACACACACACACACACACGAAGTTCTTGAATCTTGAATATAATTTGGCCTTTTGACAAGATTGTACAAATAAAGGACACTCATGTCTAAGTAAAAACAAATTTCCACAAAGTAATGACAATTATTTAAAACAGACTGTGAAATAAGTCACCACCTTCAAGTCACTACTTTGCTGATGCACCTTTGGCTGCAGTTATAGCATTGAGCCTGAATGAATGGCTCTCAATCAGCTTTGCCTTTTTGGCCATATTCTAACCACTTAAGTGTACCTTTGGCTGTATGTTATTGCCTTGGTGAAAAACACATTTTTTTTTCCAACATCACAGTTATTTTCCTTATACTTTACTGGACCTGCTGCTGAAAAATATCCCTACTTCATGATGCTGCCACCACCGTGCCTCACAGTGGGTATGGTGTGTTTGTGATGATGTGCAGTATTCAGTGTCCACCAAACCTAATATCTTGTTGTATGACCAAAAAGCTCCATTTTGGTCTCATCATACCAAAGAATCTTTTTCAGAGTTTCCCTTATGCCTTCCAACAAACTCTAGTTGAGATTTAAAAGGAGCTTTTTGAAAGTTTTCTTGTATCCGTCTCTCGACTTGTGCTTTTCAGCAACCTTTTCACAGTGTTCTTTTGTTTTCATTGTGTAGTTTTATCTAGGAGAATTAATTCTCCAGCAACTTTACCTTCCAGATGCAAGTGTCTTTATACTACAGTTATGTGAGACGCATTCATGGCACTAATGTTAGCTATATTTCAATAACTGTGTGATTTCTAGCACCAACTGACTGCACCTGTTTTGTAATAGCTGAGACACTTAAAACAGGAGGAATATTTATGCAATCACTTTCAGATTTTATATTTTTCATGAATTTCTCTCACTTTTCACATTTTTTTGTAAATTCTTGTCATAAAAACTGAAAAATAGAAGTTTAACTAGAAAAGCACTCAGAGAGCGAAGTACTCCGTCAAGGCTGCTCATTCCCCCATATAGATTATCAGAAATGCAGCACTTTTTTTTTTTTTAGAATTGCAGTATTTGTTTACTAGTTATTGATGATCAGAAATCACAGCACCATAGAATGGATTTAATATAGATGAACCTACAAACAAAATGACCTTGCTCTGAGAACAGGTGTGTTCTGCATGTGTACGTTATGTACGGATACCGGATCACGTGACCTAAATATGTAGCAGGTGGCAGGAATTGATGGGACTCAGAAACACCCCCACAATTTAATCAGTTGTTCCTTGGATCATTTCTGATGGATAAGTCCTGATAAGTCCTCAGTGGTGGATTTGTAGTAGGATCACCGTGCCGCTATCTGGCAATGATACAAAAATCTGTAACAAATCTCCACATTTGTCCAAAATTATTAGAAATTTGTCAAGAACGTGCCAAAAAAATCCTCTTTTCCTGTTCACAATCTGTCCACAATGAGTTAAACATCTAGGATGGCTTAGAATGGTTCCAAAAATGACTAAAATTTGTCAGAAATGACCCGAAATATGTGCAATATGACTAGAAATTTCTTAAATTTGTCCAGAACTTGCTCAAAAAATCCTCCTGAACTGTTCAAAATCTGTCCAAAATGAGTTAAAGGTCTAGAATGGCTGAGAAGGGTTAAAAGAATTACTAAAAATGAGTCCAAAATGACTTTAAAACGTCAAACTATTAATAATTCCTTTAAAAAGTAGGAATTACTCACAGTTAAAGTTTTATAAACATTTGTTGTCCTCAGCGATGGATTTGTAGTAGGACCACAATCATGTGATCATGCAGCGTTCACTTGTTGTCATGGTTACAGTGACACTGTGCCACTATCTCACAATGATACAGAGATCTTTAACAAATCCAGACTATAAGCCGCATCATTGCCAAAATGTAAGCAGTTGGTCCTTGTGTCATTTCTGACCTTCCCTGAAAATTTCATCCGTTAGTCTGTTTTAGAGTAATGTTGCTGACAGACAGACAGACAGACAGACAGACATTCCTTGGCTGAGTAATTGACCATTATTCAGTCCTGAAAAGCAATTAAAGGGCAAAATTTCCAAGAAGGATAGTATTGTAGTATTTTTTAGAGGCACTGTACACACACCACCCTGTAATGTCAATCTGTTATTGAGAAACAGGCACTGCTCGCTTTGCATTTAATAAAGTAGCATTTAATCTGATGTTTTGTTTACAACATGTAGAAAGATCTGCTCACTTGACCCAGTTTTAGCAGTTGTTTGTGAGAAGAGCGTTTGTAAGTAGAGCGTTATCATAACCAACAAAAGCAGTGGTCAGAGCTACCAACATAAAACCCAAGCTGTAAGGTGATGATGGTTAATAAGATGCAGTAGTAAGTGTTTATTTTCAGAAGTGAAAGGGATGTGTGAAATTTGAGTTCAATGCAGAGTTAAGGAAAAAAGAAAATAGACTGCCGTAGAGTGAGGGGTCAGTGACAGTAAAGCAAGCGATTAGCAGGACAGCTTAAGAGCAATGGCAGCAGGTCAGTGGTAAAAGGAAATGCAGGATGAGTTCAGGATGGGTAAAGGACGGGTGAAGCCCCGCATCGCCTGATAGAGGTGTGATCTCCACATAGACAGCGATGAGCTCAGGACCTCTGATGGATGGTCCGGCCGCCGCTCGCTTCGCCGTGTCATTAGGCCAAGAGGTTTGAGGGGCTTGTCTGAATGCAGCGTATGGTGCCGCTGCCTATTCATCACCTGACTGCTGTGTCTGCTGAAACCACAAAGAATCAACGGCTCCAAGGGTGTGGAATCTCTGTAGGAAGTGAGGACTTTGACACGGATAATTTATAAGTCATAACCTCCTGCAGCAGTCGTTCATTTTACTGTGGTGTAGGTGCTAAGGAGACTTTTGATTAAATGAAATCACAGTGCAGTTGTGGCTTACCTTCATTCCCACCGTGATGTTGCTGCACATTTACAGATGGGTGACAAATTAAAGGAAAAACCTGAACCCTTGACCCCTACAATAGAGGTTGACCCGTTATTGGAAGACCAATTATTGGATCCAATATTCAGCATTTAACCAATTCTCAACAAAATAAATTAATGTGTTCATTTGCTAATTTTCCTTCCTCTCTCCATCTGTTGGACGTACTCTGTTGTCTCTAGATTTGCATCAATTAATTGATTATTCTCAAATACTAAAGCAATTGTACACTGTTCTTGATTTTATTTTTATTTATTTATTTATATATATATATATATATATATATATATATATATATATATATATATATATATATATATATATATATATATATATATATACATACATATATTTAATGCTTCCAACTTCTTTCTTCCAAATTTGAGAAAATTTTCTGGTTATTTTGCTCCTCAATGGCAATAAACTGAAAATCGTTGGACAAAACATGACATTTGAAGGCATCATCTAGGGCTTTGGGCAACACTGATTGACATTTTGCATCATTTTCTGACATTTTGTAGACCAAATAACCATTTAGTTTAGCAAGAAATTAATTGACAGATTACTTGACAGTGGAAACACTGATTAATTGCTGACCAATTGGTCTTGAGCAACGTCCTGCCCACAGCTCTGACTGACTACACATCACCAGTAACAGACTATTGGCACTGAATGACAAATGTGGAAAAGTTCTTTAAATACACACTAAATTTTCATACCAAGATTGTCATTTTGACTTCAAATGTCAGGTTCCGAATTCTAGCCTCCAGGCAAAGACATATAGCCTAGGACCCCTACTCTACATTGAGGGTATCAGATGGTTCTGTTTTGCTGTTGGGGGCATTTAGTTGGTATAGTTTGGGTACATTTGCACCTTGAGACGGCTGAGTAAGTGCAAATCAATACAAAGTTGTTCTGAGTGATAGCTTTTGTCCTGCGATGAAACATTTTTATCAGGAAGTGGTCAGGATAACAATGCACCCATCCATAGGGCACTAGGGGTCACTGAATGGTTTAACAGGTAAAAAAAAAAAATAATATGAACCACATGTTGTGGCCTTCAAAGTCAGATTTGAACTTGGTTAGACAGCTATGGGGGGTTTGGGACTGACTTGTTTGACAAAAATTTCCACCACCATCATCAAAATTTCTCTAAATGTGGGCAGATTTTTTGGAAGAATGGTGTTCCATCCCTCCAGTAGAGAAATTTCTAGCATTAATATGAAGCTGTTCTGGTAGCATGTGGTAGCCAAACACCCTACTAAGATGGATGGATGGTTTTGTAAACATATATGAAGCCATGACCTGGATTAGACTGAATTTAAATGAATAAATCTTTAAATGAAATGTAATCTGTGTCTGAAAAACTGGCACCCACATGTAGGATTTTCCGTTAATTTGTCAGCTTCATTTATTTTTAACTCAAACTCTCGACTTTTACATGGATTCAGTAGGTTTCCACAGGTATCACATTAGGATTCAGCCCTTCACACACTCAAATGCTCCGTTCATTCACTCAGCGACGCCCAAACCGGCCTTCAAAATTGGTTTTATCTCGGCGCTGTATGAATTGGACGCCACAATATGGCACAGATGCAGAGCAAAAGGGGGCAAACTAATTTTCTGCAGCTAAACTGATCCCACAGAAGCTCTGTAAATGCACACATGTGGCTCAGATGACATGAAATCTTTTTTTTTTCATTTCTGCTACTGATGGGCATTAACCCTCAAAGAATGATGGGAGCAATTTTGCGGTTTTATAGGCTTATAGCAGATTAGGATGCTGACAAATAGTGCTTTGTTTTTTTAGTTTGTTTTCTTCGTGCTGGCAAAAAAGATCTGACTTTTCATAAATAAAAAAACTGCAAATTTCTAGTTTGAATAGAAAGAATTCTTGTTGTGCGAATAAAGTCTAATTGATTGATTTTGTGATTTACAGGAGAAAATTTACAACATTTCATCCAAGTGCAATGACAATCACTTAAAAATTCAGATATGTCCACCCAGCAAAAATGAATTTGGCGCAGGTCAGCGTGTCTCCAGACTGGCAGGCCTGGTTTGTATGAATTTTTTCTTCATGACTGCTGGGACATTATGCAGTGTGATTGAAAATGGGCACTGTGAGCTGGAGTGCATCTTACATAAATCAAATGGAAAACTATTTTTTCTTTTTTTTTCATCATTATATAAAGTGGGGGAGGAGAGTAGCTCGCTGAGAGCGATGGAGAGGCTGAGTGTGTGTTTGGAGTGTCCACTTTTAGACAGATACTCATCAAACAGTGGGAGACGTGGTTACGGAGGTGGGAGGCGAGTCTGTCAGTCACAGTGCAGCCAATACACTTCCATTTGAGGAAGCTGTCAGTCACCTGAGAGGTGCAGTAAAGGCACCGCAGGAAGAGAGCGACCAGGTAGAAGGTCCGAGGAAGAGGAGGGAGAGAAAATGATTTGGTAAACCAGAGGAAGAAAAGCTGCCATTTCTACGAAGCTACTTCTGCTACATACAGTTGTTAGAAACGTAGGGGGAATGGGCTCTAAGTGCAGCTCTTTTTACCATAATTTTAAAAGAATAGTGATATTTGTTATTTGTTGTGGGGGAATACATTCACTTTGTTGCTAAGAGATTAAGAGAATGACACCACTTTCATGTCAATGTGATAAATCACAAAGTGAACAGATCAGAAGCACATAAACACCTAACCTGGCTCTATTCATGTGGTAGTTTTTCCATTTAAAAAGTATGAATTTCTAAAGTAATTATGTGTGATTTCAAAGGAGCACCCTTACCATAACGTACAGTAGAGTTACGATACATTAAATTAGGAAAGTAATGGATACAGCATCAACCTTTTGAACCACAAGCATCCAACTGCAGGTTTGAAAGCTATGCTATCTTTTAAAAAATGTGAAAGCAAAGACTCCAAAACTACGGTGTCACAAAAGTCCTTGAAAAATCCATGATTCAGTTTGAAAATATACCAAAATCTAAGTCCAAAATCATAAAATAAGAAAAGCACTCAGAGAGAGCAGTACTCTGCCAAGGCTGCTCAGTCGTTGTATCATTTCCGATTAAAATTAGTGGCAGAAATTACGGCGCCACAGAACATGTCCATTTAATGTAGATGTACCCACAAACACAATGATCTGCTCTGAGCACAGGTGTGTGTTCTGCATGTGTACGTTATGTATGGATACCAGATCACATGACCTAAATATGTAGCGGGTGGCAGGAGTTGATGGGACTCAGAAACACCCCCACAATTTAATCAGTTGTTCCTTGGATCATTTCTGATGGATAAGTCCTGATAAGTCCTCAGTGGTGGATTTGTAGTAGGATCACAATCGTGATCATCAGCAAGCAACTGATGTAGTGTTCACTTGTTGTCATGGTTACAGTGACGCTGTGCCGCTACCTGGCAATAATACAGAAATCTTTAACAAATCCAGACTATAAGCCAAAAATCAAATCACTTGGTCCTTGAGTCATTTCTGACCTTCCCTGGAAATTTCATCCAAATCCGTTGGTCTGTTTTTGAGTAACGTTGCTAACAGACAGACAGACAGACAAACCAATGCCGATTGTCACATAACTCACACTCATAATGGACACCACAGTAACCCTTTGAACCAGAAGTATCCAACTGCAGGTTCAAAATGTATGCTATTTTTTTTTAAATGCCAAAATGATTCCATTTTTCAGAGCCAGAGACTGTAAAAAGAAAACAAGGAATCGAAGCTACAGCGTTTCAAGAGAATCATGTCTCACATAAAAAAATAGAAAGTATATCAAAATCTGAGTCTAAAATCAGAAAAATACTTTATTCTACATTCCATATATAAGAAAAAGTGCCAAAATTGAAGCATTCATGCTACACAGATGGTATAAAACACATTAAAACTAAACCTACAAAATCAAGAAAAACCTCTTTCTTCAACATTCACATAAAACCAGCTAAAATCGATATATAGTATAAAGAAGATAAGATTCTTTTTGAGGGACTTTTTGGCTGGACTGCCGGCTGTGTACACACAGCAGAGAGGAAACTAATATGAAAGTGAATATTGATGGCAAAATAGAACATTGTTGGTCAATAAAATAAATCCAGCATGGCTAGAAAATGGTATGCAGAGGAGAAAAGTTGTTGGGAGATATATTCAGCTTGGTGAAACATCCTTGTAGAGGTCTAGAGAGTGAAAATCATGGATTTTGTAGAGATTGTAAAAATGTAAACAGATTCAGTGTTAGGAGCTGACATTTGTTCGGTTTTAAGAACACTTGTAGGAATGCTAAGTTGTGTTTTTTTTTTTCTTTTTTGTTATTTATTCCATAGAGGTGCAGGACTTTATATTGCAGTGAAAATTGAGCTCACAGTGAGTAAAAAGGTGACAGGAGAAAACAAACAAAAGTAAATAGAAAGTGCTTGGTGTTCAGACACTTATTTGAGCTGTAGGTCATGGACAGATCTTATGGTTGTGTTGAATATATTCTGTATTTATCCCAAAACATCTCATATTTGTCAAGACTCCACCAACCAAAAGTCTGTTTGTGCAAAGTTCTCTTTCAGTCCTTTTCTGTCTCCCATGTTTACAGAAAGTAAAAGAAAATAAATAAATAAATGAAAATTAGACTTTCCATCTGGCCTTTAGACACATTTGTTTTTTGGGAGGGTTTTAAAGAAGTTTATTTACCGCAAACAGTTCTTGCCGCTCCTGTGTGGAGAAAAATGTTCTACTTTAACCTCAACTGAATTAAAAATAAAAAGAAAGAAAACAGAATCCCAATAATAAACAGCTTCATATTGACTTCAGTGGCTCAGCTTTACTTTGGGAGGAAGTTGCTGCAGATGAACTGCTGACTTTTATGAATGAGGAGATTGTGTTCTAGAAAGTCAGGTTTGAAAACACCCAGTCAGAAAGCAAAGAATCCTTCGGATAAAGCAACTTATCTGTGTTTTCTGTTCATTCGTAGTCGTATGATGGCTTCATAAATAAACACACCTGTCTGCACTGGAGGGATCCCAACTGTTTGTAGAACATCCAAAAGTGGATTTTTTTAGTGAAAACCAAACAGCACAGAGAGTCTCATACATATACGCATGACGTTAATTATCTCCATCTGTTTCCGAGCATTGTAGAAATCTCTGTGTTGGTTTTGATAGCAGCCTCGGCCTTGATTAGCACTTCAAAACAGTTCTTCTCAGGAAAATCTGAAAGATTAAAGCGTTTCTCCTCACCAAAACCTGTAAACTGTCACGGAGACGCCTTCATATTATTCCATCAGCCTCATTCTGTACTCTGGCATTTGCATAAAAAGCATCTCTCCCACCTAGACCTTGTCCAGAACGGTTTCATCACCTCATTTTAGCATCTAACCAGTTCCTTTTTGGACACAAATAGGTTAGATGTCCAGTTAATCCCTATTTTTTCTCAACTTTTGAAGTATAATCTTGTAATTGGACAAAGCCAGAGCACAACAGCTTTATCTCAATGTCAAATGGCACTCTTCTGTTTATTTTTTCCACTTTTATTTTCCCACTGTGACGGGGTTGGTTCCATCGAGTGCACGCTGTGAACAGTTGCGATCGGTTCGAATTGTCCTTTGCTGAGTGGTTTTTCCACTCCACTGCACAAAAAGGTAAAAAGTTTAGAAGTGACAGAGTGGAACGCAAATAAATCTGATTACAGTTTGAGATATTTCATGTTTGGAAGCATGAAATCTGGTGCATATTTGGCATTAAGACAGAGATGTTTGTTCAAATAATAATTGTGCAGCCATTATTTCTCTGGGTATTACAACATTTTTCCTTTTGCTTCTACAAGACACAATAGATTGTCTCTCAGACAGCTCACAATTTGACAGTAAACTGACAAAGCAACAGGATATAGGCACCTTGTTTGCTGTCCGCTGCCTGCAGACCCCTTTGCAATAACAGAAGCAGTCCTAATACCCAGCCGAGGCTTCGGGCTTAAACAGTTTCTCTGTGCACTGATGTAAATAAAACTCTTGTTTTCCTCCATGACCTAATCCTTGGACTTTATTATACAGTTTAGGGAAGGTTTTTGTACCTCCAGCCTTATAATCACTCTGCTCCTCCAACCCACTTTCATCTTTTCATCCCTCCTCCTTTGTGTTTTATCCTCTTCCTCTCATTCTCTCGCTGTGACCCGGCTGTACTGGCACAATGCTCCATGGCCCGATCACAAATAATACTGAAATTGAAAGCTCATTAATGAAAGATTATGGCCTCCCTGAATAGCCACGGCCAGCTTTTCATTACGGGCATATATACGGTGCAAAGAATGGAAACACAGAAGGAACAAACATTGACCCCTGCAGGAGTAGGAAAGATCAGAGCTGGGCTTTTTGTTGCAGCGATTTGCAGACATGGCCTTAACCAGAGGGAACGACCTCCCTGCTAATAAGTGAAGAAAAAGACAATAATGGAAGAAAATATAGGAAAAGCTGGCTTGATATGTCCCACCATTTGGCTGCTCCATTTTTGGATCTCCAAACCCTTAAAATGTCGAGTAGACACAATCAGAAAGGAGGGAAGGGAAGGGAAAGGAAGGGCTGAACCAACGAAGATCACTGTGAGAAAACACAGCAGGAGGTCAGAGAGAAATGTATAGCGCGAGGTAAGAAGGAGCTAATTGGCTTGCTGAGCAGTGAAACCGGCGCCATCCAATGCCTTGGCTTTATTTAGACGTGCCCTTCATTAGGTGAGTACAGAGGGGTCGGAGGAACGATCACATTTATTGAAGGGGAGGTAGAGTAGGCTGTGTTTGGACAGAGGGGGGTCTCCTTGTTTATATGAATATGCCTTTGTCTCGGTGTGAGTGTCGGAGGATGAGCGTAAAGCCGCCAACAGAGACAGAGGTGAGATGGATGAGGTGGGCGACGTATGTGGAGACTTTGTCAAGAACCCAGCGGCTCACCCTGTGTGTTCATGCTAGAAAAAGACTGCATCCATTTATATAAAAAGCATACATGGCTTTACAGAGATAAATCCTTGTGCATGCTGTACAAAAGAAACACATTAATACATGACATTCACCATCTCGATCAAATTTTTCATAACAGGCGTGAAAATCTAAAAGAGGAGACTAAAAAACTACACTGGAAAAAATGCCCCTCTCAAAACAAGAAAAAAAACTTAATTCAATGAACTTTTACCTTGAAATAAGTGAAAAAAAAATCTGCCAATAGAACAAGTGAAAAATGGCTTGGTAAGATTTCTGGAAATAAGATATGATATTTAGAATACTGAGATCTTAAAATTAGCTGGGAAAACTTATTTTAAGTTATATTTTACCAGGATTGTCAAGCTTAGGTGTCTTAAAATAAGCCAGACATGCTTAAAAAAAATAGCAGTTTTTCACTCAAAAATAGATTTTTGCTTTCATGTAACCTCCTAATTTGACATATATTAAACTTGTTTTGAGTTTTCTTGTAAAATGCACCTCAAAACAAGATAATTTCAAGATTGTTTGACTGAGCAAGAAATTTAAGATGCATTGTCTTAACCCTCCTGTTGTCCTCATTTACGGGCACCAAAAAATATAGTAATATAGTTTCCGTGTCTGAAAAAATCAAAAAATTCAGCAAAAAAAATTCCCAAAATTTCTGAAAATTTGCAAAACCTTCAGGAAGAAAATTCCAATAATTCCTTCAAAGTTTTATTTTTTAAAAATCCCCCAAATTTGGCAAGAAAATTCTTGTAAATATTTTCAAAAATGAGTAAAAATCTTCCCAAAAAATCCTAAAAATATCTAAAGTGATTCCACATATATCAGTAAAACTTCTAATATTTTCTTTAAGACCATTCAGAAAAAAATCAACCAAAATCCAGCGAATTTTGCTGGATTTTGGTTGATTTTTTTCTGAATGTTCTTAAGAAACATTTTTAACATTTATTTTTTTCCACCAAAAAATGTTCAAAGATTTCCCAAAAATGTTGAAAATGTGGACATGAGAAGTTTCACTGTGAAAATATGTTTTTTTCCACATTTTCAAACTTTAAAACGGGTTAATTTGACCTGTAGGACAAAACGAGATTGTTTGACTTAACAAGATATTTAAGATGCATTGTCTTAAAACAAGTCCCTCCATCTGCTGAAATGTCTCTTGTTAAGAGAATTTATCTTAAATCAAGTGGGATGAGATATTTTGACTAAAAATAAGACAAATAGACTTGGTAAGATTTAGAGTTTTTGCAGTGTAAATATTATCAGAGGCACCCATGTTAAAATGACATTTATTGAGGCATTAAGTGTCCCTTTTTATCCAACAAACAACTTCTATGTGGCAATTGCAAAGGCGGACTAAAAAGCCCATTCTAGTGCATTAAAAGCCTTCTAACAAGGCCATGAAGTGGAATTGTTTCCTGCTGTACTCCACGGTGAACAAGTGTTGAATCAGGCGAGATGCCGGATAATGGGCTCTCCTTCAAACTACCTCAGCTATCAAATGCTCCGCGTATTGACCTGCAGTAATCATCTTCACTAAGTGGCAATTTAGACAATTATCCCCCAAATTTCTCTTTTTAAAGTAAGTAGTCTCTCGAATGAATTCATATTATCCAGCACAATGCGCCCACACTCGTCTTAGGAACATTTAATAAAAATAATTTTAAAAACGGCTTAAAGGTTCAATATGTAACTTTTTTTTGGACCATATTAATTACAGGACTGACTTGTAGTTAACAAAAAAAAGGTTTCTGAATTGATGGCTATTGTAAATGTGGGCCCGTTTTATTCCCTTTGTGTACAAACAGTGTGGATTGATCACATCAGCACTTGGAGACAGTTTGACAAAGAAAAATCCAAACACCAGGCATACTTACAAACCAAGTTTGCTTCTTTTCACCACATCTCATGCTGCACAACAGCTCAGACTCCTGGTCCAGTGAACCACCAAGACAGCAGCTGTTCATGCACATGCATTACAGCATATGTAGTATTAAGCTTTGTACTTGTAAGGGAAGATGAAGTGGAACTGTCTCCAAAAAACTGCGTTCCTTTGCAATTAACCTCCATTCATATTTTCTCTCTGACAAGTTGGAAGTAAGAGGGGAGGATGGATAAATGGGCCAACAACTGGACTTTTATCCAGGAGACCAAGGTTTGATCTTGTGTGGGAACATTATTCTCAGACTTGAGTTTCATTTTCACTTGATGTTAGGTAGGTACCAAAACTGTGTGGTTAAGTTTAGGAAGATTTCAGTCTTTGGTTGAAATTTTCACAATGGTAGCTACGTTGTAGAAGCTTGGTGCAGTGGAGGAACCAAAACTACTTACAGAAAATTGTGTTGAAGTGGGACTTCATCTAATTCATGATAACCAAGAAAACAAAGAAAACACTTCAAACATGTAGTGAAAGTGTGTATTTTAACCCAAAAGGTGCTGTTTTCCAAAGTCCATAGTTAATCAAGCGTCTGACATGTAGTTTTCATTGCAAAAATGTCAACTAAACAATAATAGTTTCTTGAATCTAACACAGTTCTGGTGTCTACCTCTGGCAAACCAAACATCCAGTGAAAACAAGGCTTGGATCAAAGAATAATGGTCCAACCCTGGTCTCTGGGATGAAAGCCCTTTTGGTGATTTATACCTTCATTCTCCCCCTTTTACTTCCCACTTTTCAGTAAGAAAATGCAGTTTAATTGTATCGGAATCTAATTTGGAGAGTTTAGGCTGGAAGAAGACAGTTTAACCTCATCACAGCATCCCTCTGCAGCTTCTGATTCAGTCCTATTGTTATGTGGCATCTTTTTGCACATGCATTTAGTAGTATTTTACTTGAACCGCCAACGCGCTGGCGATGCTCTGATTCAAATAAATCCATACCACGTGGGTTTTTTTGGCTGACTGAAGTGCAGTAATGATGGCGGCCAAGACGAGTGTGAAACGTGTCGTTCTGTGGATGACGTGTCATCGTCGTACGACCAACACCCTGCTCGCTTCATTTGCACACACTGAACTGAATCAACTTGGCTCGCTGTTGCATGCAAGTTCTGGTTGGCAAACACTGGATTTACAACACCTGTGTGTGAGTGTGAGTGTGTGTTGTGTATGGATACGTGTGAATGTGCGTTTACTTTCCTGTAGTCTGTGCAGAAAGTTAGCGAAAGCAATAGCGCTCCTCTTTTCTCCTCCTTTGTGTTGATTCTCCTGCTGCAACCTGCACATGCATTATTGAGCAGTGAAGAACATTGTTCCACAGCGTTTAATTTTTCAGCAGGCCAGGGGTGGACTGCAGACACACCCCATCCTCAAGCCACGGGTTAGTCGGGTCACTGATGCGTACCGTCTCGTACAGAGTTGTGCATATTCCGTTATTTCCTCTGACTGCACTTCTTTTCCTCATACAAGTCTTTCATTGCATTACCTAGTAAGCCGTTAAATCCATCGCATGCTTTTGCTACTTTAAAATGACCCAGTTCTTTATGTTACCTGACGGGAATTCCGTCGGTATGCTGAATTCTGAATGAAAGAGGTGTGCTTAAATCCTGCCTCTTTTAATGTGACCTCAGTGGAGCACAGCAAAGGTTATCGCAGACGTTTCATGCAGGATTTTTAACCATATGATCCTGACACATGAGATGCTTCCCGGCTTTATTGTGTCCCATAATACAGGAATTGATTTGCCTCCATAAACATAATAGCATAATATGCTCAGTGTACTGTGCTCCACACTCCACCACTAAGGAGATTTTTCTTTCTGGATCTTGTGGGAAATTAAACCAGCTTACTCCTGAGTAAGCACACACACACACACACACACACACACACACACACACACACACACACACACACACACACACACACACACACACACACACATGCACACATTTGCATGCGGAGGAAACAGGCGATTGCACAAACAGGTATGGAGAGGCTTGTATCGGCATACAATAAATCATATTTCCTTTCATTTTTATGGTACATAATCTCTCCCATACCTGTGTATTAAAACTTTTTTTTTCTTTGTGTAGCCCTGTTTCATGGCAATACCTGCTTTGTCGAGCTTTGCAAGTCATTATTGGAGCGGCGGAAGGATTGCTGTGGGTTAAGTGATAAAGGCGAGCAGAGAGCTTAGTCTGTCGTGGCTAAAGGTTAGCTCGTAGATTTATGGCTGCCATCCCCGGCTGTTTAAAGAGGTAGACACTTTTAATATTTGAGCTGCTCTGATTGATTGCGGCCAGACTTTGCTGTCTTTTGACGATGCTGGATGAGATGAGAGCGGAGGACAGCAACTGATACAACTTTTCAAACTTTTTTAGATTTTTTTTTCTTTTTTATATTGACTTGGTGCAGTCTATACCTGAGACATAATTTGATATTCCAGACCGGTGATTCCCAGACTGCAGCTTGTTAACCCGTTAAAACAAAGGCAGCTACTTGCAGCACCTTGTCATTTTGCAATTTTTGTTGGTAAAAGTGTCTCATATGTTTCAGATTACTCAGAAAAAAATGATTTTATTTAACCTTCTGAACTCTAAAACCTACCGGTCGCATTGAAAGGCATGTGATTGTTCCAAGAACCACCAAAATTACACTATTTATCAAAGCCAGAAACTGTAAAAACAGAAATAATCATTGAATTTTTAACTTCTTGACAGTTTTTGCCTAAATCGAATCGTGTGGGATGAGCTATTCTGTTGGAAAATCTAAGCGTAATATCTGGATATTTCATCAAAATCATGTTTTGTTCACCAAAAATGAACCTTTATCATAAATAAGATTCTGTAAAAGCAAAAAAATCTACTCTCCTTGGTGCTAATGTGAAGTAATTAGTGACTCAGCTGTGACAAAAACTTAGGAGTTTACACTAGATTTAACTGCAGGCTGTGTTTACACTGAGCAGATAGGAGACAAGTATGGAAACCAAGTACAAATATAAGTCAAATATCTATAGTATGTGGAGCTACCTTTTTTCCACTTCAGTTTTTTTGTGAAATAAATAGCTAAAGAATTTCAACATTCATGTCTTCTATTTTCATGATTTATGGCACTATAACTTTGTTGTACTGCACAGAAGACATTGTGAGTTCTCTGTGCTTTTTATATGATTTATGATGCTTTAACTTTGCTTTGCTGCACAAAAGACATTTTTGAATTCCCTCTATTTCTAGCCACGGCGTTGCTGTTTCCACAGAGGTATGGGACTTTATGTTCCTGTGAAAAATGAGCCCACAGTGAGTGAAAATGTGACAGGGAAAAAAAAATCACAAAATGCCCGTAAACTGCTTGGAGTTCAGAGCGCTTATTATCGTGTGATGCCTCAGATTTGTGACCTCTTGCTAAGTGAAAGTATTGCAGCTCCTTCTTCCAACAACTAAGCTGCATTCTTTGGGAATATTTTATTTGTGATGTATCATAAATAAAGGGTGCACAAGTCATGCTGTTTAATATCATGTTATCTTCATTGAAAAAAAAACGCTTTTCTTTCAGAAATAAGGACATTTCTAAGTGACCTCAGACTTTTGAACAGCAGTGTAGATCTCTGGCCTAAATCTAACTAGCAAGCAAACAGCAAGTGAAAAAGGAACTTTAGGCTAATTTTCCAATGTGACACAAACCTCAGTCTTCTTGGTAAAAGTCCTGTTGCCTCCATCCTTACATGGACTTTGTGGCTTTTTCAAACTGGAAGCCTTCTCTTACTTCCTTTCAGCGAGAAAAGTTGAGCAAAATCCCATTTCATAAAACATAAATGTCAGTGTTTTAACAGTATGCTGGCTGTGACTTCCTGAGGTCTGGGCAGATAAACATTTCTGAGAAGGAAATAACAACAAAAATGACAAACAAAACGTTAAAATCAAAATCAGTCGTGAACTTTTAACCTTGGCTGGGACAACTTCTCCTGGATGGTGCCGGGGTCTCTGGACCTGCAGCGCTGGAAGACAGCCAGCTGAACCGGAGTCGTGAGAGGAGAGCAGACCGGCTAGTGCAGAGAGATTAGTGGCCGGCAGCACGGCCTCCTGGGAAATGCAGTGCTACAGGCGAGGAAGAGGAGGAGGCGTCGCTGAACCATGAATGGAACAAAAAGGGCCAACAGTAATACACTGGAGATGTGCCAAAAGCTGCGAGCTCCGTGTGTGTTTGTGGACGTATACGAGCAGAATAGTGAGCACCTGATTGGTTTGGAGTAATCTCCATGATATATACAGCGTGTGGACACAGGCGAGTGGAAATCTGCAGCTGGCCTGGGTTTGAGTGTCTCTCAGGGATGAGTAAAATATCAGTAAGCACACACACACACACACACACACATACACACACACACACACACACACACACACACACACACACACACTCTCTCTGCAAGAGAGCCAGACCAGTGTGCTAAATAAAGACAGACAGTAGAACAGATTTTCACACCCAGCGGGACCATTAGCGGCTCAGTTAGACCACCAGCAAACTTCCATCCTCATCAGCATCACAAGCACATTCTGACACCTGCCATCAAAGACTGAGGCATGCACACACACACACACACACACACACACACACACACACATGGCTACACAATGCAGGAATACACACATCACACCCACACCCCTGTGCATAAACACCAATTCAGATGCAAGCACACATTAGCAATCAGTGCACAGCTGGCTGAATCTAGCAGAGTTTTTATAGTGTTAAAAGTATAAGGACGCACCTGAGTGTGTGTGTGTGTGTGTGTGTGTGTGTGTGTGTGTGTGTGTGTGTGTGTGTGTGTGTGTGTGTGTGTGTGTGGCCCCCAGGCTGCAGCTGAAATATGTATGCTCTGTCCGGTGGTGCTGGAGGCCCCTGAGGACCGAGCTAGTAGGGAGGTTGCTGCCACTGCCACAGCACCACAGCCTTCTGGGAACCACAAAGTAACTGACTTATCTGTAAAAATTCAGCAGCGCTCTCTGCACACCGGACACACTGAAGTCTGGAGGAACGTGTCATCTGCAAAGCGGGTCGAGCCCTCAGACACATCGAAAAGCTGCATGTATTGCAGTGAGCACGCATAAGAGGATGTTCTGCCTTGAAAATGGACATAGGTGATTACCGGGCGAGGTTAATTCAGCACAGAGTGTCTATTCAGCCCTGCATTACCTTCGCTCCAGTGTGTGTTCGCTCGTTGTAGAAATAAAAAAATAAATAGAATCCAGACGTGATGTTGAGTGCTGGAGAAAAACAACTCTTGACTGAGGTCAAGGAGACATTATCATGCAAGAGTGACGTACATAAGTCATCAGCAATGATTCAGGTGAAGTCAGAAAGCAGCAGCGAGGAAATTATTAAATAATAAACAAGTAATAATAAAAAAAAAAAGTTAAAGTAATTAACAGAATTGGCCTAATTTGTTTTTTATTATTATTTCTAAACTTCTTGTGGTTTAATTTCAATGCATTCTCTGTGACTTTCCACCTTAAAGTATAGCATATACATAACAACATACCATACCTTAACACACGTAACATAACACAACATACAATAACATAACAGCATAATATAATGTATTCATAACATAACAGCATAGTACAGTATATACATGGCAACATACCAGTGCATAACGAAACATACAATAATGAGCAATAATTCAGGTGAAGTCAGAAAGCAGCAGCGAGAAAATAAATAATAAACTAGTAATAATAAAAAAAAGTTAAAGTAATTACCATAATTGGCCTAACTTGTTTTTTATTATTATTTCTAAACTTCTTGTGGTTTTATTTCAGTGTATTGTCGTCTGTGGCATTCCACCGTAAAGACCAGTGCTTTGTTTTGACCTTTTAAAGCTGAGTGTTTGCAGGGAAATAGAAGAACGTTCCCCGACTATATGTCTTGTTATTTTAGAAGCGAATTCTCCCAGTTCTCCTCAATTATGAATTCTCAGCCCGGGGCAGGCATTTGTACCTGGCACTGTTCTCATTAATGAGGGAGCTGATTTAATTGACTGTGTGCTGCAGACTCGGTTTGCCAGCGTCCGTCTGACACACTAACCTCCACGTACACATGCGCGCACACGTGCACTAGCACGTCCCAGCTTGGAGCCGACCCGGGCCACGGCCCCAGGGAGCAGCGGCTGGCATCGGCTGCGCTGTATGCAAATGAAGGGGCCTCTAACACAATAATTCCTTTGTAGAAGTGGAAGTCAGGTTTTGTGTGTGTGTGAGCGTGTATGTAGGACTGTTCCCATTCACTGGGAGTGTATTTAGCACTAATTGGTCAGTGTGGGTGTGTGTGTTTTGTATTTCATGTCACAGCTGTAACCCAAGATGGCTGATACAGGATGTTACTTAAGCTTTTTAATCAGCGGTAATAGTTGTATAGAGCATGCACTGTTCTTTCAATATACAGCAATCATCACCTCCTTATGCCCTCCAGTGTCTACACGTTGTACATTTACACTCCCTCCGGTTGTGTGACAGATTAATTCCCTCTCAGTGATGAAGTAGTCAAAAAGAAAAGGATAATTTCAGTCTTGTCACAGTGATGCTATTACAATTTTTCATTTTCAGGCCTTTAATTGTTGTTACAGTTGTATTGCTGAATATGAAGCCAGTCATGCGAGTAGGTGATGCAGATTCCTGTGTTTGTTAATTGTGCATCAGTCTGTTTGTAATGCCTCGAGGCGGGGAGGACTGTGCTCTTTTTTCTCCTCTTTCAATAAGGGTAAGTAAAGATGAGAGCTGTGTGCTGCTGGTCACTAGACTCGCCTCACAATTCCCAGTGTTGATTATTATGCAGAAAACACTGAAAAAACAAGTAGTGTCTGTTTCATTGGGGCATTTCATATGGGGAAGATATACATTTTGTTTAGGGCACTAACAGCTGAAAATAGGACAATAAATTAACACACAACACAACATAGCATAATATACAAGAACATAGCATAACATAGCATAGCATGGCATAACACAACATACAAGAACATAATATAACATAGCATTACATGGCATAGCATACCATAACATATGCACAGTAATATAGCTTACATAGCATAGCATAGCATTGCATAGCATAGCATAGCATACCATAATATATGCATAACAATATAGCTTACATAACATAGCGTAGCATAGCGTAGCATGCCATAACATATGCATAGCAATATAGCTTATATAACATAGCATAGCATAGCATAACATATGCATAACAATATAGCTTACATAACATAGCGTAGCATAGCATAGCATACCATAACATATGCATAGCAATATAGCTTATATAACATAGCATACCATAACATATGCATAACAATATAGCCTACATAACATAGTATTACATGCATTAACATAGCATAGCATAGAATAACATGGCACAGCATAGGATAACATGACATAGCACAACATAGCATAGCATTGCAGTGAAATCTTTGATTTCTTTGTTAAGTATAATTTTTACTTTCTTTTTATCATTTGCTCTACATATGACACTAATTGTATTTACCCAGAGGGAAAGAAAATTCAAATTAACTTCTTTTCTTTGCCCAGGTTAATTCTGCTAAATGTAACTGAACTCAGTTTAACGTCAATATGAAATTTTCTCCATTTTTCTCACACCTCTTAAATTCAGCCCCTAATAAACAGTTTTGCTTTCATGTCAGCCTGATACCAAAGTAAGAAGTTAAAATGTTCTTTCTCTCTCTCACTTCGGTGATCTGAAATAATCAGTGATTAAATTCAGATCTCGGAGAAAAGCTGAGTTTGTTGTCTGTTCTCCGAGTTGCCCGACTTAAAAGAGCTACATAAAAACTTCAGTTTCTCATTGATTGGTCACAAATCTCACCAGTAAATTAAGAAATCTCCGTCTGTGTGTGTGTGTGTGTCTGTTCTCCATATGTCTTAATAACCGTACATCCAATCTGCTGTAAATTTGGCAAGTGTTCTGCTGGAGACCTGAGGAGGTGTAGTGTTGAGTTTGAAGTCATTTGGGTGAGTCTGGCCACTTGTGGAGTTCAGAATTTAAACACTGTCTAGCTTTGCTGATGTCTGTGACAGTGTGTGCACCATTAGTTTTGTTAATTTTCTACTAGGTGGTGATGTTCTTTATGTGTTGGTGTCACAGCTGAGCAAATGTAAATGATGGAATATTTAGTTTGTTCTTTTTGTTTTCCATTTCAGCCCACATCTGTTTGGATGGGTGTTTTAATCATATGTCTTTGAAATTAATAATAAAGATATCATGCATTATGATGGCTTCATAGTCCACCATGGTGGTGCAGCAACAAGGTTCTGGTTCTGAACCTGCTGGTGCCTTTGTTTCCTCCATAAAAAAATAAAAAACACTACAACATTACTAATTGTTGTAATAATGCCTCCAATAGGGGCGTTATTTGTGACTATTTCTTCAGCACTATTTCCACTTTTTACACCACCGAGGAACGCAGCTGAGTTACGCGATAATTGGCGTATGTTTGTCTTTCTGTCTGTCTGTCTTTCCACAACATAAGTCAAAAATGGAAACACACATTTGGATGAAATTTTCAGGGAAAGTCAGAAATGACACAAGGACAAAGTGATTAGATTTTTTCAGTGATGCAGCTTATTGTCTGGATCCACAGATTTGTTAAAGATTTCTGTATCATTGCCAGATAGCGGCACAGCATCACTGTAACCATGACAACAAGTGAACACTACGTCAGCTGCCTGCTGATGATCACATGATTGTGATCCTACTACAAATCCACCGCTGAGGACTTATCGGGACTTATCCGTCGGAAATCAAACAATGACTGAGCAGCCTTGGAGGAGTACTGCGCTCTCTGAGTGCTTTTCTTTTTTGTCCTACTGCAGTACATATGAACAGAACTTATGAGCTCATACAGCCACTATGCCTGTTATGGAAAATGCAGTTAGAGCCACATATGCTCCATTGTATTTTGAATTGCAACCTGATCCCTGAATTATATGTTTTCCTTTTCATAAATAAAGCAGTTTCCACCTTTTATTGATGTAGAAAGTGCTCATATTGGTGTATAAAAATTCACCAGAATGCAGGACATGAAGTGTTTGACACTCAAATACCTCTGACTTAATGTGTTCCAATCCAATATTCATATTAAACGAACAACCATGCAAGGGTGTGCGCCACTTCTCACCCAGCGTCACCCTGGGTTTTTCTCTTATTTGTGTATTTATTGCTCTGTAAGGTTGTTTAAGGAGAAAACTTGAAAAAGCCCATGAGCACAGCAAAACAGAAAGTGCTGCTTTTGTTGTGTTTCTCCTGTTACCCTCAAACTGGACATGATAATTTGTCTTAGATTGATTTATTATTCTGCTCCTTATTTGTCCTTGGGGGGGAGCTCCAAATTAGAAGATGATTTATTTCTGATGAGAATAAGAAAATAAATTTTTCCTTTGGGTCATCTCTTCTGTTGAGTGTTTTGTAACTTTATGTTGCTAATTGCTTGTTGTTGATTAGAGCGCAATAATAAGAGCTTTTTTGTCCACTTAGGGGGAACAACATGAGATGTAAACACATTTTGATTGGCATTTCATGGTGGGCAGTTACACTATAGTGTAGTAAAAGCAGCAAGAGTGAAAGTTGTAACGCTGATGTTCAACAGCGTCCGGTGCTAAAACTCTGCAGGTTTATTATTACAATCAATTGAAGGCCAGACTGAAAAGGTAGGGTTTGAAAAAATTTAAGAAAACCCTCTCTGCTGCCCTCAGGTCTGCTCCATAGACTGTAATAACAAAAGGATGTCTCACTGTGGGTTTTTATTCAGACTTTGGGCATCATTACCAGAAGACCTGAGGTTTCAGGAGGGTTCATACGATAAAAGCAAATCCCATAAATAGGTAGGGTCGAGACCATTAAGCGGTTTATAAAACAATAAAAGACTCTTAAAATCAATTCCAAAGCAGACAGGTAGCCAGAGCAGAGACTTTAAAATTGGGGTAATATGAGCTCTCCTTCACACACCTGCAGCTGAGTTCTGAAGAAGTTATACTTGCGATATATCTTTGTCGGGGAGACCAAATAGCATTGCATTAGTCAGTCCTGCCTGTAATAAAAGCACACAGCAGCGTCTGTATATTGGTTTTAGAGAGAAGCCGTTGCAGATGCGGTGATGTTTTTCAAGTGATAAAATGCTTTCTTAGTCACATTTTTAATGTGAGAATGAAGATCTGAGTCAGGATTCTTTCTCTGACATGGATTTAATGGTAGTGCTTCATTTTTTCTGAGTCTCTCCACAATTGAGCAAGATTTCAATTTTTCCCTGGTTGAATTTTAGAAAGTCCTTTGCCATTCATCTAAAAGCAGCTATAAAAGGCATTGACTGACTAAATTTTATCAGGAGGCATGACAGTGTGTAGTTTTGTGTCATCTGCATAGCTGTGAAACCTGATGCCATGTCTACTAAATACGTCTCCAAGTGGCAGCATGTAAAGTTTAAATATTGTAGGAACCAAAATCGAACCTTGAGGAACACCATAAGTCATCTCTAGCTTTTAGATGAACATTCACTCATGCTTACATAAAAGTCTTTATCTGTAAGATAAGATTTCACCTAACTAAACCAGTATCAGATAGGCTGTTAGTCATTTGTGGAAGTTGATGCCGTGCCTCCTAAAGGCGTCTCCAAGTGACAGCATGTAACGTTTGAACAGTGTAGGATCTAAAATCAAACCTTGAGGAACACCATAGCTTTTAGACGAACATTTATCCTTTCTGACATAAACTTTTATATGAATAAAATAAGATTTGAATCAGATAAGTCTTTTGCCCATTGGTGGAAATTGTTAGCATGTCTCTTTATTACGTTTCCAAGCAGCAGCATGTAAAGGTTAAGGAGTGTAGGCCAAGAATCGAACCTTGAGGAACACCATAAGTCATTTATAGCTTTTAGATGAACATTGATCCATGCTTACATAAAATTCTCTATTGATAAAATAAGTTTTGAAACAATTTAACCAGTACCAGATGGGCTGTTTGCCATTTGTAGATACTGATGTTGTACCTCCTGATTCCCAGTGGCAACATGTAAAGGTAAAAAATGTAGGACTTAAAATAGAACCTTTAGGAGCACCATAAGTCATTTTATAGCTTTTAGATAAACATTCATTCATGCTTACATAAAATTTTCTGTCCAATCAAACCAGTAACAGATCGGGCGTTTGTAAAAATTGATGCTGCACCTCCTAAAGGCGTCTCCAAGTGGCAGCATGTAGAGGTTAACAGGACCTAAAATCTAACCTTGTTAAACACCCCAAGTCATTTTATAGATTTTAATTGAATATTCACTCATTCTTACATAAAATTGTCTTTCTGTATTTTAAGAATTGAACCAATTAATCTAGTACCAGATAGGCAGTTTGCCATTTGTGGAAATACGTGCCGTCCCTCCTGAAAGCATCTCCAAGTAGCCACTGGTAAAGGTTAAAAAGTCTAGGATCTAAAATCTGAAGTTATTTCATAGCTTTTAACTGAATATTCACGCATGTTTACATAAGATCAAATCTGAACCAGTTAAACCAGTACCAGATAGGCCATTCAGACTAGAAAATGCATCTAAAAGAAATCAACTAGTCGACCATATACGAGGCTGCACTGAAGTCAAGTAGCACCAATACAGAGGACTTTTAGTGGTGGGCGGGACGCAGTTTATCAGCATTTTCTAAATTTCATGGAATATGCAGTAATTTTATTAAGGGTAAAATATCTGACATGTTAATCGTTAATGAAAATAATCATCGCCTACAGCCCTCAGCCGCTGTGTCCCCGGAGTGTATTTCCTGCCACTGTGTGCTGATTCCACAGTTAGATAACAGTGATGAGCTCTCATGGACTTCCTAATGAGAAGGATTGCTGGAGATATTCATCAGTGATCAATGTGTTCTTTGGCCTCACACCTCCCTGTTTGTGGGTGATACAGTATTTGCGCTTGTTTGCATATGCCTCTCCGCTGTTTCTTCCTTCCCTCCCCCCCCGCCTCTCACCTCGTGCTCTTTTTATCTCCCCGTCTAAGATAAAAGCCAAGCGCTCGTCGCCGGGGAACAATTAGTCTCGGCCATCTCCGATCGCTATTTCACGTCTCAATTTCCCTCATTTTCAGACTGTCTTCCTCTGTGCCGTTAACCCACACTGCTTTGGGAGATGCCCAAGCACTCCAGCTCTAAAGGCAGCTCAGAGTCTATTTTACATTTTATCTCTATTTTGCATCTGTTAAGCCCTCTGCCTGCCATGTTTGCTCTCTCATAAATCATTTTCACTCTTATTTTCTTACATCACTTAACCCAAGTGTTCATATTTTCTCTTCTGGTCCATTGTGTGTACTTCCTTTGCACTGGAGTCTTCACCTCACAGTGTGACTTTCCGATTAGCTGTGTCTGTGTTTTGGCTTGGTTTTTTTTAATGTTTTTTTTTCTACACTTCTGCTGTGTGAAGGCTTTTCTTCATGTTTGACTAGCTTAAGGGATCAGATTTTAACAGAACACAGCACAGCCAGAATGGCAAGGGGCCCAATTTTGAACTTGAAAACAGTAGAGGTAGTGATGTGAGTTGAATCTAATGGATCAATACTGTGTGGTGTTTTATTGAGTCTCCTCTGTCTTCTCGTGTTTGCTATAAACATTTATTTATGCGGCCTACAGGCTGGCGCAGCGCTCAGGTTATCAAAAGTCAGAAGTCAAACCAAAGAGCTGTTTATAAATATGCATCAAGAAGGTGCTATAATTTATGAATATTCATCTTATTGAGATGTGTTATGCACTGCTGTTCATCTGCTTCTGATTTCTCTTGATTTTCTTCATGATGTATCTTTGTGTGTGCTGCGGTTAATCACCTTGGATCTCTGTTTAGTGAAGGCGAAAGCATTTCCACTTATAGATTTGAGAAATTGTTCCAAAGTACTTCAACATAACTTAATGGAGTGGTTGAACCTGTTATGTGGCTCTCTGAAATAACATCATTAGTCATCTGGCTGTTTCATAACTTTCTCTGGAGATTCACGTTGTCGCAAGTTCATTAGGTACGTCTGCTTTTGTTAAAATACAGTCTGGTGCAAAAGTCCTATCATAATCCTTTCACTTATATGTATATTAGTGGTGGGAAACAATGAAAGAATTAATTCATTCCAGACTTTGTAACTAATTCATCACAATTAATCGCATTTTCGTCAAATAACAATATTTGACACAATAGGCAAAGTTTTTCAACCTAAATTTTGGTTGATGACTGACTAGATGAATAGACATACGTGAACTTAAACAGCAAAAATGTTTCTATTTCATTTCTATTTATCTGCATTTTTCATTTGTCCACTACATTCACAGATTACTGAAAACTCAAATCGACATTATAGTGATTATATTCAACACTTTATGACTTTTTATAAACTCAACCACTTTCAATGTCTGGAAAAGTGGTCTATTCTGGGATGGCTACACCAGGACTGTTGTAGCTAAACGTATGCTGCGCCGCCCCGGAGCTCATTTGCATAAAATAGTTTCATTTATGTAAATGCAGCGCGGGGAGTGGAGGTCCGACGCATCACGAAACTTTCGTTAAGCGTCTAAACCAGCCGTCGTTCAACTAAAACCAGGACAGAGTCAGCAGCTTATTTCTCACCTCAAATGCTTTCATAAAAATGCGTTTTTTTTTTAATGCATTATTTTTCTGTAATTAATTAATCATAATTGACATGTTAAAGTGCTAGCCTTAATATATACACCACGGTTCAAAAGTTTGGTTCAAAACCCAGACAATTTTATTCTTTCTATGAAAACTCCCACTTTTATCCATGTGCTAACATAACTGTACAAGGGTTTTCTAATCATCAATGAGCCTTTCAACACCATTAGCTAACACAATGTAGCATTAGAACACAGGAGTGATGGTTGCTAGAAATGTTCCTCTGTCCCCCTATGGAAATATTCCATTGAACATTTCCAGCTACAACAGTGATTTACCACATTAACAGTGTCTTCACTGGATTTATCATTCATTTTATGTTGTCTTCATTGAAAAAAATGCTTTTCTTTCAAAAATAAGGAAATTTTTAAGTGACCCCATACTTTTGAACGGTAGTGTCTATATATGAATAAATATATATGAATTTTACACTGAAGACAAATGAGTTCATGTAATACTTTTCAAGCCTATCAGCGCCAAGTTTCTGGAAAAGCCTAGACAGTGTTCAGAAAAAGCTTCCAATGTGACAAATTAGAAAGAAATTTTACAGTAAAAAATGAAGAAATAGCGATGCGCCGATAGTGTTTGTGTAATTGCTCTCCCTGCCAGAAGGGGGAGACAAAACTTCTTCATGTTTTTAGACACGTTGATTCTCCTTCTTCTCAATTTTTTACTCTGTTTTTTAACAGTGCTGTGTATTTATTGCAGCATACTCAGGAGGGATTTTTAATTTTTGTCTTCCTCATTTATAGCAGTGAGAATAACACAAGCAAGAATCAGATTTCCCAGTTGATGACCAACATTTTTAAAAGAAAACATCCATAACTGCAAACTGTGAATGTGTTACAACCTTGTGTACCTCCATGAGGTTATTAGGACTCAACAATATGACAAAAGTACCTGATTGCAGTTTTTTCTGACAGATAATGTGATTTGATCTGATACATAATATTGTAAATCAGGCTTTAGTTCTGTTGTCACCATATAATAGATGTAATAGAAGTCTTTATTGTGACACCAGGAGGACGGCATGAATTTATGAAACCCCTGACTTTACATTTTGAACCCTTTATCATACTTGCTGCTGACTTATAGCTATAACTGCAGCCTTTGCAAATCGCTAATTGTTTCTAATTACTATTTTTGATTTGAAATTGATTAATTCTTCAGCTCTTTACTACATACGATTGATTAGTTGAAGTAGTACTTACAAAGCAAACCCCTCGTCTCCCAGCTAAACTGCATAGTCAATTACTGCATGAAGTTTCAAATCAACAGACTGTATCTTTGCTGTTTATTTTACAGCTTCACTGGTGAGGCAATTCAGCCAAGCTGTCCTGTATTAGATGAGGTGGGACTAAAACAAAGGAGAAGTTTCAAAAATGTCTAGAAAAGGCTGTGTTTTAAACCAAAACATGCTATTTACCTAAACCTAACCACTTGATTTTGGTACCTAAACATAACCGAATCAAAAGACAGTAAACAAGGTGTAAAAATGAAACTTGCGTCTGAGGATAATAGTCTCACACTGGTTTCCAGAGTGAAAGTCCTGTTTCTGACTCCGTCCTCTAATCCTGCCTTCTTTCAACTGAAAGTCTTTTCTAGTACATCGCAGTCTGTTCCAGTGTGTAAATTTGAAGAAAATTATGCACCTTCAGAACGTAAATGCAGTTTGATTGTACAGGTATGTCATTTTTGGGAGACTGAGCTGTACAAAGAAATGTTCTCAGGAAATTAAGCGTGTTCCTCCAGAGGCCTCGGTAGTAAATCTGACTCCTTGATTGAAAGCGAAAAGCTTGTAAATCATCTCAGGTTTCTCACTCTGTTTCACTCTCATCGCCCATTCCTTCACTCTTATCAGTCTACCTCCAGTGGATTTGTCGACCCGAAAGAGAGGAACCAAATATCAGCACTATAGATCATTTTGACAGTTTAATTTCAATGCCTGATTATCAGTCAATTTGATAATTATATTATCCAACCATCCAATTAATGTGTTCTATATTTACAGTGATCATCAAGTAAGCTCCCATTTTTGCATCGTCTGTTCAGGGTGAGATATTGCAAACGCGAATGGTCCCTGACAGTTTGTCTGTGAGGCTTTTTTGATTGAGATATAAAAGTCAGTGCGTGTCTGTTGCCACATTCGATACGTGCCTCGCCCTGCGGTGAGGTTCTCGCTGGTCTTCCTCAATCCGTTCCTTCACACTCAACAGAGCGTGTTCAGGAAACACAGAGGCAGCGAAAGACAGAGCGAAACGGAGTGGAGGCGAACGAATGATGAAAGGATTTCATGCCTCCTCCTTGGCTTTACTCCTCTCCTGTCTGCTCTGTCTTGCCCAGAGGAAAGTGCTGCGCTTTGCCAATGAGTTAGTGACACAAATACACAGAGCAGGAAGATGCAGGGCCAATCCTTCATGACTTGATGCCTCTGCTTCCTCCTCCCTGTTAGCCAGATATCTCTGACACTCCCAGCGCAAGTCAGAATCACCCTGCACAGGCAGCAGTGCATCACAGGAGATTAGGCGGCTCCAACTGGGACGTGTTCAGAAAGAGTTTCCATCTGCAGCCTAGCATCTTGGTGTTTACTTTCCAGTGGTAGCAGAATTTGCCTCATCTTAGATGAGATTTTAGCATCTGACTGTATACAATCTGTTAGATAGCTGTAAGCATCAACTACAGCTACATCTCTGTTCAAGTCTGCCCATTCAAATGATTTTCACATATTCAGAGAACCCTTTGCTCCTCGTCTATGAACACCTTTTCAGAATGAAAGTTCATGACAAATAAATGTGCTCTTCTCCCTCATGTATCTCTAAAACTCCCACATTTTCACATTTCTGCCTCCAGGATCACATAAATGTGGGATTTAAGAGTGACTGTTCTTTGCTCAGATGCTACTGAGGGGCTTTCTGTTGGCTCACTTTAGAAGCGTGATGCGTCATTTAAAAAGATTAATTCCAAACTGTTTTCTTTGCAGATGATGTGCCTCCCTACTTCAAGACGGAACCGGTTCGTAGCCAGCTCCACCTGGAACGCAACCGGCTGGTGCTGACCTGTATGGCAGAGGGAAGCTGGCCGCTGGAGTTTAAATGGATCCACAACAGCACAGAGTTAACACGCTTTTCTCTGGAGTACAGGTGAGTGCAAAGTGATTCACTGATCCACAGACAAGATAGACGTCTTACAGAAAGGCCGACTGATACAGTGAATAGCAGTATATTAAATGGGACAGAAGCCTGAATTTGCTCTGAAATCCAAAAGGCAATACACACATTTGTTCAAAGCTGAGTCAGTATTTACCTTTATGCCATTTGCTATATTATACCAGAAAATCTTTATCCCAAATGTGCAGTTTCTGAGATTTACACAACGCTGTTTGAAATAAATGGACTAAAAAGCCGAACAAACCACAGCATAACAATTACTGCATTCTCACTTTAGTTTGGCTGTAAATGTTCAGAAGGAAATTAACAATTGGTTGGTCTTTTGACACATGTGGCATTATAATTTGAACTCAACTTAACCCTCTGAACCTCAAACAGTTTCTGGGCGTTCTTTGCATGTTGTTACTCACTGTGGGCTCATTTTTAGCTGTTTTGTAGACTCCTGCATCTCTATGGCAACAGTGCAACTATTGCTAGAAGTAGAAAGATCTCAAAAATGTCCTTAGTGCAGTATGAGATAGCTAAAAGGCTATAAATCATTAAAAAGTGAGATTGAAAGTTGAATTTCTTTGATTATTTATTTTGCAAAACTTGAAACCTCCTAGAATCAAAATGCACACCACAAGTGCTGAAGATGCTAGAGAAAAGATATGGTAGATATTTAACTGTTTGCATTTTTTGATTAGTTTTTACACTCGTCTTCTAAATCTCAGTGCAATCAAGCCCTTTTCAGCTGAATAGTCTGTGAATTTTTGCCATGGGACCGTTGGTTGCAGATTAGTGAGCAATGGCTTCCTTGTTGTGACAAGGAGAGCGAAATGTTTTATTTTTTGCAGAAAATAATTAGTTCAAGCGGTTTATTTTTGGCGAATTTTTAAATGAGACATGTAGAATAAAGTGATTTTGATGAAATATGAGGATTTTTAGCTTTAGATTTGATTAATTTTCCAGATGGCTTGGTAGTCACAGATGAGTTGTTCAAAGACGTTTGAAAATCTAATGATTCTCTCTGTTCTGCAGTGTACAGTGTTTGGGTCTGACAAATAGTATAATTGTGGTGAAAGTTAAGATGCCTTTTAAACCCATCAGCAGGGTTTGCTGCTCTAAAAGTTTAAAGAAAAAAAATACAAATCTAAACCATCTGCATTGTCCTGTTTATTGTGATTAAGATACCACAGAGGTCAGGTAGTAGGGAAATTCTGATAAACGAAAACAGTCAGTGGAATTAGTCTTACTGAGATAAACCCGGTTCAGTAGTACAGCAGTAACTGCCACATCAGCGTCTGTTTCTTATCAAATTCAGGTTGTCAAATCTGAAATCATATACTACAGATTCAGAGTGCAGAAAGAGCACTACACCTCTAAGCATCTTACCATTTTTCACTTCTAATATTCGTGCAGTTATTGTTTTCTGTCTCTGTAGAGTCGTATAATTTTCTGCATGCACATTTTTAAACCTAGCTAGTTGTACAGTATATTCATCATGTAGCAGCCCAATAATAAAGGAATGGCGCTTGCTGTTTTCTCTGTTATTGCCTCTGCCTCTCCTTTCCCCTCGTGGCTCTGTGACCTCCATCATTCTCTCTGGAGAGGCCGCGAACAAGCGAAAGGCGTGAATGAGGGATGGGGCAGGAGATAAACCGTCTTTAATGGTAACTGGAAGATCCTAATCATGTGGCAAACATTGCTCTTATCTCGGGGAGCAGTGTGTCTGCACCAAGCGATTTCTGTGTGTGCATGTGCGAGCTCAGACGGCGGTGTAAATGAAGCACTGGGGGATTGAAAGAAAGCCTGCGGACACAGACTTAGCTGATCTTAGCTGAACTGTTGTGTTCACATGTGAGAAAGTGGAAACAACAGAGGCCGAACATACAGGCAACATCAGCCTCGTTGATGGAGGACCTTTGTCTTTACAGCCTCTGGAGACAGATAAGACCAGAGCGGGAACAGCAGGGTAGGAAGGGCAGATGTGACACACGGATGCTGGAACAATTGATCAGAATGGACAGTACTTGAGATTAACACTGTCTGTTGCAGCCTCGGGGCCGCTTTGACTGTGCTATTGAGTGAGTGATGGTGATTAAACAGCTACTCAGGTGCAAAGCCGAGCACGGTTCTGCATGTGTGAGTGTGTGGAAACTAAAAGGTAGTCACAGAAAGTAAAGTTAACAATGCAGAGGCCAAGGGCAACACGTACGAGGTCTGACGAAGAAGAAACATTGGTTGCCTATCACCCGATTGTGCAGCCTCACAGTAATGACGTAAATCATAGTCTTGCCCAACATTTCAACACAGTATGAGAAAAGCAACACTTTAATTGATCTTTCTTTTCACAGGTGGGTTTTTCGCTCTGGTCAGGTGCTCTTAAACCTTGAGAAAAGGAAAAACAGAAAGTTTTTAACTAATTTGGAGAAAAAAAACTCCAGCAGAAAACCCTCTCAATACTGAAGGTTGTGTACAGAGAACAAACAATGTCCTGTTCATGTGTTTATGATTGGCACAAGACAGGATGATGTGGAGGATGACCCAAAACCAGGACAGGAACAAGAACGGATGCAAACATCTAGAAGTTGAAGGAGCTGGTGTGCAATGATCGCATACTGATGATCAGAATGATGGCTGAGCAACTGGGATTGAAGAGGGAGTCAGTCAGAACCATCTCATTTGAAGATCTGGACACTGACGATTTGTGCAAAGTTGGTGCCCAAATTCCTCTCCAAGAACCCAGTAGAACACTGTGTGGATATTTCCCGCAATGTTTTGAAACAGCTAGAGGGCAACCCAGAATTTTATCAGCAAACCTCCAGGAGAACCCCTTGCCAATGCTAGAGGATGTGTACAGTAAGCAAGCAATGTCCTGTGGAGGAACAAGAACTGATGCCAACATCCAAAAAGTCAAGGAAATGTGGAGTGATTGCAGACTGACGATTAAAATGATGGCTGAGTGACTGGAATTGACCAGAGACTTGGTCTTTTTGGACAATTTGGGCGTGTGTTCTTTATTTAGTCTGGGTGACACCGGCGTCTTCCCCTGGAGGCTCTCATGCTTGCTCTTTATGTCCAGTCCTTATCCCCAACAATGACACTGTCCAGAAACTCTGGGTTGTCCTCTAACTGCTCTAAAATATCCTGGGACACATCTGAACTGTGGGTCTTTTGGTTCTTGGAGAGCAGGTTCGGCACCAACTTTGCCCAAATCATCCAAAAAGATTGTCTTGGATGTTAAGACTGAACCAAAATGAGGACGTCTCAGAAACATGAACTGATGCCAACATTGAGAATATCAAGAAATTGGTCCAGAGCGATCGCAGATTTACAGTCAGAATGATGGCTGAGCAACTGGGATTGACAGATAGCCAGTCAGGACCATCTTATTGGATGATTTTGCATGAATTTGGTGCCCAAAGTGCTCTCCGGGATGTTGTGGAACAGGTAGAGGGCAACCTAGAGTTTCTGGACAATGTCGTCACCAGGGATGAGACCTAAATCTTTCTGAGACCAAAGTCTAGAGCCTCCAGTGGAAGACAATGGCGTCACCTAGACCAAAGAATTCCTCAGAATCCAAAATAGTTCGATAAGATGGCCTTGACCAACTCCCCTTTCGATCCTACTTGCTCGCCCATTATTCTGAATGTTAGTCTGCAATCACTCTGCACATATTCTTGACCTTCTGGATGTTGGCATTGGTTCTTGTTGTTGACGGACGTCCTGGTTTTGGGTCATCCTCAACTTCATCCCACCTCGTTCTGAACCTCTTGTGCAACTCATAGACACATATATGGGACTTTTTTAGCACAGTCTTCAGCATGGAAAGGGGTTCTGTTGGAGTTTTTCCTAAATCTGATGTTAGTCCTTTGCTTGAGGTTTATTCAGCAACAGAGGGCAATTGACTGCGAAAAGAAACATAGGTCAATTGAAGTGTTGTTTTTCTTGTACATTATTGGGCAACACTGTGATATGCTTTATTATTGTGTGGCTGCTGAATCTTATGATAAGCAACCAATATCATTTTGTCACACTTTGTACGCCTTTTTCGTGACTTGTGATTGAGATCCTTTCATTTCCCCCTTATATATCTGCATGCAAAAATGGTATTATATATGTGTGTGGGTATGCAGTCCTCCTCTCTCCTCAAGTCAGCCTTTCTTTTGTGCCAGGAGAGTATTTGAGCAGCGCAGACCCCCATATTAATGAGGTTATGGTAGAGGTCCCTAGTGCTGAGTGCTGCTTTAAATATTGGCACCAAGCGACTTGACCCTGTGTCCTCTGGCAACCGATCAATACTGCAAGGCCTGTGTGGGCATTATTATTCAACATGTAGGTGTGCGCGTGAGAAAGAAAGAGTGCTGCTGGAAGAGGTAAGCAAGTGGCACTGTTTTAGTGATCTGCTGTTGGGAGTGCCACTCTCAGGAGGCTCAGCATCGACTGCTGTCACGCAACGGCAACATCACCGACACAGCATCCAATTACCAACTCACTACACATATTCACACCATCCTGCTTTCCTTCCTGAGAAATCAGATAGATTTATCATCAAATTAGAATTCAACTAAGTTAAGATTGAAGATCCCATCCAATACAATTAAGGTTGTTTTTTTGTTTTGGTTCGTAAGTATCCAGATCACTTCGATAGCCTACAAATGCACAGCAGAGTTGCACAGCTTCCTATCACACAACCAAATCCTCAAGAGGCAACTACCTGGCACTGCACCAGCCTTTATGCTGCCAATTAACCTAGAAACTTAATTAAGAGAGTTAATTATTAATCAAACCTCAAGAGTCATTTTTGTTTGTCAATTGGTTTCTTGGCTGGGTTGGTGAAGTGTGGCCTCTTCTTCTGGGAATACCAAACTTTTTCTGCAGTTTTCATGCTGTAATGAGATGGACAGGCAGGATTTGAAAGAAAGAAAACGTGTTCAAGGACTTTACAAAGACAGAAAAGGGACATGTCATCTAATCAGCAGTCACTCACAGAGGAAAATGAAATAGCATGATGGGGAGACGTGACCGTCACAGCATCACCGGTTCGCAATGATCGACTTTGCATCTCTTGTCAATTTTTGAGGAGTGAAAATTAGTTTTCCCTGCAATACAACAAAAGATTTCTTTTTGGGAGGCCAGTTGTGGCTTTTTAAAACAAGCCAGAAAAATACATAGAAAATGAGATTAACATTTTTACAGCTAATAAGATTGCCATTTCTGTTGTTCCTGTGAAGGCTCGTCTTTTTAAAATCTGTGATTGTGTTCAAATAAGACCAGTATTACATTTATGTTGTTTGCAAATCAAACAATAAGCAGAGACTACAGGTAGATATTTACAATTAAGCTCTCTGTATTTCCTGAAAAGTCTCTCGTCACACTCTTGATCTTTCTCTCATCTCTCCTCTTTGTTCCACTCATATGTGAACTACCATCAGGCATCCGTATCTTTTTTTTTTCCTTTATGCAGATATAATTTCATGGTAGCTCTGAAGAAATTAACACAAGTTCAGTACAATATTATTCCATGTCTTGGGGGAAGAGATGACAAGCTCAGCATGCTAACTGGATGGAGATGAAGGAAAAGCAGGGGGCAAAATACTGCTAGATGACAGTATGTGTGTGGGCTTTGCACTTCACACTCTGACAAACATGACTGAGTTTCAAACAATTTATTGAGTAGATATTATTTCCAGACTTAACCCTTGGATCCCCAAAACCTGTTATTGAGTTTGAAACTCGAATTATATTTTAAAATCGAGAAAATTACACCATTTTTCAAAGCTAGAAATGGAGAAAACTGAAAGAAAAATTGGATTTTTGACTTTCCAAAGGTCCTTGAACTACACATCTACAGGAAAATGTAAATATCTGCCAAAATTAAAGCATGTGCTCGAAAAAGATTCTGTAATAAACAGAAAATTCTGCACTCCTCGACGCAACTGTAAAGCCATTAGTGACTCATCTGCAACCAACAATCACTTGATAAAAATTCTGCGACTTTTCGGCTGAACTGCACGCAGTGTTCACGCAAAGCAGATGGGAGATAAATAAAATAAATAATAATAATATATAAAATAATAATAAATAAACAATAAATAAAAATGTAAATAGGACAATATTTGTAGCATGTCGAGACATTATTTCTTGTTCCAGCATTGTACCACATGTGGACAAATGTTGTACATATTGATTTCAGGTTTTTCCAAATTTTTTTCTTCTTCGTTTCTTCATGATTTATGGCATTATAGTTAAATCATCCCGCACAAAATACATTTTTGAGTTCTCTCTACTTCTATTCATAGTTGTGCTGTTTCCATAGAGGTGCCAGGCTTTATATAGCCATGAAAAATTTGCTCAAAGTGAGAAAATAAGTGACAGGAGCAAAGAAAGAAGCTGCTTCCATTTCAGAGGGTTAAGCCAGGACAGTATAATTCAATTCAATTTTATTTATATAGCGCCAGTTACAGTCAAATTGTCTCAAGACGCTTTACAGAACCCGTATGCCTGACCCCCAGAGCAAACCCTAAGGCATAATGGATAACGTATTACCATTTACCGTTCTGTTTCTGGACTCTTAATGTGTTCTGATTCTAACTTTAGCTGCGTAGTCTAAGCGAGAATAGAAACCAAGCTATGGTTAAAGCGGAACCCACCTTTTGACTGCCATTAAACAGTAATTTCCCGTAAACAATCCCAAAATCCCCAAACGGCAGATTCCTCCAGACCCAGACAAATTGAAGACTGTTAAAAAAAATCTTCCTTTCATATTATTCTGTTTGCTGTCTCCATAAATAACCTAAATGGGTTTGTGTATAGATCAGGAGGAGGGTTAAAGTGCATGTGTGCGGGAAGGGAAATGGAATGAGGAATAAACACAGCAGCAAATAAAACCTTGAGATTCCCATTAGCCCATTCACTCACTTTCATTTTCCATCTCCCCTTTCTAACTGAATGTTGTTGTTGTTTTTTCCTTCGACACATCCTACAAATCCTCGCTGCTGCTGCCGTTCCTCATTGCCACACTCAATTGTTTCACTGTTCAATTCGAATAAGTGATTTTTTTTTTTTTTTTTTTGGTGTTGTTGAGGTCTGCTTGTGCTACTTCTGCTATCTGCTCCCCTTTCCATTCTCCAAGGACCCGCGATGAGGCTGTGAAGAGCCTTTCAATGGAGAATAAAAGCTATAAAAGGAAAGGGAATGAAGTGATAATAAAGCGTGAAGAGCCACTTCTGCAGATAAATTGATGGGCTATAAATGAAGCACTAATAGAAAGTAGTTTACCTTGTTTACTCCATAATGAATGATTATGTCAACTTTAACAGCGTTAATAGAATTTCACAGAAACAGAAATCAATGCATTGTTTACCTGAGTGGTTCCACTGATTGGTTGATTCAGATTAGGGATAGACCAATTATCAGCTTGGTCACTGATATTTGTCGTTTTTCTGAGTATCGGTGTTTTTATTGACTGATTATTGATAAATTAAATGCTCTACTTCAGGTCTGATGCAGCTTCTCTCTCTCACTGTCTGTCATCACTCTGTGGTCTCAGAAATGTCTCTCAAGCTGCAAAAACCGAACAAGAAACACAAACCAGGAAATTAGCTTCTGTCACAGTGGTTAATGCTATGCTAACGGCTAGCATGAAAGTTAGACGGCAGCTATAGATTAACCTCAAACAGAGTTTGGAAAGCAATAATTAATAAAACTTTAAGATATGCAATAGAAGTGATAAAACAGTGAAAGATTAGGAAAATAGAGTAATCAAGGCCTTCCCACGTACTCCCATCTCCTGGAGAAGCCTGGATGTCCAGGTGACTACAAAGCCTCTGCTACTTCTACTGGTCGGACCTTCACCTTCCAGCCTCGCTGCTTTGCGTCGGCAGCAAGCTCCATATACCTCAGCTTTTCGCGCTCATAGGCCTCCTCTGCTGAGCTCTCCCAGGGCACTGTGAGCTCCATGACGTAGAACCAGGTCTGGTCAGAGGTTGGTGAATGCGATCTCAGGTGGGAAGAAGAGCTTTCTGGTCCAGGTCTACAAGCATCCTCCAATCGCAGCCCTTCTCAACTGCCCAAGAGGACCCTCACCCTCCCGGACAAATGCTGTTTCTTGCCTTCGGGTCGACGCAGGTTGAAGGGCGTTAACACTCTTGCACTGTGTCTCCAGCAGGGGGGCTAGACTCTTCAGCACCTGGTTGTGACCCCAGGTGTAACAGCCTTGAGCAAGGCAGGTCTTGCAGCCCACTAAGATGTGTTTGAGTGTAGCTGGAGTCGGGCAGAGAGAACATGTAGAGTCCTCACCATCCCATTGATTGAGGTTCTTGGTAGGACATCATAGGCCGCCTTGATGGTGAAGCTAACTCTAAACGTCTCCATATCCCACAGCTCTGGACAAGACATCTTCCTCTTTTCCACTGCTTCCCATGTCATCCACATTTACTATCCACTAGGGTTCATATCTTAAAGCATTATTAATTATCATTTTCCAGCCTCTGTCTCAGGATAATCTATGGCTGCCTTCTAACTTAGGCGCTAGCAGCTAGCATAGCCTTAGCCACTGTGAGAGAAGCTAATTTCCTGGTTTGTGTTTCTTGTTCAGTTTCTTCAGTTTCTGCTTGCAAGACATTTCTGAGACCACAGAGTGATGACAGACAGAGAGAAGAGGCGGCATCAGATCTGACATAGAACATTTGATGTATCAGTAATGATTCAATATAAATACAGATACTGGGCGCCCGGATAGCTCAACTGGTTGAGCGGGTGACCATGAACAGGGTTTATAGTTCCCGACGCAGTGGCCTGGGTTCAATTCCTGCTCACAGCCCTTTACTGCATGTCTTCCACCATTCTTCTCCCCACTTTCCTGTCTGTCTCTTAACTGACCTATCAAATAAAGCCACAAAGGCCAAAAAAATGCAGATACCGATAATCAGAAATATACCAAATATCGGCCACGATAATCAACCAGGCTGATAAAAAGTCCATCACTAATTACATTTAGTGTCTATCGGTTCCAGATGTTGGTTATCAGTCTTTCTTGATTACCAATAATGATATTGGTGGATCCCTAATTGAGATTATTTGTATTAATTAGTTGTGGTTCATTTTGTCTTGGTTTTGTACGTGAATCACTTGCTGTAAGAGACTGGCAGGCTTCAGACTCGACCATCCAGACAGTCAGCGAGGCAGCGTCTCTCTCTGGATGACCTTAATGGATTCCCAGCTGCAGCTGAAAATGTCCATTTTCTGTCTCCCTGGCATTCTCCTCCACAGCCCCCAGATACAATAGATTTTCTTTTACCTTTCTCCCTCTCTCTCCCCTCACTCACTCCTTGTTTTCTGTGGCCGAGCAGAGGGAGAGTGATTCAGGAGTGCAAGATGGGAAGAAAAAAAAGCGAGCAGACTGCATTTGTTTTATTATGCGCATGTAGTGTGTTTGCTTATGAGTGTGTGTCACTGCCTCTCTAATGGGTGATCCACAGCTGGCATTATGAAACGTTTCTGTGTGAGCGCAAGGACACCTGATTATGTTAACAAACAGACTGAATGTTCACATCTATTCCGATGCCATTAATACTTGAGAATGCACCATTCAGCGGCTCTGTATTATGTGTAGCTATGTTTCCTCGCTCGTGTTTTTCTTTTATGCACTCACAGTGTTGCTCCCTAAAGAGAGTTGTGGTGCCCCAGCTGAACCAGCCTTCATGGAAGCAAATGCATAGGGTTTTATTTATCATGTATGTGTGATAAAATGGGTCTTTTGAGTCGCTGTTGGTCATCAGAGAGGGAAAATAGCTTCAAGAGTTGGTAGAAATGAAGATAAAATAGTAATAATTTGCGTAAATCGCCTCCATCAGACATCCATCCTTAAAAAACGCTACTAACCTGTGGAGGATTTCCCCCCACTGAGCCTCCAGACAAATTACTTCCTATTGATTTCCAGTAGCTTAAGCCAGAAGTCCACATTACCTGTCATGTATTGTATGTGGTGGGTATTAGAACACGATCAGAATGAACACTCTCATCCTGTTTGATTTAGACCAGATTTAAAATCAGATTCAAAGGACACCTCTTCAAAACTATACAGTACCTTATTGATTTGTTTCCAGAGACGTCGCCTATAGCTCAGCGAGGAGCTGTAAATGGTCAGGTTCGATTTAGTGTCAATTTGCAGCTTTTTTTTTTTTTTTATGACGCTGTGATGGATATTTTGAGCACAGTGCACACATAGAATCAGGTTATGATAATAGAGATGCCATGGCCCCTGGGATAAATAAGAGATAAGGCTGTCAAAACTGATATTTCTCCACTGTAGCTGCCTTTGTTTACAGTAAAAAATCAATTTTTAAAAAATAAAAAAATTAAATGTAAAATTTCAGCAGCTGGATTATTAAAAACACTGTAATATTATGATAAACAGCCATTTTATTAAAACAAAAAAAGAAATTCCATAAGTATAATACATATTCTGACCTTAATTTTACATGAAATCATATGTACTTTTGGCTTTTTAATGTTTAATGAAAGATACTTACATGTGCAAAAACAATGAAATTCTAATATAATTATAAAAAATACAGTTTATATATATATATATATATATATATATATATATATATATATATATATAAAAAGCAGTATTTTAACGTATTAGCTATGTTTATAGATATTAAACACATAAAAAAAACTCATTAATTAAATGTTTTTGTTTTGAAAAATGTTTTTAATGTTTAATGAAATATACTTACACCTACGAAAAATTGTCTACAGTTTGTAAAAATAAGAGACAGACTAGACGGAGAGATCGCAATAATTAGTAAAAACACAGTTTTTGTCAAATATATAGATTGGGCCTATTCAATTGGCCGCCCGCGGGCCACATCCGGCCTGCGGACCCCTCACAACTGGCCCACCCATCAATGACCCCTTTCCAACCATCTAAAGCAGCCCTATTCAACTAGCGGCCCGCGGGCCACATGCGGCCCGAAAGCAACCCTCGAGACGACAAGTTCTTAAAAAAATTCCAACATTATTGCGAACATTGAATGCAACACTTGCCGTAACCTAGCAACTAACCCACAATGCATTGCGTTGAGGAGACGCGTTTGAAAAGTTAACATTAGCAGTTCTATACAGGCGAAAATGGCAGCATGTCTTTTTCTATCCTGAAACGACAAATCGGCGAGGAAAACCGTCGGTTTAATCCTGCGTGGACTGACAAGTATTTATTTATTTACCACCAAGTCCGAACGCCAAACCAATGCGTTTACTCTGCAACGAGTGCTTTGCAGCGCTGAAAGATTACAATGTCCGAAAACACCACGTTGGAAAAACATGCCGCGTTTCGGACAAACTTTCCCGAGGGATGTCATGAGAGAGCGGCTATAATTCAGAGTTTGACTGCATCTTACAACCGGAGCTGTACTACAATGAAGCGGACCTGCACAGCTCAGGAAAGAGCCACGAAAAAGAGGCTGTTCACAGACTCAGAAACTGTGAAGGACTGCATGTTGGCTGTCGTGGATGAAGTTTTAACGGACGATAAAGTTAAGACGAGTGTGACATCTGCTATCAAACAGGTCTGACACGTCAAACATTCTCGCCACAGATGTCTTCGAGACATGGTAAGTGCAACAAAGCAGCGTGCTGTAGCAGACACTAAAGGTAGTTTTATGTATTTATGTGACTATTTTATGTTCGCTTATTATAAGTTTAATATTTAAGAAAGACATTTTGTTTTGACAGTTATTTCACTTAGTTGCACTTTAGTATGCACTTTGATGTCAGCTTTATTTCGTTTCAAAGGGATATCACTGTGCCCACTGTTTATTTATTTTTTTTGATTATATGCACTGAAGCTGTGACTGTCTCAGATGAGACCAAATATGGATAGGGATAAACTCTGTTTTTTGTTATTTCCAAAGAAGAAAAATGTCTCAAGTTCTGAAAAGTTACTGTTAACCAAGTTACTTTTTAATGCACTTTCAGATGTGACCAAAACAAAAGATGGTGTTTCTAATCTGCACTTAGTTTTTATGTTCATATGCACCTTAACATGTGCTTATATTTACCTATCAAAATGTGTTGAAGTTGTGTGTTTGAAATGTAAAATTTAAAGAAGCAGTATTTCAGCACAGGTTTAGTTTAAGTACTGCTCTTCTATTATGTTTATGTCCTTTTGGATGTGGCAATACGTTAATAAACATCCAGTGTCTTTGTTATCTGTTTGTGTTTATTTTAAATGATTAACTTTGCTCAGTGTCTGCTAAAAACATCCGGCCCAGCTCATGTTCTTAATCTGAAAATCTGGCCCCAGTGAATTTTTAATTGAATCGCCCTGATATAGATTAATGAAAACTATTTTTACTGATTACTGATTTACTGTGCTTATAGGTATTAAACACTTATGAAGACAAAAAAATCAACATTTGTGTTGTGAAAACATCTGTAATTACAAAACCAATGTTTCTTTTTTGTGATAATTGTCACTAACCGTATCGAATTTCATAAATATATATATATATATATACATTTAAACCTGAGTTTAACAATTTTATCTACTGGACAAAAAATGTGAAATTTAAAATTTGTGAATGCATTTTAACAGTCTTTTCATTTAAAAAAAAAAAGTATTCTTTCGAAAAATTGAAAATGTTATTGTTAAGTTACAGGTTTTAATGGGATTTTACATTAGAAATGTACATTTAAAGTGTATTTTTGGCAATTTTCTCAGTATTTTTATGTATTTCCTAAGTACGGAAAAAGGAAAATCAGTAAAATACAAAGTAAAAATTGTGTCAAATTTACTATTTTTTCTTTAGCGTATGTGATATTTAATGTCCAAACTGCTGAAGTCTACTGTGTGCCACAAACCGAACTCATTAATGGAAGCAAAGCGGCAGCACACTGCTATGTGAGGCCGATGACCTTTCTATTTACTCCAAACAGAAACATCCATCCATCCATCCATCCATTATCTATACACCGCTTAATCCTCACTAGGGTCGCGGGGGGGGCTGGAGCCTATCCCAGCTGACTCAGGTGAAGGCAGGGGACACCCTAGACAGGTCACCAGTTTGTCACAGGGCTACATACAGAGACAAACAAGCACTCTCACATTCACACCTACGGGCAATTTAGAATGATCAATTAACCTCAGCATATTTTTGGACTGTGGGAGGAAGCCGGAGTACCCGGAGAAAACCCACGCATGCACAGGGAGAACATGCAAACTCCATGCAGAAAGATCCCGGGAAAGCCGGGACGCGAACCAGGGACCTTCTTGCTGCAAGGCGAAAGTGCTAACCACTACGCCACTGTGCAGCCCTCCAAACAGAAACACTACAATCAAAAACATAATCACAAGTGAGCTGTGCCTGCTGTGCTGTATGTCTGATTTTATCACTGCATGGTGTGATGTACACGTTTAGATCGTGAAACCGTTAAAAGGAAGAGAAAAAAGTCTTAAAAGCAAATGCAGACAGTCAGGACACCAGATGTGGGTGTCATTACTCATCCCAAATTTATGAGGCTTTATAATTTATCATGATTTACTTTTATGATGAGCTGGTGTGTAATTACAGCGTCCTTGCGGTGGTGCAGATGAGGCTTTATAATGTTACTGTTTAGCTAGCAAATTAGCGTTATTGGAGCTAACCTTGGGAACAGGTATGATGCTATTACGGGAAACGCTGTCAGTAAAGCAGCCACCTTCAATCAAGGATTATAGTTTTACCGGTTATCCCTCCACCATCTCTTTATCTTTCACCCTCCCTCTATTTCTCTACCCTTCCCATATTTCCGTCCTGCGGTCCTCCCTCTCCATCCCTGCCACTCCCCCGTCTAATCATTCCTCCTGAGTGGGGCTAATTAAAGGGGATCTGACGGAGTGCGCTGACCACAGGAACATCAATCAATCTCTGTCCAACACAGCCAGCCCCCACTGACTCCCCCAACCTGCTGCCAACACGCACAACTCTCGCAAAAGGTTAATTGTATTCATTATATAAGGGACAGAGCGAAAGAGAGCGACAGAGAGGAGGGAGAAAGCCGTCTAAAGTCACCCTGAAGGTTTCTGGCTCTCGGGTGAATTCTCCGAAGGCCGCGGTGAGGTTAAACTTGGAGCAGCGACACCACCTGTCAGCTGTTTCTCTCTTAATATCTGCTTCTCAAACCCTGATGTGACCAATATTTTCCCCCTCCAGCTCATCTCCCCTCCACCTATGCATAATAGATACACTTAGTTGTATTAATGTAGTCGATGTAACATATGAAAGTGGTCACACATCATTAATAGAGCCTCCTGATTAGTTGATTAAGCCTCAACAGACTTTGGGCCGAAACTCATTTAGTCCAACTTGACGCTGCTGGTAATGAGGTTCAATACCGCCTCATTTTTTTTTTAATTTTTAATTTTCATTTTCTTTTTTTTTCTGTTATAGATATTAACAGCCTTCCAACATACCCAATCTTTTACATCACATTTCCATTTCAGCCACTTTCCAAAGCGTACATGCATGCAGAGCTTTCCAGGCATTCTCAAGCCACTGATGGAAACTTGTAATGACATTAATAATCTGGCTCATTAAAAGAATCAGGCTTAGTTAGCATTTAGTTCCAGTTAAATCTGAAGGCCTGTTAGGGTTCGTTTTAGTTTGGTTTGCACTAACCAGGCACTAACGAGGGATCATTTACTTCCCTGCTACGTAACTTGATGGCATTTATATTCTGGAGCGCGTATAGGCAGCTTTGATTGATCTCTTGGTTCTCCATCGGGCAGAAACGAGCCTCAGCGAGCTCAGAGCCACACCTGTTTGGTTCTGCGTTTCAGAGGTCTGGAACCAGATGACAAGCAGCTCGCGCCCCGATGCCTCCTTTACATGGAGATTGCAGAGCGAACCCAACAGGTGGCTGCTGTAAATGCGCTCATTCATCTTGGCCGTTGAAAGGTGGCCAGAAATCAAGTTTCCTGACACATACGTGACACACACACACAGATAGACGGAGGAAAACCTGAACCGAGAGCATCAACAAAGCATCAGTGGTCCATTGAAATAGTTAGAAAAGAACCACACCGGTGAAAATCAGTTAGTGTTTTTTTTCCTTTCTACCTTAATAACAAGCCCAGATGGTGGTTTTTATACACCCAAAAAAGTAATATTTGTTGTTATTTGCATCAATATTTGTGGGTTGTGACAACCAACAGACTATTAGGTGTTTTTAATTTCTACTTACTTATGACTGGTAGCATAGTTGATTACCTATAAAATCCAGTTGCTCCATGTAGTATTTTCAGGGTTTTTTTTAACCCTCCTGCTGTCTTCATTTACGGGCACCAAAAAATATTGTTTCCTTGTCTGAAAAAAAATCCAAAAAATCTGCAAAAAAAAAATTCCCCAAATTTCTGAAAATTTGCAAAACCTTCAGGAAGAAAATTACAATAATTCCTTAAAAGTTTCCCTTAAAAGTTTTATTTTAAAAATCCCCCAAATTTGGCTAGAAAATTCCTATAAATATTTTCAAAAAATGAGTAAAAATCTTCCAAAAAAAATCCTAAAAATATCTAAAGTGATTCCATATATATCAGTAAAACTGTTAATATTTTCTTTAAGAACATTCACATAAAAATCAACCAAAATCCAGCAAATTTTGCTTGATTTTGGTAGATTTTTTTGAGAATGTTCCTAAAGAAACATTTCTTTTTTTCCACCAAAAAAATTCAAAGATTTCCCAAAAATGTTGAAAATGTGGACATCAGAAGTTTCACTGTGAAAATATTTTTTTTCCACATTTTCAAACTTTATTTACTTTTAAATCAACTAATGCAGAAATTTGGGTTTAAATTACACAATGTTATCGCAATCACCATCATTATTTTGTCAACCCAGCCTATTAAAATAATGTTTACAGCAGCTAAGTATAATAATTAATCAAAGTAATAACTTAGAATTTGTACTTTGCACCCATGCATTTAATTAAGTTGTGGGAATAAGTCATTTAAAATACTTTTTAGAGTGTACACTACCGTTCAAAAGTTTGGCATCACTTAGAAATGTCCTCATTTTTGAAAGAAAAGCATTTTTTTCAATGAGGATACCATTAAATAAATGATGAATCCAGTGTATCAATCAATCAAAATCAATCAAAAATTTATTTGTAGAGCACTTTCCAACAACATAAAAGACCAAAGTGCTTTCCAGACAGAATTATAAACAAAACAATGCAGTTTTTGATTACTATAAAACCATAAAACCCATAAAAACACAAAACTAAGAAAAGCATAAAACCATAAAAACCATAAAAAAGTCCTAAGATTCGAAAGCACATCTAAATAAATAGGTTTTCAATCTAGACTTAAAAAGCGGCAGGTCAGTAATAATGCGGAGCTCCAGTGGAAGTTCGTTCCAGAGTCTTGGGGCGGCTACAGCAAAGCATCGATCACCCCACTGCTTATACCAGGACCTGGGCACATCCAGCACAATCTGCGTGGACGACCGGAGGGCTCTACTGGGGCGGTGGATGGTTAAAAGCTCCAATATGTATAAAGGAGCTAGGCCATGAAGGGCTTTAAAAACAAATGTTAAAATTTTAAACTCAATACGATGATGGACCGGGAGCCAATGGAGGGTGGAGAGGATGGGGGTGATGTGAGTGTGTCTGGATGTGCGGGTTAACAGACGGGCAGCTGCATTCTGAACCAGTTGTAGTCGACGGAGTGATGATTGTGTGACACCAAAATAGAGAGCATTACAATAATCGATACGAGAACTGATAAAAGCGTGAATGGCCTTCTCCAGGTCGTGCTTAGAAAGGAAGGACTTGACCTTGGTGAGGAGACGTAGCTGGAAGAAGCTAGCCTTGACAACGGAAGCAATCTGTCTGCCAAATCTCAACTCGCTATCGAAAATGACTCCAAGGTTTTTTACTGTATTACTGATGGGGAAACTCAGCGGTGAACCAGACAGTATGTTGAGGTGCAGATCGGAGGAGGCAAAGAGGATATATTCAGTTTTACTTTCGTTCAGATGAAGAAAGTTCTGGGCCAGCCAGTGTTTAATATCCGATAAGCAGCTATGTAGAGAGTCCAGAGCAGATGCAGTATTGGGGAGCACAGGCAGATAGAGCTGGATGTCATCAGCATATAGGTGGAAAGATAGGCTATGCTTAGCGATGATGGCTCCAAGCGGCAGCATATATAATGAAAACAGAACTGGTCCAAGGATGGACCCTTGTGGCACCCTGGATGACAGCGAGGCAGGCAGAGATGAGTGATCATCAAGCATCACAGAGAAAGTCCTGTCTGTCAGGTAGGAGCTCAACCACTGGAGAACAGAACCCTGCAGACCAACATGATGAGCTAAATGAGAATTTAGTATGGAGTGGTCCACAGTGTCAAAAGCTGCTGTAAGGTCCAACATCACCAGGAGTACTGGCTTTTTAGTGTCCAGAGATTGTAAAATGTCATTGTGCACCTGAAGGAGAGCTGATTCTGTGCTGTGACGCGTTCTAAAACCAGACTGAAAATTTTCTAAAATACTGTTAGATTCCAGAAAAGGTTGCAACTGAATAAAAACAATCCTTTCTAAAATCTTAGATAGGTAGTGTAGACATTGTTAATGTGGTAAATGACTATTGTAGCTGGAAACGGCTGATTTTTAATGGAATATCTCCATAGGGGTACAGAGGAACATTTCCAGCAACCATCACTCCTGTGTTCTAATGCTACATTGTGTTAGCTAATGGTGTTGAAAGGCTCATTGATGATTAGAAAACCATTGTGCAGTTATGTTGGCACATGGATAAATGTGGGAGTTTTCATGGAGAACATGGAATTGTCTGGGTGACCCCAAAATTTTGAATGGCAGTATGCTAAGAGATCAACCCCAAAAAGTTACATTCATATACAAATATACTGCATTATCATTTACATTTTGAAAGATATGTATTTTCTTCCCAAGAAAAAGGACTGTGACATCATAGGAAAGGCTTCCAGTTCGAAAAACCCATAAAGTCTAGATACAGATGGAGGTATAAGTACAGGACTTTGATCCAGGACAATGGGGTTAGGACGATGTGGGACCATTTTTCTTGGACTTAAGTTTTGTTTTCACTCACTGATTTCATTTAGTTTTTACTCGCTAAACTGCATGTTTAAGTTCAGGAAAATATCATTGTGCGTTTGGTTAAAATATGACATTTCTTTGAATTTTCTCCTCCATTCTCTGGGTTGTCAGTGTAATGAGTCTCATCCCGCCTAACATGATTGGTTGGCTGAAAACACGTAGCAGTAAATCACTAAAATAAATGGCAAAAAATCTGTTTGTATTTGAATCCTATTTGTGATACGTCACAACGTAATGTGACAGAAAATATATTTTCCTCAAAATGTGAAACACTGTAGTTCCATATCTGGCTAAGAGGACATGTGAACGAAATAAACAATCATTGCCATGGCAGTGCACCGATGACCAGTGGTGGGTAGTAACGAGTTACATTTACTTCATTACATTTACTTGAGTAACTTTTTGAAAAAAATGTACTTCTGAGAGTAGTTTTTCTCTGTCATACTTTTTACTTTTACTTGAGTAGATTTGTGAAGCAGAACCGCTACTCTTACTCTGTTACACTGGTCTACACTCCACTCCTTACTTTTTTATTTACCACATTAGATCTGCTTTGTTTTGGCGGAGAGATAACCCCAGTGGATCTACACACTAAGAAATTTCCCTGTAAATTTACAGTAAAGAGCTGGCAGCTAAAGTTGCCAGCAGCACACTGTTATTTTACAGTAATCCTACCGTATTCTACAACAACAGTTTTTTACTGTAAAAAATATTACAGTATTATGCTGTTTAGAGAGCTATTTCCTGGGGCTTTCAAAATGAAAGCCCCAGGAAATAGCATAGCATAGAAATGGCTCAGACAAGAGATGACTTTTCAACATTAAGCTTTTATTAAAGCCAACTCTGTATCAAACGACTGTGTTTCACCAATCAGACGAAGCAACAATCATCACGTGACTCCGTTTCACCAGACGTCGCTCTGCGGTCACATGACCTCATACGAACTGTAGCAGCATAGCGGCACGAGCTCTGCACATGTAGCAGACAAGGAATGAAAAACACAGGAGCATTTTAGAGAAGCTTGATGTTGCTTCAGAGTCCGACAACATTAGCATAGCGTTAGCATAGCATTAGCATGGATATCTCCGGCTTCTGTCTTCTTTTTAAGAGGCGAAGTGAAGCGTGACGTCAGCCTGGTAGGTTGCGTGATGGCGGGGGGGTTTAATACAGCATGCAGTATATTTTGTCACTGGAAGTAATGTGGTCAAACATAAAAACGTTACCTTACTACAGGTATTTGTTTCAAAAGCTTTATGTTGTGAAAAACTGAGATTTGGAAATGTGTGTTTCTTGTGCCTTAACATTTTTTAAAGATGTTGTTTATTTTTTTATTTGATTATTTGGAAATACCAGAATTTGCACATTATTTTACATTTTGTCTGTCTGATCACATCATTTCTAAAAAATAAATCGGACATTACAATCAAACAGTTACTCAGTACTTGAGTAGTCTTTTCACCAAGTACTTTTTTACTCTTAAGTGATTTTTTTGGATGGCTACTTTTTACTTCTACTTGAGTGATATTATTTTGAATTAACGTTATTCTTACTTGAGTACAATTTTTGGATCCTCTGCCCACCTCTGCCGATTACCCAGATTCAGACGTTCAGGGTTTCATTATGCAACAAACCAAAGGAACCAATCCTGTCAGCTTGCACAGTGAAGATTTTAATATCTTTATTTTTTATTGGAATCAGCTTCCAGTTGTACATATATGACTGAATTACGCCAATATCACAACTGCTCGAGCTGCAGCCAGTGGGGAGTTGTGGTTCAAGACAGAGTTTGGGAGTTTAGAAATCAACACTTTCTAATGGAATCAACACTGTAGAGTTACATCTAAAACATTTTAAGACAGGAAGTGATTGTTTTCATAGAAAATGTGCCGATTATGTCATTTTTGCACACAGCATAGTGTTCAACCAATTCAGAAACTTTGTATTTTTATCACAAAACATCTAAGCTGGCGGCTCCTTGTTGCACGTTGGTTTTCCTTTTAATTTGTTGCACATCTGTATTTGCTTATTTGATCAGTGGAACGTTACTCTGAACAACTGAAAAAGCAAAAAGAAGCTTATTTCTACGTTCAAGTAAGATTTTTGTTCACCTGATCAAAGTTACGATAAAACGACATTCTAGTTCCCAGATTTGTTCAAGTATTTGGATTTTATATCATGTTGCATTGAGTGAGGTGAAGTATGTGTTTGGTTTGGTAATTTTACACAGCCTCTTAGAAGGTTGTCAAGAAGAATGAAGTCATTTAGTTTTCTTTTCTCTTAAGCCTTTGGCTGTCGGGGAAAAAAGCAAAGAAAAAAAAATCTTGTTCCTGCATTGTTTTTGAATCTATTTATGTATATTGAGCAGACATTAAGGACTTTTTCAGTCAGGTTTTGGTAACATCATACACAAATACTGCTGTTTATATTGGACGTATATCTCTTATTATGGCTCTTATTATGTGACTGGCTTGTCTGTATTTATAATTTTAGTTCTGGAAGTGTCCAACTTCACTGCAAACAGCTTGTTGAAAACACTTCTGAACTCTTAAATTGCTCTCTTTTTCATCTCTTTTCACTCACTTATGCTCTCCGCAAATGTTTATTCGAGAGAACAAACTTCATAAAAGGTTAAATCACACACACACACACACAAAAAAAAACTTTTCAAACAAATTGCATGTGGTTACTATAGAAACCAGCACATGCCATCGCCGAAGGTTACGCTCAGACAATCTGCCTGGCTGAGCGATAGGACTCTCCAGTGCATATCACGCAGGAATGTGACAGCAAAGATGGCAGACACACTGCTAGTGCAACTGTTTCACCTCCCACAAGAAGAATTTTCTTTGACAAGAATGTGTTGTGCGAGAGGGACTTTCACATTAAACACGTACAACTCGCTGTAGGCTAATTCACAACTTCTGCGTGCCGTGCCGATGTCTAAGATGCCATCGGAGAGATGGCTGCTCCGTGAGTCTCCCACTGCACCGCCGTTTATTAGTTATTGGAACGGTTTCAAGACGTTGATTTCTTCTGCCCTGAGCGTTCCGGGTGTCTGATCTCTGAAGCGGATTACATGAATGACTCAGAATAAAGTCATATTGTGTCCTGGTGCTGTTGAGGTTATCTCTCACAGGTATACCCCGTTGTGTTGGAGATATTGAAAAGACACACAATCAAAGTAGCCCTCATCACCGCTGAGTATCTGCATGTTTGTTCACAACTGATCCTTTTGAACTGCTACTTTTGAAGACACACAAGCAGCTTTAGCGCTTCGGTCCCCATACTACTAAACTGTTCCCAAACTTAATAATGAGCCTTGGACATGGCTTCCAGTTTGAATAGGATGTAGGGATGGAGGATGGAGGCATAGCTCAGCAACAGGACCTTCACCCGTGAGATCGGAGCTCTTGTCCCATGTGGAACCATTATTCTTGTGTCTTCACTTGTTGTTTACTGTCAGTTTTCAGTTGCAGTTTCACTAAGTTTGACACCAAAACTACATTGTTTAGCTTAGAAAAATAACACAGTTTCAGTTAAAAGACAAACTTTTCACAAGATGATTGAATCTTGTCTGTTTTTGGTCGTAGGGATCGACCGTTATGGGTGTTTTTAGGGCTGATTATTGGTAATCAAGAAAGGCAGACAGCCAATATTTGGAGCTGATAAGTATTAGATGTAATGTTTTAAGAACATGTGATATCAGAGAACCTGTCGTTCATAACTATTCTTCTTCATTAATAACGGGGACAATAACTGAATATGTAAAATAGAAATAGGCGTGATTAAATTAGGACTAACCCTTGTTTTATGTTTGATCCACTGAGATTTAACAGTGTCTCCTGCTGTTTCGTCTGCTGTTCTTCTCTCTTTTCTATTTTCTGTATCACTTTTTTTGCCCAATAACATCCAGATCTTAAAGCACAAATAATTGTAGCTGCCTTCTAGCTTAGCTACTAGCCGTTAGCACAGCCTTAGCCACTGTGAGAAGAGCTAATTTCCTGGTTTGTGGCAACAGCTTGTACTTCATGTTCAGTTTTTGCTGTTTGAGAGACATTTCTGAGACCACAGAGTGATGACAGACAGAGAGAGGAGGCTGATCAGACCTGAAGTAGAGCATTTAATTTATCAATAATCAGTTAATAAAATTAAAGACAACGTTAATTGGAAACATGCTAAATATGGGCCATGATAATCAGCCAGACTGATAGTTGGTCTGTACCTAATTGGTTGGCGGTAAATGATTAAAGAAATTATTTAAATAGCAAAGACCATCACTGAAAATGCAGTTTAGTTGTATGAGAACATCAGTGCTTCTTCTGAATGCTTGAAACTTCCTTGTCTGTGCAACGTGTCCAGCCCAAAGTGTGCACCTTTTATGAATAACCACTTAAAATCATTACAGACTCCTGCTGGTTGCATCGAGCTGCCTGGTCTCCCTCCAGCAGCTTTGGGGTCTCATGTGTGTCTTTGCAATCTCGGTGCAATGAATTGTGCAAAATGGGGGATAATGGCAGATGCTTTAGGGGAACCAGCGCTTTACCCCACCTCACTGTCGCTTTTAAAAGTCAGGTGCATCTACCAGATGTGGTCCAGTACAGAGCAGTATAAAGTGAATGTTACGCTGCCTCCTCATGGCTCTGAGGCCAAACTGCCTCCACAGCTGGAAGTCAAGGTCATGCAGAGAGGGAGAGTGTGTCAGCTCCTGGAGCTTCAACCTTTTGCCCAGGGGATTGTGCGTTTGTGAGCATGTTTGCATTGAAGACATGTTAATGCAAGTGTTTGCCGTCTTGGGGGAAGAGCTTCACTGGGGTAGCCTCTCGAGCATCATTATCATCGGAATAAACAGCAGCTAAGCTCCGATGTCCTCTTTGCCCTTGCTCTTCTATGAGATGGTCTTAAGTTTGTATGTGCTCACATGCTTTTCATGCCTACAAACCCTTTTTGACTGCTTTTGTCTTCATTGGTTTAATATTTATCAACTCGCTGCTCATTTCTTTCCTTCTTGTGTGTTTCTTAAAGGTACCTAATCCCGTCGTTGGACCGCTCCCATGCAGGATTCTACCGCTGCATCGTGAGGAACCGAGTCGGAGCTCTTCTCCAGAGGCGCACCGAAGTACAAGTGGCCTGTAAGTGAATGCACGGATGAAATAAACGGATGCATGGTTGATAAATAAATGTTTGTGTGCTTAACTGCATACAGAGTACACAGTTTGCCCACACTCTCTTCGCTTGTCTTTGTATGAAGGACTGACTGGGGAGGGGACAGATGCTGGCGGGGTGAAAGATCTACCTGCATCTCATTCAGAGTGTTATCAACCCAGACAGCTGTTCCACTCAGCATTCTCATTAGATTGATATTGTTGCCATGGTTCTTTCTTTTTTTCCCAACTTTCACTTCGTTCATATAGGACCTTCGCCGCTTATTTCGTTCGTTTCCCTTTTGTCAACAACATCTGTCGTTTCTCGGGCGAAAATGGAGGCTCCCGTGTGACGCGCTTCTTTCTTCGTGGCTCCCTCGCCTTGTTAACGAGGTATTACGGACACACCGCTGAGGTGTCGGTGTGTTGTCACGTCAAATTCACATACTCCGTTTTCTCGCATATGCACAACCATTATCCTGCCTTCCTGGGGTATGTCAGGTTCATTGGCTTCCCTCTGTGCCAACGACATTTGAGTCGACTAGCATTTGAGTCAGACAGGTACAAGGGAAGACAAAATAAGAGGTAGATAGAAGAAGGCCTAACAGTCTTAACAAATATGCCGTCACCGTTGCCAACTCCTTCCTCTCTTCCCGGCGTCGTCGTCGTCTCCGTCGCCGAATCTTTCTGTTCTTGCTTCCTTCCCCTTCTCTTGACTTTGTCTGTTGTCTGGCCACCACTGCTTTCTATTTATTTCTTGGCTTCCACCCCACTGTTATCCGGTTCCTCTTTATTCCCACCTATTCCCATTTCCATAATTCTCCTCTTCCTTCTCATCAGTCGCTCATGAAGGGGTATGGTGGAGAAGCACAGTAAAGAAAGAAAAAAGAAAGAAAGGGAGAATTAAGGACACCTGCAGAAGAAATGGATGAGATAGACGAGGGGGAGGGAGAGAAAAGAGATGGAGGAGATCTCTTTTTGGAAGCGATTCCATTGAGGCGGCACAATTAGGATTGCAGAGACAAGGGGAGGAGGACATCACATCGCTGAAACTGCAGATCAAAGTCAGGGGATTTGCACACTTCCCAGATTTTCATTTAAGCTAAGCACCACAGCTGCGCCGCAAAGCCAGATTACCTTTCTTATTCTATTTGAAAAGAGAGCGAGAGAGAAAAATAAGATTGCCATCGATGCACAACCACTCCAACACGCCTAGTTCAAAGTCCCCACACCTTGATCCCTATATGTTTCAAAGATACTGTCTGGAAACTGTGAGGAGCCTAAGTGAGTGTTGGATGGGATGTTTCATACATTTCTGCAGAGTTATTGTCTCTCCTTGAATCGAATCGCTAATATATGATCCCTTTCTCAATTTCTACAGAGCTAAGAGGGGGGAAAAAGTATTTCAGCTCTTCAAAATTCTGTTTCATTGTTGGAGGAAGGGAAAGACAAAGCCTGATTGTTGCTGCTGTTCCATAAAGGTTTTACAGCCGGCATGATTGCATCAGAGAATTGCACAGCAGAGACTGAAACAACAACCGGAGTTGAGGCCGACTCAGTAAATTTCCATCAACCTGCGCGTAGATCTCACTTCCAAGGCAGAAGAGGGGAAGATATTAGTGCAGTATTTTAAAAAATAATGATGCAGCAGAGGAATGAAACCTCTCTGATTGATGAAATGTAGCCACATAGCATACTGCGTAGCTACACATTTAGGACGTGATCAAGATTGATTACGTCCACACGGGAGGATGTATGGAATATGAATGAGTCAGTTGAACGTCCTCCCGGTGTCCCTCTGTGAGTCATTACATCTCGCTTCCTTCTAGCCTCGTCTTGATGCACCGCGGAAACCATGGCAACACCACTGCGCTGTCCGTCAAAAGTGGCTCTGTGTAGCATTTGAGAGGAGAAAGCAGATGGCAAAAACTGTGCGGTCACCAAAAGTCAACGAAGAAAGAAGGATGAATTGGGTTCCTGCACTGGAAAAAATGCTCCTCTCAAAACAAGAAAAAAATAATTATTTCAAGGAACGTCTACCTTGAAATAAGTGAAAAAATCCGCCAATAGAACAAGTGAAAACTGGCTTGGTATGATTTCTGGAAATACGATATATTTAGAATATTGAGATCTTAAAATTAGCTGGTAAAACTTATTTTAATCTATATTTTACCAGGATTGTCAAGCATAGGAGTCTTAAAATAAGCCAGATATGCAAAAAAAAAAAAAAATAGCAGTTTTTCACTCAAAAATAGATTTTTGCTTTCATGTAACCTCCTAATTTGAGATGTATTAAACTTATTTTGAGTTTTCTTGTAAAATACAACTCAAAACAAGATAATTTCAAGATTGTTTCACTTAACAAGATATTTAAGATGCACTGTCTTAACCCTCCTGTTGTCCTCATTAAAAATATTGTTTCCTTGTCTGAAAAAAATCCAAAAATTCAGCAAAAAAAATTTCCCAAATTTCTGAAAATTTGCAAAACCTTGAGGAAGAAAATTCCAATAATTCCTTCAAAGTTTCCCTTAAAAGTTTTATTTTCAAAAAATTCCCCAAATTTGGCAAAAAAATTCTTGTAAATATTTTCAAAAAATTTGTAAAAATCTTCCAAAAAATCTTAAAAATATCTAAAATGATTACATATATATCAGTAAAACTTCTAATATTTTCTTTAAGAACATTCACATAAAAATCTTAATTTTATGTGAATGTTCTTAAACTTTTTTAACATTTCTGTTCTCCACCAAAAAATGTTCAAAAATTTGCCAAAACTGTTGAAAATGTGGACATCAGAAGTTTCACTGTGAAAATATTATTTTTTTTCCCACATTTCCAAACTTTAAAATGGGTCAATTTTGACCTGCAGGTTTTAACGAGGGTTAACACAAGTCCCTCCATCTGCTGAAAAATCTCTTGTTAAGTGAATTTATCTTAAATCAAGTGGGATGAGACATTTTGACTAAAAATAAGACAAACAGACTTGGTAAGATTTAGAGTTTTTGCAATGTGTGACTTGTTGCCTGTTCTCTCGCCTCACTTTCTTTTCTGTTTGTTTGTTTGTTTGTCTGTAGTTATGGGCAGCTTCGAGGAAGGTGAACGTTCCCAGTCGGTGTCTCAGGGCGAAGGCGCCGTCGTTCCAGCGCCACGGATTCGAAGCTTCCCCCAACCACAAGTCACCTGGTTCAGAGACGGACGCAAGATCCCACCCAGCAGCCGCATGTAAGTCTTTTGGTCTTTTATTTCGTGTTTGTGTTTGATTCCGTGAGTACCTTTCTGTTCTTTTGTTTGTTCCTGAGGCTGTTTGAGTGCTTTAGCTTGAGAGCGCCTGTTCCAGTGCAGTATTTTGTGCTAAAGGACAGCTTGAAAATCTCTTAAAGAACAAGAGCCAGGAGCAGAAAAATGAAAGAAAAAAACCAACAAAAAAAAACAGTTTTGCCCCCGTGTGCAATGGAAATGCCCTCTTGTTGCTTATTTTTATTTCAAAAGAAACACTTTTCTATCAGCTAATCTATATCTCTGTCTCCTTTTCGTTTTTCCTCTCCATTTTTTGGTCTCAAAATTGAAGAGTTTTTTTTCCGAGGTCAGCTATCGGTGTTTAGCAGCTGGCAGTGGTGCTGTTCATGCTGCAACAATCAGCGCCCCGCTAAGGCTAAAGGAGCGCTGGACCCGCCGACAGCCACAGATGGGATTACTGTTTTGCTTTCCTCATTCAGATCACTGAAAAAGGAGCGCTGTAAATGGAGAGGTGGATTGGGAAATAGGTGTTCTCTTTCCGATCGGCCCAAGAAAATGGAGCAGCTTGGTATTCAGGTTGCGTGTGTTCTGGCCTCCAGTTTTTAGAACAACAAACATGAATTTTATTGATATATTCAGGTTTATGTATTATTAAAAGTCCACAGATAGGCTTTGTTTTTTTCTCCTCATTTTGTCCTCACAACCTGATGCCTGCGTTACCCAAAATGCAACTCGAGGAAGCGAGGCTTTTCTCATCATTCTACCCGGAAATTGATCTAAGTGCGACGTCTTGAAGGATGTCTCGGTTCCTAACATGAGTCTTGGAACAAAAGGAGGCTGCTGGAAGAGCTATTTTATATCTGTGATGGTGTAAAAAGCTGTCACTCCTTATTTTTCCAGTACTCTTATGTGTACTCTTTTATATTCTTTTATACTTGGCGACACGTGTATGTACATCACTTAAATTAATGATGCATGATGTCCTACATTCCTGTCACATTCTGCCACATTGTGAACTGAATGAAAAGTAAACATATGTGGTGAGTTGTCATGTCATGTCTCATGTCATCTTATTTGACAGAGATGGTAAAATACAGCAGTATATATATATATATATATATATATATATATATATATATATATATATATATATATATATATATATATATATATATATAAATAAGTGTACACTGTGGGCAAATGACGTCTGATATGTCATATTTAATTGTCTCGCCTCCTCCACTCACATTTCAGTTGTGAGGAGAGGATGCAAGGAAAGGAATTGAGGAAACTACAAACTACAAAAAGAGGTGTTTCTTCAGCTGATTTGTTTGTTTTTTTTAGCCTTGAGATGCTACAACTATCCTGTGAGCCGCTTAATTACACTAACATCATTCATTCATTTCCCCCAAAGCACATTACTTTCCTCAAGTGGCAGAAAAAATTGGAATTCCTCCTTAATAACAGACTAAACTGTCATTGTTTTAATCAGTATATAGGCCCTGCTGCTCCTTTAGTGCTCCATACTGTACTGCTCCACTTGCTTCTGTTTTTCTGTCAGTCTTTGACATTGTACTGTTATTTATTTCTTTTTTAAAACACACATCTCAGTGCTGTTGTCATCGTGTGCTTACCTGTGTGTGTGTGTGTGTGTGTGTGTGTATATGCACTAAAAAGTCACTCATCCCATCTCATCACATCTGCATCGCTTCGCAGCAGGAGGTGACCTTGCCCTTAGTTGGAGTGAATCTTTCTTATCAGCTTCTCATCATCGGTAATCACACGCCGACCTAGAATCACATTGAGACGAGCACCCAGGCCGACTGAGAGGGAATAAGGGGGCTGCCCAGGTGTGGAATGTGGAAATTCAGGGCTTTACTTTTGGACAATTGTTAGGACAAAGCAACACACCGAAGCTCCTACAAGGTGCCGTTTGATTTGAGATCTTTGCTGCAAAAAAAAAATCACGCTTTGGTTTCAGCTGTTAGAGTTTCTCTCATTCGCTCTTCTGCCTGTCGACGTCTCTCTTTCTCCCTCTTCTCCTCCCTCGCTCCTTTTGTCTCCGTTATCGGCCACCTACTGTGTGTACTTTGCTTCCTACCCTGCAGCTCTGAGAATGCTAATACCGACGCACTGCCAAGGTCGCAGTGTGCAAATGAGCACTGTTGATAACAGGAGGCCTTTTTTTCCTTTCTTTTTTATTGAAAATCATTTAATTGAATTTGATTCGTGCCACCAGCGTTCACGCTATAGAGGCATCAAGTCTCAGCAGTTAGGGGGAGAAGATCTGCACCAAATCTTCACCAAGGACTAGTGCTGTATAGTTCCTCTAAACCAGGGGTGTCCAGCATGCGGCCCGTGGGCCAAAAGCGGCCCTCAAGAGGGTCCAATCCGGCCCTCAAAGTGTAAAAATTACAGCGAAGGCATTAACTGCAATTAGTAAAACTATACATTTAAAATAATTCCAAGTTGTTTTGATCATGAAGTAAAATACTAGATTCCTCGTTGTTCTTTTGTCATTTTGTCTCATTTTTGTAAGATTTTGTCTTGTTTTTTTTTGTTTTTTGTTGTTTTTTTTGTCTGACTTTTGTCGCTTGTCTCACATTTTTATCATTTTGTGTTTCCTTTTGGTCTCACTTCGGTTTTTTGTCTCATTTTTGTATTTTTTTTGTTTTGCTTTTTTCATTGTTTTGTGTATCGTTTTTGTCGTTTTGTTCTTATAATTTGTCTCATTTGTGTTGTCGATTTTTTTTTTGTCGCTTTGTAACTTTTTTGTCTAATTTTTTGTCTCTTTTTAGTTTTGTTTCCTGTCATTTGTCAAACTTTTTGTTGTTTTGCGTCTCATTTTTGTAATATTTTGTCTTGTTTTTGTAGTTTTTTTTAATTTCTGGCTTTTGTCGCTTGTCTCACATTTGTGTCGTTTCCTTTCTTGTTTTTGTCATTTTGTGTGTCTTTTTGGTCTCACTTGTGTTTTTTGTCTCTTTTTTGTCATTTTTGTTTCTCGCTTTTGTCATTTTGTGTCTCACTTTTGTAAGATTTTGTCTTGTTTTTGTTGTTTTTTGTCGTTTGTCTCATGTTTTGTCGTTTTCTTTCTTGTTTTTGTTGTTTTGTGTTTCCTTTTGGTCTCAGTTGTGCTTTTTATCTCATTTTTTTGTCATTTTTGTCTCGTTTGTCGATTTTTTTGTCACTTTGTTTCTCACTTTTGTCATTTTGTGTCTCATTTTTGTAATATTTTGTCTTTTTTTGTTGTTTTTTGTCTGAAAAAGTAAGTAGTAAAGTAGTAAAATCCTATATGACACCTGTGACTAAATGTTTTGTGCCACTGTAGACATACTAGGATCTGTAAGTCGTAGTGTGTAAATGATAAACTGAGGCATAATGTTGTTGAAATTGAGTTTATTTTTCTTAATAAATTTCAGTTCATAATGTTTTGTAAAATGATAATTCCCTAAATGGGTATATTTTCAGAATGGACTTTTGCACCAAAACAAAGGGAAAATTAGGGGTTGTGGTTATTTATAGGTTATTGTGCTGTGATTTTGCTGGAGATCAAACTGGGCTGAATGTGGAACCTGGACTAAAATGAGTTTGACTCTCCTGATCTAAACAATATTACAGTGGCGTCTATAATATCATAGTAAAGCTGGAAGATATTGGCGAGGTGTTCTGCCAGGTTACAGAGCAGTGAAAGTAGGGAACAGGATTGGACTACAACCATGGTGACCATTTCCACTGTCATTTATAATATCTATGTTTCCTTCCTCACTCTCTCCTTTTTTCTTTTTATCTCCCCCTCATTGTGCCCAGCTCCTGCCATCCGTCCTCAGGTGTCATAACTTTAATTTGCAGCCTCCTCAGGGGTCCGTCTTGCTGCTTGTCTCTGTGCTCTGCTTAATCACACCCCACCAATAGAAGCGAAAGTGTAAGAGGAGGGAGGGAAGAAACAGCCAGACCCAAAGTAACTGCAGTAATCACCTCCAGCCAATCTAACAGCTAATAAAATTCGTGCTTACTCTGCAGGCTGGGTGTTCGTGCGCTTCGATCGTGCAGTCGGTCGCCTCCGTGTTGTGATCCGGTTTGTTGTTGACTTTTTCTGGCTTCTCCGGATACACAGTCACAGGGTGTCTTTATGTTTTCTTTATGTCGCCATGGAAAGGCGGCAGGAGCTTGGAAACCACTCGAGGATGACACTTGTTGATTGCAAGGACTCTTGTGAAGTGAGCTGTCTTCGGCTCTGTGCACATCTGGTAAATACATCTTCAGGTGAACGGATTGCAAACATGGTTGTAACTGCAGCCGCAAAAAAAATGTTTGATAGTGTTTTTTTTTAAATCTCAATCAAGTTTGGAATCCAAATAAGCAAATACTAATCATTTAACCCTTACATACTGTTCATATTTTATGCTTTCACAGTAAGAATTTTAAACTTGTAGACATTCTAGATCTATTTAGAATGTCTGAATAGCCAATGTCACATTAATAAATGTATGATTAATCCTTAATATGTGTCTCAGAGAACAGGGAGAGTGTATTTCTGAAGTTGTACAACACTCGTTTTTGGAGAAAAACAACTACTATTACACAGCATCATGTCCTATTTCACATAAAAACATGAAAACGATCATGATTTCAATATATTTTATTGAATTTGAAAATGGCATGAACATTTTGGAACTGTTAGAATTCATAAAATAACCATGTTTAACTACTGCAACCATTACATGCTGTCCTCGCTGTTATATCATAAGAATCATAATTATCTATAATAATTCAATCTTTGCCACTTGGAACACAAAGCATTAAATGATGAAATGCAGATTATAAACTGGTCTCTGCATTCAAAGCAGTGGTAGAAAACTAACGCTCTTCATCAGAGGAGCTGTAATCACTGGTGGATTTCAATAGATAACAGCCTCAGTGTACAGAAAAAATGTAGCACCTGGACAAAAGCATAAAACTTTCAAATATTTTCTTTTTTGTGTATTCTGGGTGGGACTGCACAGTGGCTTGGTATTTAGCACTGTTGTCTTGCAGCTAAAAGATCCCCAGTTCTCTTCCCAACCTTCCTGGGATCTTTCTGCATGGAGTCTCCATGTTCTCCTGTACATGTGTGGGTTTTCTCCAGGTTCTCCGGCTTCCTCCCACAGTCCACAAACATACTGAGGTTGGCTGGTAGCTTTAAATTTACAGTAGATGGGAATGTGAGTGTGATTGGTTCTATGTGTAGCCCTGTGATAGACTGTTACCTGTCCAGGTGTCTCCTGCCTTCACCTGAGTCAGCTGGGATAGACTCCACCCCCCATGACCTTAATGAGGATTAAACAGTGTATAGAGGATGGATGGATGGATAGATGGATGGATGGATGGATGGATGGATGGACACCAAGACCCATTATTAGTCATCAATGAGGCTGATAACTGATATTTAGAACCAACATACATTTGTATTTGCCTAGGATAAAACAAAATGCAACACAAATGAAGAAATACCTCTTGTTTATTGATGCTTTATACATGTTTCTTTTAATAAAAAACAAAGCAAATGTTAACAGTTATTCATCAGTGTTTGTTGAAAGCATGTAACCAATCAGGGGGCTGCATCAGAGCAAAAGTTGCAATTGTTCTAATAATTTTATTGGAAATGATGATAAATAATGATACAGATATTTGGAAAAATGCTAAATATTGGATCTGGTTATTGGCCAAGATGATAATCAATAAACCCCCTTAATTCCATAGATGAGTGCTTTAGTGTTCTAGTTTTGAATTTCATTGTAGTTTTGATCCCTTTTATTCATCATCCTGTATGATCGTAACAGCATTCATGTTTCTGATCATCTGCAAACAGATTAGTCGAGTTTTCCCAACATCTTAGCGACTAAGTGATCAAAACTGTTAAGAATAAAAACATTTTTGTTACTGGTTGCCTGAATTCTGCTGCATTAAATTTCCTTTTAGATCACCAGTAATATAAAACAAACTCATACATTACCACCATCTCTTGTTTTGCTTATGAGATGGGATGTATTTTAGCATTATGACAAGTCTGCTCCCATCACTCAGTCAATTAAACTTTATTTATAGAGCACTTTACAGACAAAGGAGACTAATGCACACTAAAGCAATGGATTAATGCAAAATATCTGAGGCGTACTTAACATAATTAAGAATAAATAGAAGGCACAATCAATTAAATTGACAATAAACATAAAATTATTAAATATTCCACCAAATAAATTAAGTGTACAAAAACTGTGCATTATTAACGAAAAAATAGGAAAAGTGAGACTGAATAGAGAGATGTATAGTTTAACCCTCCTGTTGTCCTCATTTGCAGTCACCAAAAAATATTGGTTCCTTGTCTGAAAAAAATCCCCAAATTCTGCAAAAAATTTCCCCAAATCTCTGAAAATTTACAAAACCTGCAGGAAGAAAATGCCAATAATTAAACATTTTTTTTTAAATCCCCCAAATTTGGTAAGAAAATTCTTGTAAATATTTCCCAAAAAATGAATAAAAATCTTCCCCCCAAAAAATCCTAAGAATATTTGATTCCATATATATCAGTAAAACTTCTAATATTTTCTTTAAGAACATTCACAAAAAAATCAACCCAAATCCAGCGAATTTTGCTGGATTTTGGTTGATTTTTTGTGAATGTTCTTAAAGAAACTTTTTTTAACATTTCTTTTTTTCCACCAAAAAATGTTCAGAAATTTCCCAAAAATGTTGAAAATGTGGACATCAGAAGTTTCACTGTGATTTAAAAAAAAAAAAAATTTTCCCACATTTTCAAACTTTAAAACGGGTCATTTTGACCCGAAGGACGACACGAGGGTTAAAAACAATGAATATTTTCAGTTCTAATTCCAGCATCTCAGAGCAAAATGGCAGAAAGTAGCATCACCTAATGTTTTTTTTTTTTCTTTTCCCTGCTTGGTGGAGCAGCTTAAAGAGAAGAAATAAAGAATCTTAGGTGCCTCTCTGGTTCATAAACTGAAAGCATTTCATGGAGGCGTTCTGGTGCAAGGCCAGGCAGTGCCTTATAAAGTTAGCATAATTATAAAATCAATAGTAAATTTAACAGGTAAGCAGCGTAAAGACTTTCAGATAGGTATAACGTGTGCTCGTAGTCAGCCCTTATGCAGCAGAATTATGAATGAACTGTTGCTGATTTATAGTTTTATTCCATAGAGCAGAAAGGAGAATATTACAGTAGTCTTGCCTGTTGGTTATAAAAGCTCACACCGGTTTCTCTGTGTTGCTCAGAGAGAAAAATGGCCTCACTTTGGAGAAGTTCTTCAGATGGTAAAATGCTGTTTTTGCGACGCCCACCTCATGGCAGGGAAATACCTCGTTTACGTCCCATTATAGCCTGCTTTGTCTGCTTCAGTGTACTCCAGCCAGCTTTATCATGTGCATTAATGTCCTAACTACACCTCTCATCCAGAATATATTTACCTTTGCAAAACCAGGATATTTGAAACACCTGATTACAACGGTCTGATAGGTGGTCAGCCAATGAAATATCTCAGCAGTTATTGAATGGACTGACGTTAACATTGGTGATTTTGAGTTTAATGATGATCTTAATCGAGTTTCAGCATGAAATAGCCCTTAAATTTTCATATTGTGCCACCAAAATTGTAATTTCTCAAGTATTTTGGTTGGAGAATCCAGGCGTTTTTTGTGACGCCCACCTAATGACCTCATTTACATCTCAATTTATCCTGTTTTCTCTGTATCCGTGTACTCTAGCTAGCTTATTCATATGGAAAAGTATCATAATCGCATTTCTGAGGCCAGAATATGATATTTACAGCTTTAAAACATAACAAGGACACATGAAAAATCTGATTAGAACGGTCTGTTTGTTGGTCAGCCAACTATATATCTCAACAATTATTGAATGGACTGGGTTTGACGTTGGTTATTCAGAGGGTAGCGACGATCTTGATGGATTCTCAATATTAAAAATCCCTTAAATTTCTATTTTGTGCCACCAAAATTGGAATTTGTCAAGTATTTTGGTTGGAAATTCAGTCATTTACTGTGATGCCCACCTCATGACAGATAAATGCTTCATTAACATCCCATTTTATCCGTTTTGTCTACTTCAGTGTACTCCAGCTAGCTTTTTCTTATGGGATAATGTTATAATGGTATTCCTGAAACCAGAACATAGTATTTACAGTTGCCAACATAACCAAGATACTCAACAAAGCTAATTGGAATGGTTTGTTAGTTGGTCAGTCAATGCATCTCTTCACGTCACACTGAGATATCTCAACAATTATTGTAAGGACTGAGGTTGCCATTGGTGATTTTGAGTTTAATGATGATTTTGATGGATTTTCAGCATGAAATATCACTTGAGTTTTAATACTGTGCTAACAAAATTGTAATTTTTCAAGTACTTTGGTTGGAAATCTCACCATCTTTTGTGACACCCTCCTCATTACAGGGAAATACCTTGTTTATACTCTGTTTTATCCTGTTTTGTCTGTATCAGTGTTCTCCAGCTAACTTACCTATATTGGATAATGTCATAACTGCATTTCTGAAACCAGAATATAATATTTACAGTTGCAAAATATTACCAAGATACTCAAAAAACCTGATTAGAATGGTCCGTTAGTTGGTCAGCCAATGAAATACATATCTCAATAATTATTGAATAGACTGGATTTGATATTGGTGATTTTGAATGTAGTGATGCTGTTGGTTGGTTTTCAGTATTAAAAATCCCTGAAGTTTCTATTTTGTGCCACCAAAATCGCAATTTGTCGAGTGTTTTGGACTGTAAAACGAGGACAGAGTACGGGCTGAACATCAGGATGCTGGTGTAGTGTGAACACAGAACACCACCCAGGCTGGATGCATAAAGGAAACCCAAAGCAACTTAATGAATACTGCATTTCTGGCCTCCCTGCTGCCAGTTTCCCCCTGGCAAAGCAGCATCTCTGTGGCGCTGTGACTGCTCTCTGTCTGCCATGTGGCATGTGCAGCTGCTGGTCTTGGCGTTGGCAGAGACTCCTGTGCAGCTTCCACCCACAAAACTTGCAGATTCACTTCTTCTCGTTGTGTTTTCTTGCTGATGGTCTTATCTGCGCCCTCCTCGTTTACTCTCCAGGTTTCCAAAATGTGTCCTCGTTGGACTGGAAACCAGACACCGGTGTGGCCTCAAGCTCACCGATGAATCACTTCAACCTGAGGCCTCTTTGTGATGTGAAGCAGGACGCGAGCAGAAAGGGAACTTATTAGTGCTAACTGTCATTATTCTTCCCTCGTTGAGTGGGAATGCATTTGTAGCTGCTGTGATTTGTTGGGTTATTTTGGAGGCTTAATGTGGTGTATAATCAGAGCCTCGTTCAGCGAGTGCGTTTGCCAGGAATCGTGGTGCTTGAAGGTGAATCTGTCAGCTGAGTCCGTTCTCTCACTATTTCACCTCCGACAACAACTCACCGTCCACAACCTGGTGTTTTTCCTCCCTGAAACTTTATATTGACACTTTGGCATGGATTTATCTGCATTACAATGACGCAACCTTGTAGAGGTGTCTGTTAAGACGGAACATGGAGGAGCCTGACCTGGAGGACATTCCAGACACAACACACACACAGACACACACACACGCACACACATGCACACACACATGCACACACACGCACACACATGGACACACACGCACACACACACACACACACACACGCACGCTGCGGTTTGCTTGAGTAATCTGCTTCAGCCGCTGATCAATTAATGGCCTCTGCTTGTGATGCTCGGTCCTGTCAGTCCGCGATGGATTCCTCATTAGTCATGAGCTCCAGTGAATAGCCAGGCCCTTCCTCTGCATTTCCCAACAACTGCCCAGCATCAGTCATGAACCCAACGATCTGCAGGTCAAAAGGGATGACATGTCAAGGAGAAGCAGGAATAACAGCATAAGAAGGAGTATCATTGTGCCACGGATTCCAAAATTAATCATGTTTTTTTTTTTTGTAACCAGTTATTTTTCTGATTATTTTCTTGAGTAATCCTTTGGTTTTTCTTATTTGCCAGAGCCCAAGGCGAGGTTTTAAAATAGTTTGTTTTGTCTAAAAGTCCAAACGTATTCAAAACAGGACGAAAAGACAAAATCATCAGATTTGAAAGGTGAGAGATCACCTGAATTTGGTTTTCAAAAGTGTTGATTATTCTTTCCTTCGACTATTAATAATCAATCAAACATTAATAATGTAACTTCCTGAACCCCAGGTTGGGTGTGTTTTTTTATTTTTGTTCGTGTCACATTTTTATTCACGATGAGGTCATTTTTCACGTTAATATAAAGTACTAAATGGCACAACTATAGCTTAAAGGAAAGAATACTCAAACATGTCTTTTATACAGGATAATACAACTTTAATGCAATAAATCTGAAACAAAAATGTGAAAAAAGACACAGAAAAATAATTAATCAAATTTATTTGATTATTTATTTTACAAAAATTGAAAAAATACCAAGTCAGTATGTGCAGCATTTCTTCAAGTGCCCATGGGTTTCACCAATAGTTGAACAAATCGTGCCTCTACATACATAAATATTTTACTATTTCCATTTCCATACCTTCTTGTATCTGCACTGTGTAAACACAGCCTGCAGTTCAACCGAAAACTCTTTGAATTTTTGTCATGTGACTGTTGGTCGCAGTTGAGTGATTAGTGGCTTCACAGTTGTCCAAAGGGTTGCAAAATTTTTATTTTTTTTTACAGATACTAGTGAGAGGAAAAAAACCACACATAGAATGAAGTGATTTTGATTTTGAAAAAAAACATAGCTCCGATTGAGAGGCACGTCACAGATGAGTAGTTCAAGGACTGTCAGGAAGTTTAATCTTGTGTAATTTGGGCAGGTTTTTTGTTTGTTTTTTTACATCTCTTTTAAACCTAGGTTTTAGTTGTTCGGAGGGTTAAATTGATCAGTTAAATGTTTAATTTAGGGATGAAAGATATATATTTTATTATGGATAGAAAAAAAATTACATTTTCTGTCATTTTTCCAATGATTGGAACCGATAATGTGGAGCTTAGCTGTAGACGAGGCACACTTCTCTGTCTTATTTCTGTACTTTGAGTGTTTGCACAAGTGCAATGCTCAGTGAAAAGGGAAAAACATTCACCTAAATCAAAAGAAATGCATATATTTATTTTTTTTCTTTGCATTTGTAAGATGAATGTTATCAAATATTGTATCAATTTCAGCAGATTTACCGGTAATTCTTGTTGGCATCGGCCTTGAAAGTCCCCATTGGTTCTTTACATGAACTTAGTATGATCCAGAATGTGTTCTATGCCGAATGTCTATTTATTATTTATTTTGGCAAATACATATTTGCCATTGATTGATAGCCGGGCCTATTTAGTTGACTATAAAACAGTGTCTCATCAGTACATATAATGAAGTGGTATTCCTCAAACTAAGGTATAGATATTGCTTTGTTATTTGTACAGTATGAAAGAACAGGAATGATTATTGTTGCTAATCTGCACAATTTTTAAAACCTCTTCTCCTTAGTTTAAGCCAGTTCATTTGTGATTTCTTCTGCTGTGCAATCTGACAGTTATTTTTCTCTGTATTCTCCATATGCCTAATAGCCCATTCCATTTTGGATGTCGTTCCAAGCTGGTAAAATCCATGGATTTGTCAAACTCCTCAGGCAACGAATCCCTCATCAAACCTCTCAGTCGCTTTGTTTATTTTTAGTCCATCTAGTTTGTCTGTGACACTGCAAGGAGAAGAAGAAAAAAAAGACAGGATACACAGTGATTTTCATCATTGATTAAACTGTCAATTTCGGAGTTAATTAATTGGCTGTTTTGTCGATAAAATGCATCATTTGTCTGAGTAGTAGTCCAAACAAATAAATACTCAATCTGCTGCTCGACAAAGCAGGAAATTGTCAAAACAATTGGTTGAGTTTTTCAGCTCAGGTGTAGGAAGATGGCGTCGGCAGGTTCAGTGGACAGATTTAACCCTCCTGTTGTCCTCATTTACAGCACCAAAAGATATTGTTCCCTTGTCTGAGAAAAATCCCACAATTCAGCAAAAAAATTCCCCAAATTTATAAAAATGTACAAAATCTTCAGGAAGAAAATTCCTTAAAAGTTTCTCTTAAAAGTTTTTTTTTTTAAATCCCCAAATTTTGCAACAAATAAACATTTTTTTTTAAAAATTGTAAATATTTTCAAAAAATGAATAAAAATCTTCCAAAAAAGCCTAAAAATATCTAAAGTGATTCCATATATATCAGTTAAACTTCTCATATTTTCTTTAAGAACATTCACATAAAAATCAACAAAAATCCAGTGAAATTTACTAGATTTTGGTTGATTTTTATGTGAATGTTCTTAAGACACATTTTTAACATTTCTTTTTTCCACCAAAAAATGTTCAAAAATTTCCCAAAAATGTTGAAAATGTGGACATCAGAAGTTTCACTGTGAAAATATATTTTTTCCATATTTTCAAACTTTAAAACGGGTCATTTTGACCCGCAGGACGACACGAGGGTTAAGGAAATGCTCGAATTTCCCTGGAAATCAGAGCTGATGATCACTCGAGTGTCGGCAGAAATTTGGGGCATCGTCACAAATCTCCAGTTTGTGACCCCCAGTGAGAAAACAAGTGGCTGTTTTCACGAGCAAAACTCCCTCATCATCGCTGGATCCCCAGGAGCTGCGACTTCCTCATCACCCGTCCATCGGGCAGGGGCACGAAGCTTCCTCTTAGCCTTCGACCGCCTGCGGTTTGACTCGTACCTTCGGCGGCCTCGCGAGCTGCTCGATCCCTGCCGACCTCCTCTCTCTCCCGGGAGAGGCCGTCAGCCAGCTGGGGGCATTTGTCTGCATGTAATGGAGGTCTGGGGCTGTGGAGCGAGGTTAGGCCCCTCACGGCCCAGCGGAGAGCCACGGCCACGACAGATGCCAAAACACAGCTCAGTGTGTGTGTTTAGATCCAAGCTAGCTCTGTCACAGCGTGTCAGCACTGGATTACACAATAAGATATGCACACAGACTGACAGAGTCGCCGGTTGAACTGCTCTTATGCCTGCATCTTACAATACAGAGCCTCGGTTTGATGTGCTCCTAATTAAGGAGAGCGTCTCCAGATCATTGTTTATTCAATTTTGCTGTAATGTGATTTATCTGTAATGATGTAAATTAGAGAAGGGGAAGCAGCTAGTGGCGGATCAAACATTTAAACTTCTATCTCTCTATTTCAGTCAAATATAAATCGCCGTCATCAGTATTGATGAAAGTGCTACGGGATCATTATGAGGCTGGCAGCTCGCTGAAAAACCACCCTCGATGCTTAACATAAATAAATTGATCCACGAGAAAGTAATTGCATGTGAGACTAATACAGCCTCTTCGCTGCGAGCGAAACTAGAGTTGCATAAAAGCTGCACAGTTGGCCAAGATGTTTGTGAGCAGCTGTCCTGCCTGCCAGGCTCTCTGGTGGACCGCAACTCTTCCTGGAGAATAATAATGGAGAAGGGAAATTGGGTTGGAATAAAAGGGAGGAAGCTTTCCAGAAATGCAGGGAATAAACATAAATACTAGACAGAGACAGAGGCATGTTCACACATATCTGATTTGTCCAAATTTCTCAGCTCTGTGGCCTGATAAATCCCCGCACCGTGCCGGATACGTGGTAAGCCTTCGTTACCAGCGAGCCACAGACAGCTGCTCAGAAAACCGCTGAGAGATGGGAGCTGAATAAGGATGACCGAAAACGTATTCAGACGGAGAGTAAGAGATAAAAACGAAATAAGCAACATGCTACAAGAAGAAATAACTCCACGGAGCTGGTGGGAAAAAAAAGAACAATTCCTCTTTTTAACCAAATCCTTATCTCCTCTTCCTGCTCCCCTGGCATACATGTGAAGTCACTGCGGATAATTGCCTTTACTTTTAATTTCTTCCAGCATCATGTGGTCTTTGATCCCTGAGGCCCAGCCGGCACTGGGAGCGCTCAGATCTGCTGAACAAGCTGTGGAACAAAGTTTTGTGTGACCCCCACTGCACCAGCCCTGATTACAGGCTGAGGGGGAGGAAGCTCAGCAGGGGAGCACATTAAAATCAACTAGCAGGGGGAGAAACTGCCTCCTGCTCCCAGAAAGTCATGAAATCTGGATTTACTGTGGATAATATTAGTTGAAACCTAGTTTGGCAGGTGCTTGTAAACAGTTTTTAACCTTGGTGTCGTCCTGCGCGTCAAAATTGACCCGTTTTAAAGTTTGAAAATGTGGGAAAAAAATAATATTTTCACAGTGAAACTTCTGATGTCCACATTTTCAACATTTTTGGGAAATCTTTGAACATTTTTTGGTGGAAAAAAAATGTTAAAAGTGTTTCTTAAGAACAGTCACAAAAAAAATCTACCAAAATCCAGCGAATTTCGCTGGATTTTGGTTGATTTTTTGTGACTGTTCTTAAAGAAAATATTAGAAGTTTTACTGATATATATGGAATCACTTTAGATATTTTTAGGATTTTTTTGGAAGATTTTTACTCATTCTTTGAAACATATTAACAAGAATTTTTTTTTGTGTGTTGCTCATTCACCCTTTAACACACAGTGGATGCAGATCTGCCGTGAAACACACTGGCAGAGAAACTTTGGGTTTCGTTTGCCCACGGGGGCTTTGGCATGTGGACAGGAGGACACCGGGAGTGAACTGCCAACCCTGCGATTAGTGGACAGCCAGGTCCACCACCTGAGCCACAGCCACCCAGCAAGCATTAACCCTCTGAAACCAAAAAAAGGCTTGTTTTCTTTAAAAAAAATCAATTAACACCAGTTATCCGAGCCAGAGATGTAAAAACAGAAAGATTTTTCAACTTTCCCGACGTTTCTTGACCTACTCCTTCAGTGACGTGCCACTCTGTCACACAAATGAACCAAACCGAAGCTTGAAACTATCTTATTCCATCGGCCACTTCATTCTATATGCGACATTTGACAATTTGCCAAAATTAAAGCATCTACTCTCATCGAATTCTGTCAAAAAAAAAAATAATACAGAAAACCACAAAAAAACTGGGACTTTTTGGCTCAACTGCATTCTTTGCACATCCAAAACAGATAGGAGCTAATTACAATGTAAGTAGGACAATGTCACCATTTTCCATTTCCACCATTGGCAACCCTCTGAACCCCAAAACCCACTGGCAGGTTGGAAAGGCATGTTATCGTTTTTTAAAAAATCACCAGAATGAGAGCATTTATCAGTGTCAGAAACTCTACAAGCAGTAAGAATTCCAACTTCCTTGAACTGTTCATCTGTGAAGTGCTTTTTCTTCCAAAAAGTGAACCAAATCCAGGCTTAAAATCATGTATAGGATAGGAACTAATTGAAATATAAGCACTAAAATGTCTATAGTATGCAGAGTATTGTTGACCCTCTGAACCCCAAAACCCACCAGCGGGTTTGAAAGGCATGTATTCTTTTTTAAAAAAATCACCTTTTTCAGGAGCAAAACCAAAATAATTCCAATGTTCCTGATGGTCCTTGAACTGCTCATCTGTGATGCAGCATTCTGTTGGAAAAATTGACTAAATCTAAACTTTAAATCAAATCACAAAGTGTTTGCTCTGATCAGATTCTGTTAAAAAAAAAAAAAAGAGAACATTTAGCGCTTTTCATTGCAACTGAAAAATCACAGTCGTGACAAAAATCCAGGCTGAATTCAGCTGAACTGCAGGAAGTGCTGACACAAAACGCATAAAAAACAATTAAAACATAAGCCGTAAAATATCTATTGTATGCAGAGTCACTGTTTATTTAGTGGTTGTAACCCCCTGAACCCTAGATCCCACCAGCGGATTAGAAAGACGTGGTGTCTTTTTAAAAAAATCACCAGAATGACACCATTTTTTCAACTGTAAAACCAAAAGAATTTCATTTTTCCCGACAGTCCTTGAACTACTCATGTGTAATGAGCCAAATCTAAACTTAAAATGGTGTTATTTTATCAGCCACTTCATTCTGTATGTGTCATTTAAAAATCTGCTGTATTTCGATTCCATTAAAATAGAATCTAAAACCATCAGCTGAACTGCAGACTGTACCAACACAGAGCACATGGAAAATAATTTAAATATAAGTAGTGACATTTTTCCAATATTGGTAACGCTTGTGGGAACTTGGGAAAATGTTGCAGGTATTTTTTGACTTTTGTGTCATAAATATTCAACTTTTGTTTTTCCTTTTTCATGATCCATAGCAGTATAATTGTGGTAATGCTGCACAGGAGACACTTTGGAGTTCTCTGGACTTCCAGCTGTGTTTGTGTTGTTTCTGTGGAGGTGCAGGACTTTATATTGCAGGGGAAAGTGAGCCTACAGTGACAGGAGCTAAAAAAATGCCCAGAAACTGCTGCGAGTTCACAGGGTTAAAGATTGAGCAGTCTCTGGGGGGAACAGAGATCTGTAAAAAATAAAGCGGAAGAGTTTGTGAGATTATCTGATACGGTGCGTTTTACAGGGAGGATGTTCGTCTCCTGCAGGTCAACGTAAAGCTCCGGCCAGCACCACTCACCTGTATATTCATTCTCTAGACTTTCCTAAGCGACAGGTAAAGAAGCTTAAACCCCCGGATTGTGTCCCCATTCGGGAAAGGTCCTGGGAAGTCACCCGAGATTCATTCGGCGCTTTGGACACTTCCGCTCTGGCCACATCCCTGAAGAGATCCATAATTCATAGCTGTGTCCAGGATGTCACCGCTCCAGCGAGCTAGCATTAAATATTTACTGCAGATCATAAGCTGCAGCCATTGAGGCCTGCTTGTCCCTTTAGGAAGAGTGTTTTCAGTCTCAGTATGCACGAGGAATCCCAAATGAGCCCGGCGACCACACGGGGGCCGCTCTGAGATATTTGAAAATCAATCGGTCTGGGGATGGATCTCATAAGTCATACTGTAAATGTGAGCAGCACATGTGGCTCTATACCACATACACAGCACGTCATGTCTGCATATCAAATGCTGTTCCCATGTGCATTTCTGCAGCTTCAATGAGAGTTGTTTTTCTTTATGTGTGTGCACAGCTGTATATTTTTTCTTTCTGTATGTGCTTGCAAACTATTTGCATCTTCCTGTATTTTTTCTTTTTTTCCTCGGTTTCTCATCAGCTCTCTCGCTCCCTTGATCAGGCACAGCGGGTATTTAGATCCCCCGCTGATGAGATGAAGGTCAGGATGGAGGAACAAGTGGATGGAGAAGTGGAGTGTGTTAGATTGGAGGAGGAGAGAAAAAAAGAGGAGATCATCAGCTGCGGAACAGGAACACGGCTGAAATTTACACGACGGGGTTCGCGGTTCTTGCACTTGTGCACAACAAACAGCGAGAATTTCTGTATTTCTGCAAAGGAAGCCATTACTCGCCGGGATCAGACTTTTTTTTGGTTCGTTATTGATTACCAAGACGACTGTTGTTCCAGATTTAGCACCGTTAATAGCTTTAGAAACTTTGAAGAAAGCGTCACAGAAGAAGAAATCAAGCTGAATGTGGTGGAGTACAGAGGGCAGGTGAAAGCCACAACCATCTGAATGATATTGATTTGTTTCTTCAACGGGAGTAATTCTGTAAAAGCCAAAGCTTTCTGACGGTTCCGCAGAGATTTATACTCTCGGGTGTAACAAAAAAAATGTCAGAAATATGCGTCTTTTACTTACAAATACATGGATTTATTCTGGGATTCATACTGAATGTGTGTGCGTCCTGGTTGGGTAACTGCATGTCTGTCGAGGCCAAGTGTCACTTGTGCAAATAGTCACATTCAGCATCTGGTTGGAGGTGAGTGGAAGTAGAGGGGCAGCAGGACAGAACAGCACACGGATGGATAAGTCCACAGGAAGGGGTATATGTGGTGGACGGCACCCAGTTGGAACATGCTATCTACCTCCAGATTGTTGAACAGGCTCAGATAATAAGAAAATATTGATTGTAAACACAGTCAGGGGGCTGTAACACCGGGTGGCAGGCGGGCCGGAGGATTTCCTCCACGCTGGTTGCTCCATTGACGATTGAGAGTCCGAGGGAGGATTTGATAAAGACAACAAGATACCAGGTATTATCGCCTATAGGACACCTGCTGAAAAATGGATCAGGGTTTATTTATTCAGGCATCATTTCAGCAGCCGATAAGGAAAGGTTCTATTGTCTCCAGCCAGAAGCGAATCGCTGCCAGAATGCAGGCTTGCGGGAAGCAGAGGGGATGAAACAGCCAATTAAAAGCTCTGAGTTATTATGCAAGGCTATCATATTTGAGAACTAACTATAGGGAGGCTGTCGATATTTGTGCCTCGCTCAGTCAGCACTTACACATTGTTTACACGTTGTAAATCGATATGCCTAATGCTGCTTGAACAGTGTAATTAAAATGTTAAAATGTTTAATGCCCTTTTCATCCATGGGATCAAGTGGAGACACATAACCAAACTTCAGACAAACAGCTCTAATTAGGAGACAAATAAAAAAAAAAAAAAAAAAACTTTTTCTTTCAGGTTTCAAGAAGCTTTTCTCTGAATGTCTTGAGTTTAAACTGTCAAGTGGAAGGCAGCAAAGTGAACAGCCGGTTGTTGAAGTTGATGTGGATAGATGACAGGGTCAGAGCATCTAGCCGTATGCAGTGGTTGGTATCTACCGAAAGCAGTTCAAGAAAGGACAACCGGTGAACCAACTACAGGATTAGGAGCACTCAAGGGTCCTCGGATGTTAAAGGAGAGTTACTGAAGCACAACTTGTTGAAAAGCTTCATGTCGGCTATGATAGAAAAGTGTCAGAACACGGTGCAGAGTACCCATGCTGATCTCTGTCTTATAATGAACGCATCGGTGTCACAACTGAACTAGGGAGCAACGGAAGACTCTCCTTTTCTTTTACATCATGTGGATGTGTGCACCATTTCAGAAAAAAACAGTGTTGTGCAGTTAAACCTGAGCTACTGGGGTTCTTGTGGATGTCCCTTTGAGACGTACCTAAACAGTGTTGAAGACTCTTTCATGTCAACGGTGTTCCTTATGGCAGTGGGATCATTTATCCTGACAAATTACAGGTTCCTGCTTTGATCCATACAGGCCCAACCTCACAAATTCCAGGTTTTAACCCTCCTGTTGTCCTCATTTACAGGCACCGAAAAATATTGTTTCTTTGTCTGAAAAAAATTCAAAAATTCAGCAAAAAAATTCCCCAAATTTCTGAAAATTTGCAAAACCTTCAGGATGAAAAGTCCAATGATTCCTTAAAAGTTTCCCTTAAAAGTTTTATTTAAAAAAAAAATCCCCCAAATTTGGCAAGAAAATTCTTGTAAATATTTTCAAAAAATGAGTAAAAATCTTCCAAAAAAATCCTAAAAATATCTAAAGTGATTCCATATATATCAGTAAAACTTCTAATATTCTGTTAAGAACATTCACATAAAAATCAACCAAAATCCAGCAAATTTCGCTGGATTTTGGTTGATTTTTTTGTGAATGTTCTTAAGAAACATTTTTAATATTTCTTTTTTCCACCAAAAAATGTTCAAAAATTTCCAAAAATGTTGAAAATGTGGACATCAGAAGTTTCACTCTGAATTTCAATTTTTTTCCCCCATGTTTTCAAACTTTAAAACGGGTCAGTTTTGACCCGCCGGACGACACGAGGGTTAAAGGATCTGCTGCCCACATCCTGGTGCCTGGTTCCAACAGAACACCTTCAAAGACCTTGAGGAGTCAAAGCCTAAAGGGGTCCGAGGTGTCGCTGGGGGCTGTACATGATATTAGACAGGTGGTTTGAACCATGTGTGTGTTTTTTTACAGATTCCTTGCACCTAACCTGCGTCGTCCTTGTTTGTTCCTTTCTCAGCGCCATCACTCTGGACAACACGTTGGTTATCTTGTCTACTGTGGCTCCAGATGCCGGACGCTACTATGTTCAGGCGGTAAACGACAAGAATGGAGAGAACAAGACCAGCCAGCCCATCACTCTGTCAGTAGAGAGTGAGTATCCATATATATATAAATACGCACAGATACAGGAATCGACTGATTACACCAGCTGACAGTTGACGGGTCCAGATGCATGATTCAAAAGATTCAAAGGATTTATTCTCACATGCAGCGACAGACGAGTCATCAGCGTAAATAGAGAGATTGGCAAACATCAATTGTGGAACGCATTTAGATCTTAGATTATAATATAATTAAGTACTGTTTTAACATGCTCGTACTTAATTTGAGTGTTTCTATTTGTGTGCTTCCGCTTCATTTCACTACATTTCAGAGGGAAATATCACCCACCAGATAGAGATCTTACATATAAAACATAACAGATACATATCCTTTGGTATTAACTTGTTTTCAGTATAAGTTACGGATACCTGGCACTTTTTATTCGTGCCACAATGTAAAATATTAAATCAAAAGTCTCCGCTGAAATCGACTTATTTAAGTAAATGTAAGAAAAATTAATAAAGTATTAAAAAGTAAAAGTAATCAGTGCAGAAATGTGGGTCTTGTGAGTTTAATGCTGCGATTTCGTACGTATTTTATAGTCCTTGCGTCGAGTTTTAAAAGCTCACCATGTGCTTTGAAGGTAAAACCTTAATTTTTAAAACAAGCAGGGACTATAGGTGTAAAGTAAATGCGGTGAAGTTGAATTATGAAGAGATATGGAATGAAAACTCAGATATTTATCTCCCCTATGGCAAAAAGTTTAAATATATGATAATATAACACTCCAGAATGGCTCGTAATCCATATTGAGTACCTATATTTTATACTCTACATTTGCATTTTTTCTTATGTTATTACTGTACTTCTTAGTGAAATTTGAAATGCAGGGTTTTTAATTGTAACGGAGGAATATTCCATAGTTTTTGGCAATATTTTTACTCAAAGTTTCCAGATACGTCTGCCACCTCTGTGTCACGTCCCAGAAGATGATCAGATTTCATTCCACTGAAGTGTGTCTGCAGCGATATTCACACATTACTGCCGACACACACACACACACACGCACACAGTAAGTGGAAGCTACAAGGGCACAGACAGACTGTTCTACTGCCAAGTAGTTCTTAATATTCACCAACATCCTTAACTTCCCAAAAAAAAAAAAAAAAACAAGATGCACAAATCAAACCAATTCAGCCGGCTTCAGCTCAGCAGAGTGAAATATAAGAGGAAACCTAACAGACAGCATCTTATGACATGCTAGACTGGAGTTCATTATGGAAGTGAATGAGGAGGGTGAGGGTAAGATATTATAGTTGACAACACAAGAGAGCAGAAATAGCCTGTGGCACATATTGAGAACAGTGGCGGCATTGATTATACGAGTGCCAGAACACACACGCACACACGCACACGCACACGCACACACACACACACACACACACACACGCACACACAGAGGTTGGTTCTATACAGAGAACATAGCAGGAGGCCTCGACTCGGCAGGTCTGCAGAAAGCACGTCATCCATTTACACAAACACGCCGTGCACACAAACGCACACACACATGCAGGCTGGTGGGAGATTTGTGTGTGTGCGTTTGAGTGAGTGCTTGCGTTTTACCGTATGTGTATCTGTCAGTATCTGCTACAGCAGCTGTTCCTGCAGCAACGCCTCTGACACTGCATTTCCCATGAGCCTTCCTGGCTCCGACAGCACTTGCCTAAGACTTGGCGAGCACGAAGGACGAGGGGGTGCTCCGAGGAGACGAATGTGTCGCTCATATTGCGGTTTTATATACTCGGAACCGAGTTTTAAAAGTTCATGAAAACTGGCGCAAGGCTGCGAATCTGAGTGTTCTGATTGGTTCCTGCCACTAAGTGTTTTTTTTTTTGTTGTTCTTTTAAAAGTCTAGTTCATGGTTTTCAAAAAAATGCATGTCTGCTTTCTTGCTGAGAATGAAGGTCAACATGTACCTGGTGTGTGTGTAAATGCAGAGCTAGAGTGGGGACTCTTAGTTTTAGTTAGAATAAAGGCTGGAGACGAGGACAAATAGGTCACCTGACCCTGAATCTGTCTAGTATGAAAAGCTGAGGGTTAAAGTTGCGGTTACGCTCACCCTAATTTACCCATAACCCAACCGGCAGCTATAAAATGGCCTAGTTATGCATTGTGTCTCCACAGAAATGTGTTCTTCTTGCAACCAAGGCTGATGCACATTGACTGACGTTTTCTTCTCACATTGATGAGACAAACTAGAATCTATAGTTGTATCTGGACACACAACATATCAGTACTAGAGGACTCATAAACTATTGTTTGCCAGTAAATATCTCCAACATATAACTTCCAAACGGTTGTTTAACATCTCTGTTCATTGACACCAATCAGTCACAACACTTAAACCACTGCCGGCTGAAATAAATAACATTGATTATCTCATTACCAACCGGCAAGTGATGTGATATATAGAAAGCAGCAAGTGAACAGTCAGCTCTAGAAATTGATGTGTTGGAAACAGGAAAAATGCAGCAGAATGAGGATGTAAGAGTGTGACGAGGACTAGATTGTAATGGTTTGACGTCTGGGTCAGAGCATCTCCAAATCGGTAGGTTTCATGGGATTTGAGGTCCCATTAAAAGTGGTCCAAGAAAAGACAACCGATGATCTGGTGACAGGAGGTCAAAGATGCCTCAGGCTGACTGATTTACACCATGAAGGAACACTGGTCTCAAACTGCTGAAAACCTCATTGCTGCTGTTATAGAAAGGTGTCACAGATCCTTACAGCTCGTGGATCATGGGGATTCGTAGCTGCAGACTGATCAGAATGCTCTTTCTCACCTCGTGTCCACCGCCAAAAGCACCTACAGTGGGCAGGTGAGCATCAGAACTAGTCCACAGAGCAATGGGAAGCAGGCAGTGTGATGCTCTGTGCGGTTCTCTTCAGGGAAACCTTGAGTCTTGGCGTTCATGTGGATGTTACCTTGAGACGCACTAATCTCTGTTGCAGACCACGTATATCCCTTCATGGCGGCAGCATTCCCTGATGACAGTGGCTTCTTTGAGCAGGATATTGCTCTGCAAAAACTGTTTGGTGTGAGGAACATGGTAAACAGCTGAAGGTGTTGACTTGGCCTCCGAATTCTGCCATCCGATCTATTTCTCTAGGATGTGCTGGAAAAACATAAAAGCCCGACCTCACAACTTCCAGAACTTAAAGGACCTGATGGTAACATCTCAGCAGGACTCTTTCAGAGGTCTTGTGGAGGCAGTACCTCTATGGGTGAAAGGTGTTTTGGCAGCACTACACAATAGACTCAAGACATCAAGATAATGTGCTGTGAAATGCATTGTGCACCTGTACCAACCCGAAAGAATAGGAATAAAAACACACATAGATAGATAGATAGATTGATTGAGAGATTGATAGAAATGAGCAAAATAAATACATAAATCAAAGTTAAATGGTGCAAATAATATATATACAAGGTGAAAGTGAACAGATATTGAGCAGAGGTTGCAAGTTGATTGTCTGTCTAGTCTACTGGTTCAGGTTCAGCAGGTGGACAGCCTGTGGGAAGAAGCTCCTCCTCATCCTCTCTGTGTTTGCCTTCAGGCAGCGCTAACGCCGCCCTGGTGGCAGCAGAGAGAACAGTCTGTGGCTGAGGTGGGTGGCCTTTAACCTGCAGCGTTTGTTGTAAATAGGCTGGAGGTTGGGGAGGGTGGTTCTGATGGTTCTCAGCCCAGCAGACCACCCTCCTCAGGGCCCAGAAGTCCTGCTGAGTGCTGCTGCCTATCCAGGTGGTGATACTCCCAGACAGAATGCTCTCAGTGGTGCAGCTGTAGAAGTTCCTGAGCACTCTGAGAGGCAGCTTGAAGTCCGTCAGGCATCTGAGGTGGTAGAGATGCCAATATTAGGACGGCGGTTTTAATCTTGTGGCTGACTGGGGCATAATTTAAGCAAAAACTAACAAAACGTACCTTGACAGACATATTCTTTTTCCACGAAGCTAGCCAGTTTCTCTTCACCGCCGGACTTGACTACACTCGGCTAACCACCTCTCTCCATCTCTGTACACACCAGTACAAGATCAGAGTGGGTCAGACTTGGAAATAAGCACATTTTGCTGCACCAGTAGTCGAACAGCTACTTTTAAGGACTTGGAGAAATTCCAGGTGTAAATATGCAGCAGAGTTTTTCAGGTGAACAGCAGCCCAACACTGGCCTTCTTTAAGGTGTGTGTGTGTGAGTGAGTATGTTTATGGCCCGAACACAACATCTTATGACCCAAGACTGGTTAGATGGACTCATGACAGCACCTGGAGCTACATCTGACATGTGCAGCCACAAGCGCACTCCCAGGGCATGATGGGATTGACGGATCAGTGTGAGTTTATCAGAGACATGACACATCTCAAGCAGCACACACACACACACACACACACACACACACACACACACAGTATTTTTCTATCTGTGTTTCTGGTTCTCTGGCAGATATCTCATTATACACAGCCAGTGCACTGTCTCATCCTATTCTACCAGTCTCTCCGTCAGAACACAGTGTGTGCTCTGGTCAGCTCCAATATTTCACGTCGATGAACACCCACGGAGTGCACTGAGTGGAAATGAAATTTATAGGATGATCCGGAGAGGACTCCGCAAAATCTGGACCCACCACACTGCGTCTTTATTAACCATATCTGGTTCTATCCATCAACCGCTGCTTAACAGCTCCATATATGTGGTTTTTTTTGTGTGTGTGTGTGTGTGTGTGTGTGTGTGTGTGTGTGTGTGTGTGTGTGTGTGTGTGTGTGTGTGTGTGTGTGTGTGTGTGTGTGTGTGTGTGTGTGTGGGTGTGTGTGTGGGTGTGGGTGTGGGTGTGGTGACCTGTCTTATCTGTCTGCCCAGATGTCGGAGGTCCAGCAGATCCCATCGCCCCCACCATCATCATCCCTCCCAGGAACACCAGCGTGGTCACCGGCACCTCGGAGGTCACCATGGAGTGTGTCGCCAACGCCAGGTAAAAATCCCTCAAATCATTTAGTGTAATCCAAAATAGGGATTTTATGGGTTCTAAATCTTCTAAACGTTCCAAAGTTCCAGTTAAAGAACTGTTGGTTAAACATTGCTGTGTCCCAGCCAGCAAGAAACGTTCCCACAACATTGGCTAACATGATCTGCAAGGTCTAATAGGGTTTCTAGCTTTATTCCAATGTTCAAAGAATGGATATTTAGAATTCCCAGCAATGTTCCTCTGAGGTTTAAAATGAACTAAGCTCCAACATTTACAGAATGTTTGGGGAATGTTGTCGAAAACGCAAATTATATTCCATGACAACAAAGTAGGAATGTTCTCAAACAAAATTCTAAAAAGTGTTTTCCTAATTCTATCGAGGCCTTCGATGGTTTTTATGAAATGTTTCTGTAATGAGATGTCTTCTCCAACATTTAGCTGCAATGTTCTGTGGATGTTCTGAGGATGATGTTAAAGTATTCAGTTCATTTCAGTGCAGCATTCAGTTTTGAGAACATTGAGAACGTCTTACAGTGTTATCACCAAACATTCTGGGAAAACATGGGAGAACATTCTGGGAACTAAAAGAAAACCTCCTGTTTAAACCATTACTAGAACTTTGGTAGAACTTTTTCAGAGCATTTTTGAAACAAAACAATATAGGATTTACAGTAAGACTTTTAGCTGCAACATTCAGAGATCAAAAAAATGTTTTCCAGATTTTATTGAAGCCTCAGAGGATTATTTTGAACTGTTTCTGCAATATTATGTACATAAAGGTGGAACATTTAGCTGCAGTGTTCCGGAGATGTTTTGGGGATTACGTAAAGGGAACACATTATGGAACGTTCTTCTATAAAATATTCTCATGATAACAAAGGAAGAACGCTTTCAGGGCAACGTTTCATTTGGAGAATGTGAGGCCAAAGCTGTCTAACAGTGTTGTCACGAAACGTTTTTAGAACATCTTTAGTAATCCTACTTTTCAGGAGAACATTGTGAGAACTAAAAGAAAGCTTCCAATACTCTAACTGTTGCAGAAGTCTCTCAGAGCATTTGTGGTCCAGAAGAAATCTAGCTGGGCTGTCAGGATGGAGACACGTGTCACAAAAACACTAAAAACTGTCACCAAAACTGCCGATTCTACAATTTGTTTTCATTTCTGTAATTTTCTGGACTTTTTTTTTTTTAACCCACTCAGGATCCGGCGACATTCCTCTGTTCCCATTCTGATCTAACAAGAAAAAAATATGCAGCACAAATACCATTCTTAACACGCTTTTTTTGTCTAACACAATGTTTTTTATCATTATTTTTTTGTATTTTGGAATATGCTGTTCCACTAATGACATCCTTTGATTGGTGAAACAGTCAGTTTGGCTTCATCTAAGCCCATCGACAGATATTCTTCTTGTAAAAACAATCTGAATAGCCGATGCTCCGGCAGAACAAACAGATTGACGGATATGTGTGGGATAAATAAAGCGTTGCGTAACCATTTTTGAAACGCTTGACACTCTTGCGTTTGTGCTCGCAGGCCTCTCATCAAGCTGAGCATCTCGTGGCGGAAGAACGGTGTGTTGGTGAGCAGCGGTTTGAGCGACTTCAACCGCAGGCTGACCATCCTCAGCCCGGTGGTGAGCGACGCCGGATACTACGAGTGTGAGGCCATTCTCCGCAGCAGCAGCGTGCCGTCGGTCAGCGCTGGGGCTTATCTGCACGTACTCGGTGAGAATTACAGGCTGAAATGTGCTCTCTTCTGGTGGGTTTTACCTTTTATTGCTACTTGCAGCGAGGCTTTTGTAATAGTTCCTTATCTGTGCACATTTTTACATTTTTTAGGTGATGATATCTTCTTATTAAAGTTGTTCCTGCTTTGGTTTCACACCATTTTGCAAGTTTTTTTTTGGTTTTTTTTTTGTTCCTCAGAGGACAAAAGCAGATATTTATGTGCAGGTTTAATCAGACTCTGTATTGAGATACTATATACTATTTGCCACAGTGGTCCCTGAAGATAAAAACACAGTGAGAGCAGAAAGATTAACCCTCCTGTTATCCTCATTTACGGGCACCAAAAAATACTGTTTCCTTGTCTGAAAAAAAATCCAAAAATTATGCAAAAAAATTCCCCCAATTTCTGAAAATTTGCAAAAAACTTCAGGAAGAAAATTCCAATAATTCCTTACAAGTTTCCTTTAGAAGTATTATTTTTAAAAAAATTCCCCAAATTTGGCAAGAAAATTCTTGTAAATATTTTCAAAAAATGAGTAAAAATCTTCCAAAAAATCCTAAAAAAATATCAAAAGTGATTCCATATATATCAGTAAAACTTCTAGTATTTTCTTTGAGAACATTCACAAAAAATCAACCAAAATCCAGTGAAATTTGCTGGATTTTGGTTGATTTTTTTGGGAATGTTCTTAAGAAACATTTATTTAACATTTCTTTTTTGCCACCAAAAATGTTGAAAATGTGGACATCAGAAGTTTCACTGTGAAAATTATTTTTTTCCCCACATTTTCAAACTTTAAAACGGGTCAATAATGACCCGCAGGACGACATGAGGGTGAAGGAAATGTGCTTGGGATGAGCCCATTAGCTTTGCTGCTCCTGCATAAAATTACATTTATAATTCTCATGTTTTCTTTATGCTTTGATATTTGCAGCTGTTGTATCTCATTTCTGCATAGTATGTGTTTTGATGTTTGCATAACTTTGTGATTTAGAGCACATTTTCGGAACATTTCTATTTAGCCTGAAGATTCACCATAGTTTGAGGTGATCGTAGACCTTTTCTACTGTGAGAATCACACAATCAGTCATAATGCACAACTTCTGTATGTGCTTTCTTATCAGCATGGCAACGCAAATGCGAACCCAAACATTCAGTGATATACATCAGCAGAAAATAGGCTCCAGGTTCATAAATTCAAACAATAGCCACAGTATGAAACCTGATGTGAACATTACCACTCCTCACTACATGAATATGGCAAAAAGCTGTGAAGTCGTGAGGCGTTAAAGTGTTATTGATTTCAAAAGGCAGAAAAAACTGATGGTTGGCCTCCAGAAAGTGTTTAATAGCATTACTTGAGTCACTTTCATTCCATCCCACTGAAACACTTTGATGTTTTCAAGGCTGAGACGTGATTCAAAGGTGTGGTGAACTTTTCCTTTGGTATTTCTAACCGAGCCTTTCCTCTCCCCATGAGTTTGAGGAGTAACATATACACTCACTGGTCACTTTATTAGGTACACCTTGCTAGTAAAAGATTGGACCTCTTTATGCTTCCAGAACTGCCTTAACCCTTTAAGACCCATCATTGTGCAGTCCACCAGGACATACTCTTACATTTTTACATGCTGTAGTTAGAAAAAAACACATAACAGAATAGCAATTGCTGATTTCTTTAATCCAACTACTGTGTAATTTTATTAATTCCAGCTGCTATGAGATGTTTTATTGATGTATTTTAAAGGAAATAGTTGCAGTTTCATAGCTTTTCATAATGTAGTGTCGTTCGTTCCATTATTTGTGTTTCCTTTTGCCTATCAGAGCCACCACAGTTCATAAAGGAACCAGAGAAACACATCACTGCTGAGATGGAGAAGGTGGTGGATATTCCCTGTCAGGCACGAGGTGAGTGGATATTAGTAAGAAAATGGTTGAAAACGTTCCAAATTTTACCGTTTTCATTCTAAAAACTGGTGTAAAGGTGCGACTGACAGTCTGTAAACCCATTCTCTCTCTGCAGGAGTGCCCCAGCCAGACATCGTGTGGTACAAGGACGCCTTACCCATCGACCCGGTGAAGACGCCCCGGTACCGGGTGCTGGTGGGAGGCAGCCTGCAGGTCAACGGCCTGCTGCCCGACGACACCGGCATGTTCCAGTGCTTCGCCCGGAATTTGGCGGGAGAAGTTCAGACCAACACGTACCTGGCGGTTACCAGTGAGTGCAGCTCTTCTAGAAATCACTTTCCAAACATAATTACTGCTATTAAAGATGTGACAATGTGTGTTTTGTTCAAACTTTTCTGCAGAAGCGTGATAAATCCTCACACAGCTCGCTTAAAGCCTCCTTGTCAGATCCAGAAATGATTAAATATAATTACTTTAGCCGAGAAGAGCCAATTTAGTGCTTTAAATTGACCTCGGATGGCCTCTGCAAAGTAATTAGAGGGTGTTTTATTTAATTTCATATATTACCAGAATTCATAAAAACACTAAAAAGACTCTTTTTTTAGGAATATTTTTAGAAATGCTAAGTGCAAACTTATTCAGTCAGTTGGTCCAAACAGAAGTAGCTCAACACCTTTGTTAGCTGGTTTGCTTTGGAATTTGAAGATATTCATGTCGCTGCAAGATGAACGAGAATAATTCTGGTATCCATCTAGTGCCATCAATAGGTCAAAATTAAGTCATCCAAAGCATTCAGTTTTTAGCAGATGCCTACAAAACTAATGATTTTCTAACAGGTATCTTGTGTTCAGTGCTTTTTAGTAAATGTTTACATGGTCCGATCCCAATCTCCACATTTACAGACTTAAGACGAGTTCTCTTTATGTGCATGAAAGCTCAAATCAGCCACATTCAGGGCTCTATTTCGGACTTTCTGACATTATTATGTGCCCTTTGTGTGACCTCTTATATCTTTCCTGATGCAAAATTGGCACTGTATAAACTTGGTTGTCCTGCGCTGCCACTAAATGCCCAAAAACCAAGCCTCGATGGTGCATGAAAGAAATCTGCGAGGAAGTTTGTCTTCCAGTGGCAGCATCTGGCCGCTCGCTTTTGCGGTTATTTATTGCACATTTGTAGAGTTGTTTGTGTTTCCAGTCAAACATCTGCATCGGATTTACAGATGTTCATGGTTTTTTCTGACTTTTGGGTGGTTTGCGAAAACCAATTAACGCAGAAACGTCACAAACAGAGTGACTGACCGAGCAGCTGATCAAACTGTGAATAAAATACGCATACAAATGTACTTTTTTCTTTTTTATTTGCTCTTGTCATATTTTTAGTCTCTGTGGACTCATTTGCACATCAATGAAAATGGCATCGCCGTGGATAGGAGTAGAAAGAATTTAAAATGCCTTATGATGTCATATATCCAAAAAATTGAAAGGATCAATCTATAACTGAGGGACTTTGAAGTCCATGGGATATATCTGCATACATTTTTATTAAAAGTAAAAAAACTAAAGTTTCTGTGTTCATTTTGATCATGTCTTTACAAATTACATAATTATTTATTATGGAAACAATCACTGATTAATAAAAAAAATGACTGGATATCACTAAAATGTCAACTAAATAACCATCTGAATTTAATACCAACCACCTTCTAATTAGCTAAACAATAATAAAATGAGCTGATTCAGAAATAGTTTGGATTGTGATCTTTTATTAAGATGAGATAATCATGACAGATATTTCTTTTTTGACAATGTATCAAATTTTATATGGAAAATAACAAATTAAATCCTTTCCACTAAGTTCCCCATTACAGAAACACCTCTCCAGGAAGTGTGTTAATTCCAGATCACATGACCTGCTCCACATGATGTCATTTCCTCCTGGAGAACAGACTGGCCAGACTCCAAGGCTTTCTGACTTATTTAATAGAAAGTAGTCAACAGGTTTACTACAATATCTTTAGAAATAACTTTACATTTCACTTTTACTCAGTTGTATATATAATATTTAGAAGCATCTTTCTCTAAAATGCCATGTGGTGTTTGGTTAGAATAAAAGAAATATTGATTTTAGGCCTGAAAACAGCAAAAATATCAACTATGTTACAAAAAGTCCCACAATTATATATTGACCTGAAAGTTTAATTTAAGTTGAACAACAGAACAACAGGTGAAGTTTTCAGAGAGAAGAATAATTCAAAGACATTCGGAAAAGTTAAAAAATTAAGTGATTCGTTCAGTTTTTACTAGGGCTGGGATTTCGATTAGTTAATTACAGCGCAAATAACGTGTTAAAAATAATAACGCAATTAATTGCAGCCTCCTCAGTTCCCTCATTTCTGGCACACCGGTAACTCCGATGAACACTCCAGCCCAGTAGGTGGCGGTAATGAACCTAAAGTCTGTTTGTAGCCATGAAGAAGAAGCACAGGAAGCACTGAGTGAAGTCAGGCACTGGTGAACAGTGAAGGAAGACCAGATTGAGCTTGTTGGACAGAAAGTTTCCTTTTAAAAATCTTCCAGATGGCAGCTTGGATAAAAGCCTGGTTGTGTGCAAATTGTACAACAAAGAGTTTTCTGATCACTGCAGCACTTCAAGCTGACGGTATGACCTCAATGTAAAACATGTTGCTGTTAGCACCAGAGCTAACGTTAGCTACGAGTCATGCTAACGGCTAACAGTGTAGCCATCCCATAATAGACCACTTTTCTAGACAGTGCTTGAGTTTACAGAAAGTCTTAAAATGTTGAATAAAATCGCTATAATTGCACTTAGATTTGCAGTAATGTGTGAATGTAGCAGACAGATGAAAAATGCAGATAAATAGAAATGAAACATTTTTGTGGTTTAAGTTTTTACTCCGTCGAGGCTCTGCCTCCTTGGAGGAGGAATAACCTAAACAACAAAAATATCTCTTTTAATAACTTAACTATAAACTTTTTGTTTATAAAAAGATTACATAAATAAAAATTGATATTCCTATAAAAAGAACCATCAAAATTCCACCATTTATCAGACCCAGAAAAGATGAAAACAGAATGAATCTCTGGATTTTCAACTTTCTGAAGCTCCTTGAACTACTTATGCTGATTTTATGTGCCATACAGTGGAAAAACAACTAAATTCAGGCTTTAAGTCATCAAAATCACTTTTTTCTATATGTCCCATTTTCCTTTTTTAAAATAAATTTTAAATTACAAACACGTATATGTCTATTCATTGATTCAACTGTCAACCACAATTTTATTTGAATTGAAAAAATTCACTTATTGTGTCCAATATTGCTATGTGACAAAACTGTAATTACTTGTGATTAATTAATTACAAAGCCTGTAATTAATTAGATAATTTTTTTAGTCACGTCCCACCACTAGTTTTTACATTTTCTGCCTTTCAAAACCCTGAGGTTCAGAGGGTTAAAATGTCGTGTTTTTTCCTCCTTTTTAAACCATTTCAAGCCCTCATAAACTCATAAGTGCTACAACTTTGGGGTGGAAATTGGGACCAGGTCCATGTTAACATAAGCTTTGTGAACATGTCTGTATGCTTTTGCGAGCATTTAGCTCAGCGCTCTACTGAGCTGCTAAAACAACTGTTGATTCTTCTCATTTGTATTCATATAAATGGATGAAAATCTCATAAAACAAAACATGTAAAAGCTCAGGTTAAAAAAAAAAAAGAATTCCAGTTTTACGCAGAACATTTCCAACATGATGTAAAAATATGCAACATTTCACTTCAATCGCATGTCCCGGCGAACACTGCAGTTATGTGGAGATGACTGAAAACACAGCGGAAACAAAACAATAGAGAAACGTACCTGGAACCGTTTATATAAGCTGCATCCGAACAGAACTCATCACACGAGGAATCGATGTACTGAAAGAAAACACTGAAGGAACAGAAAGTGGGACTTCTCTTCTGTATAAGTGGCAAAATAATTTAAAAGGAAGACTTCAGAGGAAGCACAGAGTTTATGTTTGGTGAGTGACAGTAATGTGATTGCTCTGTGACAGTGGAGCTTTAACCCTCCTGTTGTCTTCATTTATATAAAAAATATTATTTCCTGTCTGAAAGAAATCCAAAAATTCTGCAAAAAATTTCCCCAAATTTCTGATAATTTGCAAAACCTTCAGGAAGAAAATTCCAATAATTTCTTAAATGTTTCCCTTAAAAGTTTTATTTTTTTTAAAAAAAAAATCCCCCATATTTGGCAAGAAAGTTCTTGTAAATATTTATTAAAAAATAGTAAAAATCTTCCAAAAAAAATCCTAAAAATATTTAAAGTGATTCCATATATATCAGTAAAACTTCTAATATTTTCTTTAAGAACATTCACAAAAAAACCCAACCAAAATCCAGCAAATTTTGCTGGATTTTGGTTGATTTTTTTTTTTTTTTTGTGAATGTTCTTAAGAAACATTTTTAACATTTCTTTTTTTCCACCAAAAAATGTTCAGAGATTTCCCAAAAATGTTGAAAATGTGGACATCAGAAGTTTCACTGTGAAAATATATTATTTTTTCCACATTTTCAAACTTTAAAACGGGTCAATTTTGACCCGCAGGACGACACGAGGGTTAATAGGAGGAGGAGGAGGACCTCATCAGTTCATGTTATTGTTCGTAGAGAAGGAACAAACTCGCATTTAAATTCCTGAAGTCAGTTCTCTCAGTAATTAAGAACAGTGCTTAAATCCCTGGACATCCCTCCATAAACTGACAATTAAAGCTACATTGATTATAAAAGGACTCAGCATTAATGCCGTATTTGCTGCCTCAGTCTAATCACCCTAAAGGACTGTGAATTTGTCGACATGTTTTTTTTTTCTTCCTCTGAGCTGGAATTTGAAAATCACTGCTAATTCTCCTCTCACTGCATCTGTTTTTCAAATTTCTGACATCTAATTTTCTTCACTTTGTCTCCGTTCCTGCTGCCTTCGCTCCATGTTATCGGAATTCATATTATTCTGTTGCTCTAAATCACCTCTTCCATCCTTCTTTCTTCCACCATGACATTGTCTCCTCCTCTGTTTTCTCTCTCCTTCCAGATCTCATCTCATCATCTTCGTCTTTTCTTTTTCTTCTCTCCTTCATGTTCTCCGTCTGTCCTACTCTCTCCGTGACAAACTCCCCTACTTCGCCTTTTCCTCTGGGAGCGATACATTTTTCTGTCATCCTATAAAAGTTTTTGATTTATTGCATATCACAAATAGGGATTTTAGTTATCTACAAATTGCCGTCTCTCTGCGAGTCTGCTTCCTCCTCAGTCATTTCTCCCTCTCCTCCTTTGCATATATCCTTTCAGCTATCTCTGTGGGTGCAAAAAATAGACCCGCTATGGCGCCAAGGTGAAGGATACGCCAATCCGTTAAGAATTAGTGGGACAAAGCATCGACTAAACACTGCAGCAGGCTATGAGAAAAGCGTTTGAAGTGGGGTTTTGCCATATTCTCTCACCTCTATAACCCTCTTACCTTCCTCTTGTTACTGTACTGAGCTGCTCTTTATTCTGTGTTTGTCTCTCTAAAGGCATCGCCCCGAACATCACAGCCGGACCCTCCGACAGCACCGTGATCGACGGGATGTCAGTCATCCTGCACTGCGAGACCTCCGGAGCCCCGAGACCGGCTATCACCTGGCAGAAAGGTCTCGCACACTCACACCGAGGGATTACCATGTCTGTTATCTGTTCCACAAGGGACCTCAGTTTGCAGTGGCTTAACAAATAAAGCCTGATTGGATTCCTGTGGCGGGATTTACCTTGTGCCAGGCGTTTCATGTTCCTCAATAGAAGATCAGGAGGAAACGCTGTCCTTGTTTTGCACAATCCGCCTTTTCTCTATTTTTGCGCCCCTGAATGCCTTGTCTTACCTGCTCCCTCCGTTCTGTCTGACCTTTTTTGCTCTGTTTATGTGTCTCCGTCCTCATTAGTTTGTGTTTCTCATGCTTGTTCAAGGCGAGCGAGTGTTGGCCAGCGGTTCGGTCCAGCTGCCCAGGTTCACCCTCCTGGAGTCGGGCAGTTTGCTCATCTCCCCCTCGCACATCTCCGACGCCGGGACCTACACGTGCATGGCGAGCAACTCCAGGGGCATCGACGAGGCGTCCGCTGACCTTGTTGTCTGGGGTAAGGAAGTAGTAGGGATAGAACGATGTGGGTTTTTCAGGGCCGATGTTGGTTGTTGGTGATCTGCCGAGGCCGATAACTGATATTTGGAACCGATATACATTAAATGCAATGATTTAACAGCATGTGATAGTAGAGAACCTGTCATTCATAATTAGGTTGTTTCGTTAATAAGGGTAACTAGAACTGAACATGTGAAATAGAAATATTAGCAATTAAAAGAGGACCCTTTCCTCCGTTTATGTGGGATCGACTGAGATTGTTCAGTTGGTCTCCTGCAGTTAGGTCTGCCGTTCTTCGATATTTCTCACTTTTATTGCCCACTAGGGTCAGTATCTGAAAGCATTATAAATTATTGTTTTCCAGACTCTGTTTCAGGTTAATCTATGCCTGTCTTCTAACTTAGCCGTTAGCCATTAGCCTAACTCTAGCCACTGTGATGGTGAGTGTCCACTGGGGCATTTTACCTCTCATGAGATCACACCACATCTGAATATCGCTAGCACTGGTGGGTCGCTAGGTGGTCACATGACAGCCCTTCAGACCTTCATCCTGCAGAGGCGTCGGACCAACATGGCGGCTCAGTCGCAAACTTTCGAAAACAGTTGAGCGAAAATGTGGGAAAACAATTATTTTCACAGTGAAACTTCTGATGAAATCTTTGAACATTTTTTGGTGGAAAAAAGAAAAATGTTTCTTAAGAACATTCACAAAAAAATCAACCAAAATCCAGCGAAATTCACTGAACTCTGGTTGATTTTTATGTGAATGTTCTTAAAGAAAATATTAGAAGTTTTACTGATATATATGGAATCACTTTAGATATTTTTAGGATTTTTTTGGAAGATTTTTACTCATTTTTGGAAAATATTTACAAGAATTTTCTTGCCAAATTTGGGTGATTTTTTAAAAATAAAACTTTTAAGGGAAACTTTCAAGGAATTATTGGAATTTTCTTCCTGAAGGTTTTGCAAATCTTCAGAAATTTGGGGAATTGTTTTGCTGAAGTTTTGGATTTTTTTCAGACAAGGAAACAATATTTTTTGATGCCCGTAAATGAGGACAACAGGAGGGTTAAAGAGCGCTCGTTAAAATGGGAGCAGCATTGCTCAGATGGGATTTAAAGGGTTAGAGACAATTCTGAGACCACAGAGCTGCATCAGACCTGAAGTAGAGCATTTAATTTGTTAATAATCGGCCGAAAGAAATACCGATAATCAGAAAAATGCCAAATATCTGGCATGATAATTTACCAGGACAATCTATCCCTAGTATGTGTGCATGAGGCTGCTTGGTCTTCTGCATTCCTTTTTTAAAAGCACACACACCTGATGCAATGTGTTGGAAAGCCATTCTTCACAATCAAACAACAGGAAGTGGAACAGTGGTGGCATTTTACCGAGAGGCATGTCTGTCTGTTTAGCAAGGAAACAACTGTATTATAATAAAGCCCACTCTCTGTTTCTTCAAACACAAAAAGCATTCTTCTGTGCAAACTCCGGAGTCATTATTGAGGTGTTTTCTCCAACAAGCCATCAAGAAACAAAACACAAACCAGCAGCATGTCATTTCAACTGAAATGAGTTTTCTGAAATTCATTTGTCGGGTTTTTTTTTCTTGCTGTTTTTGTTCTTCTTCGAAGGACATTTTCCCGGCTGTTTCTTTCTCGGTCCTCATGTCTCTCTTTCCTTTTGTTTCTGCAGCTCGCACTCGCATCACCACACCCCCCCAGGACCAGAGCGTTATCAAAGGAACCAAAGCCATCATGACATGTGGAGTCACACATGACCCCAGTGTGACCGTCAGGTGAGGGAACATGTACAAATATGGACGTTTTAAGTGAGTTATGTGGCTTTATTTAGCATTTTTAGAGACATTTCTGCTACAACTGATATCATGAAGCATTTTCTGAAGTCTAATATATATAAATTCCGTACTCATGCCCTTTTTCAGACATGCATTCTGTTCTGAATGTGCTTGTTTCATGTCTAAATGTGCACCCCGTTTGCTTTTTTGGAAAAATTGTGCTGACAATCTTACGAAGTTGAACTCAGAAACATTTTAGGCTGTGTGAGCTGATTTAGGGAAGCTTTTTTCCACATTTCAGCACCAATATTCATCCAAAAAACATCACAGAAAGCACTCAAAACCCGGTCTGTGTGCCAAAATCCCATCGCACCTTTCCCGCTCACTTTTCCGGCAACTTTATGTACATAAAAGCAAAATTTTACTGCGATATAAACAGACACTAACCGCTTACATTAATGATTCTGTAATCAAAGTGGGCTTTTTTCCCACAAGATGTTAACAGGAGCCGAAGTTGCTTGAAGAAGTTTTTAAACTGAGTTTATTAAATACCTGCCGCATCGGACAGCAGGAGGATCCATGTTCCAAAGCAAAGACAGTTAAATACTCATAATTATAAATTATCCGGAGAATTATACGGAGAGCGATCAGTCCGGGCTACGATCCAACGGCAAGTCACACTGTGTACTTTCCTTCACATCAGACCGGCGAGCTGTCACAGTCGCTGTTTAGTTTGTTGCTTCCAGCGGAGTTTATGAAATACCTGCAGCATCAGGATCCACAGAGATCCACATATGCAAAGGACAACAGCGGTAACTTCATCAGCTGGTTTTAATTCTATACTATCCCTGCCATGGGGACAGGATGGGTCACACTGTAGTTTTCTTCACCTCTCACAGGTGAGTTTTGACACAGAATCACATTTAATCAGCTGCAGTTTAATTATTTGTTGCGTACCATTCATCCCAGCTGGTGAGTTCTTTTTAATTTGCTGTTTGTAAAGTCATAGATTATCATCACGCGTGGAATTTTCAGTGTAGGAAGCCATAAATAAAGCATGCTGTTAGTTGTTTTGACAGTTTGATAAGCTGCTTTTAGTTTAGATTCCATCTGTTACTGCATTAATGTGTATTATATATCGCTTAGCGTATTGTCTAATCTTGCATGAATGACAAATATCACACGTCTTAATGAAGCAGTGAGGAACAAGTAATGGAGAAGTGACATACGTCTGAATCACAGATGCTGTTGCTTTAACGGAGTGATTTAGTCACCAAAGCTGTGGATCCTGTGTCTGGAAAGAGTTTAAAAGAGCAGATTGATCATTAGCAGCTTTTTAAAGGATAATTCAGTTCAAGTTTACATTTATAGAGAGCCAATTTACACCATATGTTATCTCAAACCGCTTCACACAGTAAGGTGAAGAGCCTCAGTGGAGTCATGTGACGATTGTCGGTCTCTCTGTCCGTCCGACTGTCTGTTAGCATCATTACTCTAAAACAGACCAACGGATTTGGATGAAATTTTCAGGGAAGGTCAGAAATGACACAAGGACCAACTGATTAGATTTTGGCAGTGATGCAGCTTATAGTCTGGATCCACGGATTGGTTAAAGATTTCGATATCATTGCCAGATAGCAGCACGGCGTCACTGTAACCATGACAACAAGTGAACACTACATCAGCTGCCAGCTGACGATCACATGATTGCGATCCTACTACAAATCCACCGATGAGGACTTATCAGAACTTATCCATCAGAAATGATCCAAGGAACAACTGATTAAATTGTGGGGATGTTTCTGAGTCCCATCAATTCCCGCCGCCTGCTACATATTTAGGTCACGTGATCTGGTATCTGTACATAACGTACACGTGCAGAACACACACCTATGTTCAGAGCAAGGTCATTTTGTTGGTGGGTACATCTATATTACATGGACACATTCTATGGTGTCGTGATTTCTGCCATGAATTTTTTTTTTTTTAAGATTTCAGTCGTCAGAAATAATACGACTGAGCAGCCTCGGCAGAGTGCTGTCTAAAATGAATCTAAACCGATACCAAGTTACTTTATCTCAATCATTTATGGTTTCATTTTCAAATTCCCTGTTACTGTCAATGTTGCATTTATTGTTTTCGGCCATGTATTTAACCCAGTGGTCAAAATTGACCCGTTTTAAAGTTTGAAAATGTGGAAAAAATATATTTTCACAGTGAAACTTCTGATGTCCACATTTTCAACATTTTTGGGAAATCTTTGAACATTTTTTGGTGAAAAAAAGAAATGTTAAAAATATTTCTTAAGAACATTCACAAAAAAAATCTCCCAAAATCCAGCAAATTTCATTAGATTTTGGTTGATTTTTATGTGAATATCCTTCAAGAAAATATTAGAAGTTTTACTGATATATATGTAATCACTTTAGATATTTTTAGGATTTTTTTGGACAATTTTTACAAATTTTTTGAAAAATATTTACGAGAATTTTCTAGCCAAATTTGGGGGATTTTTTTAAAATAAAACTTTTAAGGGAAACTTTTAAGGAATTATTGGAATTTTCTTCCTGAAGGTTTTGCAAATTTTCATAAATTTGAGGATTTTCTTTGCTGAATTTTTTGATTTTTTCAGACAAGGAAACAATATTTTTTGTGCCTGTAAATGAGGACAACAGGAGGGTTAATACACATTTTGCACACTAGGGAGTTTGTACGACAGCAGGAAAACATATATTAGACCGACTGATAAACCAGTGTGTCTCACTGATGTGCTTTTTATGAGCATCTCCAGATCAACAAGGATGTGTATATTTACACACATGGAGCAACAGAAGTAACTTAAATAATTACTATGAATGTCCCAAGATGACATCAAGGATCGAGATTAGGCTGATCATTATTAAAATTATTACAGAAGTGTCACAATGCATTATTTATAATGAGAGATTTCAGGCCACATGACATTAAACGTCACAGATGTCTCTGTCATGGTGCCTGTTGCGAGCTAAATTCCCACGATGCTCTCTGCTCGTCAACATGGAAATGCCCCTTAGTCTGAGTGACCACTTCCTCTGGTCATCACAGTATTAAACAGTAAGAGTCAGGTGCTACAGTTAATCTACAATACATATTCTGATTCTGACATGCATTTAGAGAATAATTAGATTTGGAGCTTGTGGAGCAGATGCAAGAATGCATTTCTTTAATACACTGCAGAGCTATTTAGTTGTCAAGCGTTACAAAATGGATTGATTTTAATAACGTTAATGCACTTGAAGTGTGTATTATCTCAGGAAATGGTATCAGATTAGGATTCTGTAGCAGCAGACAGTAAATATTAAATGACTCGGATCAGATCGGTGGCAAAAAAATAAATTTGATTGGAATATCTCCACTAATTACTCACTACTAGAGTCGGGATTTAACAACACGTCAGTTTGTACTTTACGCCACATCAGACAGATTACCAATCGTTTGTTCCATAGCAGCCAACTTCAGGTCCTGTAGGGATATTTGTATTTTACTGTTGGTGAAGTCATAGATAATAATCACATACAGAAAAGATTTTCCAATGTTTATGAAACCTTGAATAAGCTTTTTTTTTTTTTATTAATGTATTATTGTGTATTATGCTTCGCTTGCTGTAATGTCCAATCTCCCACATACGTCAGATGTTCCTCTCTTTGTCACTGAATGAAGCTATGGGGTACAATAATGCAAACGTGACCATCTATCTCTGAATTATTATCACTTAAACACGCTGATGCAACCAACAATGTTAAATATCTCGCGTCTGAAAGGAGCTTTTATTCTGTGCTACTGTAGGAACGTTAATGGTTCTATGAAATGCACATGAATACATGTGCAGGATTTCTGTAAACACACTCAGACACAGAAAGGCGTTCCAGACATGTAACCTTGACATACAATTTGCACAAAAGCAAGCGCCTACGCATGTTAAAGACGTTTGTCAGCCAGCGAGTGTGCAGTCGCAAGGAAGTGTTTCTCCACATGACAGAATGCCGCCAAAACCGGTCCAACGCGCAGCAGAAAATGTAGTGAACTCCAAGCTTGTAGTCGACACCAGCAGCGATCAATAGGCCATCCGGTGCCGTGCTGCTCAGAGGAGAAAGCCACATTTGAAGCTGCGTTTGAGCTGTGCAGTTTTGATGAATGTGGATGGCTGTTTGATATGCAGCCTTCAGCTGCTCCGATTTGCAGGCAGGGCAGCTCTGATGGTGAGTTTGAACACAGAGGGTGCGGAGAGGTGAAATAGCGATGAAATAGCTCGCTAGTAACATGTTCTTTCTTTCTTGGAGTGCGGCGGAAAAAAAGACGAGCAGTTTTCCTTGTTGCTTTGCTGTCGAAAAGAATTAACCTCCATTCTAAATCTGACATGCATATGTACATCGCAAGTCCCACATCTCAGCGGGTGGCGACGGGAATTATGCTTGTCAGGTTGCATAAATGTGCAAGAAACTAGTTTTGATGAATAGAGTCATGGGCTTAATTTGGCACTAAAGAAAAGAAACATGAGCTGAGAGTGTTTTCCATCAACGGCAGTGCGTTTAGAAACAAAGAGGCCTCCAGCTGTTGGTCTAACTGAGGTGCTGCTAATGATGAGCAGCTTTTCTTACGGCTCCCATTTAACTTTTCAAAAGAGTTATGTTAATGTTTTTGTCCACCTGAGCTTCCCATGGTTTAGTCTTTGAGCCGCAAAGTAACTGAAGTAACTAGCTATCCTCTTTGATCAAGCCAGTTACAGCAGCATCTTTATTTTTTTGTCTTCCTTTGCTGAAAATGTGCAAATGACACTTTGCCAGTCTCAGTTTACAGTGAGGAATAAACTGGAGCCAAGCAGTTGTTGAGCAGTTGTTGCCGCCACTTTTTTGCTGTCATAATTTGAGTTACTCATCATGAGTTGATGCGGCAACTTCAAATAAGAGGGACTCAAATAAAAAGCTTAACGGCACCTTTCGAGTGAGTAAAAAGCTAATGCTGCCTTAAATTATTCATTTTTGAAAGTATGTGTTCGCTCAGGTCCGCTGGTGATTCTCCATTAACTCTCTATGCAAATAAACGTCATCTAAAAATGCTTTTGTGCTCGGCTTGGTCACACTTCTTGTTTATTTCTGTCCATTATTATCATTACTCATGGTAAAATGTTAGATTCTGCAGTTTAAAGCTCCGGCTAGAACACTTTCAAAAAGCACTTCTGAGGTACCGTGCTCCAAGTTTTACCTTCGAGATGATTTATTTAACCCTCGTGTCGTCCTGCGAGTCAAAATTGACCCCTTTAAAAGTTTGAAAATGTGGAAAAAAATATATATATTTTCACATTGAAACTTCTGATGTCCACATTTTCAACATTTTTGGGAAATTTTTGAACATTTTTAGGTGGAAAAAAAGAAATGTTAATAATAATAATGGATAAGATTTATATAGCGCTTTTCAAGGCACTCAAAGCGCTTCACAATGAATCCATTATTCATTCACTCACACATTCTCACTCAGCGGTGGTAAACTACATTTGTAGTCACAGCTGCCCTGGGGCAGATTGACGGAAGCGTGGCTGACAATCTGCGCCTACGGCCCCTCCGACCACCACCAACATTCACACGCATTCATACCCCAGTGTGAGTAGCAGCACTGGAGGCCAGGTGGGTAAAGTGTCTTGCCCAAGGACACAACAGCACATGACTAGGACAGAGAGGGAATCGAACCGCCGACCCTTCGGTCATTGGACGACCCGCTCTACCACCTGAGCCACAGCCACCCCATGTTAAAAATGTTTCATAACAACATTCACAAAAAAATCTACCAAAATCCAGCGAATTTTGCTGAATTTTGGTTGATTTTTATGTGAATGATCTTAAAGAAAATATTAGAAGTTTTACTGATATATATGGAATCACTTTAGATATTTTTAGGATTTTTTTGAAGATTTTTACTCATTTTTTGAAAATATTTACAAGAATTTTCTTGCCAATTTTGGGGGATTTTAAAAAAAAAATAAAGCTTTTAAGGGAAACTTTTAGGAATTATTGGAATTTTCTTCCTGAAGGTTTTGCAAAGTTTTAGAAATTTGGGGAATTTTTTTTTTGCTGATTTTTGGGATTTTTTTCAGACAAGGAAACAGTATTTTTTGTTGCCTGTAAATGAGGACAACAGGAGGGTTAAAGTTCTGGGAAAACTCGCGCTGCTTTGATTGATGCCTGAGTTGTGTAAAATGCAGGTGGTGAGTAATAATAATGGCAGAAAAACACCAGGTTGATAAATACTGCCGTTTCCCAGATGGTGATCATGACACTAATGAGCCGTGACTTTGCATTCCAGGCATGTCTGGGAAAAAGACGGCTCGGTCATCAGCGTCCAGTCCATCCCTCGCATGCGGTTGGACGTGGACGGCACCCTCCACATCTCCCAGACGTGGTCAGGCGACATCGCCACGTACACCTGCAGAGTCACCTCGGTCGGAGGCAACGACTCCCGCAGCGCACACCTCCGCGTCAGGTAATCTTAACGTTCTATTTTCGTCCCGTTTCCTCCTCACACTCTTGCTTCTGCACAAGAAGGAAGAAGCTCTTTGAAGAAACCCAACACACACAGACACAGTCACATGCATGCTTTCCAACCTTTCGCTGCTATTTTCCCACCGACAATTCTGACTCATTTCCACTTAAATGGCGCCTGTTCTTCCTCATCTGCCTCGCTACCTGCCGTGTCCTCATTCTCACCTGACCCCCTCTTCACCTTCCACCCTCATCTTTGACACCACGCTTGCACTCTCCAAGACATTTCTGTGTTTTTTTTGCCCTATAACTTTGCCTGCCACTTTTTTGTGCTTTGGCATGCTGTGAGTCCCGGCAGCGAGGGCAAATTGAATATGAATGTGACATCTAACTTTCTGTTTGCCAAACTGACTGACTGATTGTTCCCCGTCTTTGTTTATCCCCCTTTCGACTGCCGTCTTGTTGGCTGAGTTACTGTCTGCATCCGTTCGTTGCTCTAAGGTTTATCTATCAATCCGTCTGTGCTTATCTGAATTTATGGCTGAATGAATTAATGATCCCCAGGTTTGGCCTCATTTATTCACATCTTTGTCTGTGCATTTTCTTCCTATCTGTCTCCTTTCAATCCATTTCTTCCCTCCAGTGATATCTATCTTGTTTTTTGCTCGCCTGTGTGTCCATCTTGACAAGGAACCATCTTTGCTGTCTTGTCTCGCCACATTTCTTCACCTGTCTGCCTGATCTCTCTGTTGTAAAAAAAAAAAAAAAAAAAAAGAAAGAAAGAAAGATGCCGCTCGCTTTCCTCGAGATTTGTACAAGAGATGTTCAGAGGAGAGACTGAAATGCTCGGTAGCTCTCTGGCCCCCACAGCTTGTTTTCTGTGATAGAGGGATTCTTTTATTTATCAAAGTTGTCCTGCTGTTCCCTGCAGGCAGCTGCCCCATGCCCCAGAGAACCCTACAGCCTTGCTGAGCAAATCGGAAAAAAGAGCCATCGACCTGGCCTGGGCCAAACCTTTTGACGGCAACAGTCCACTCATTCGCTATATCCTGGAGGTTTCTGAGAACAGTAAGTTGTGTAAAATTCCAGTTTGTCTTTTGCTGCCGTCTGTGCTTTGTACATCTTTGTGTCAGTTTAAATCATTTACAATTACTTGGGTTTGGGGAAAAGGAATTCAACTAATGAGATCAATGTTGCAGCAAGGAGTTTAACCCTCATGTCGTCCTGCGGGTCAAAACAGTGAAACTTCTGATGTCCACATTTTCAACATTTTTGGGAAATTTTTGAACATTTTTTGGTGCAAAAAAAAAAGAAATGCTAAAAAAAAAGAAAAAGTTTCTTTAACAACATTCGGAAAAAAATCTACCAAAATCCAGCGAAATTCGCTGAATTTTGGTTGATTTTTAAGTGAATGTTCTTAAAGAAAATATTAGAAATTTTACTGATATATATGGAATCACTTTAGATATTTTTAGGATTTTTTTGGGAAGATTTTTACTCATTTTTTGAAAATATTTACAAGAATTTTCTTGCCACATTTGGTGGATTTTTTAAAAAATTCAACTTTTAAGGAAAACTTTTAAGGAATTATTGGAATTTTCTCCCTGAAGTTTTTTGCAAATTTTCAGAAATTGGGGAATTTTTGGATTTTTTTCAGACAAGGAAACAATATTTTTTGGTGCCCGTAAATAAGGACAACAGGAGGGTTAAAAGATGCTAAATGTTGCTTTTTTAGACTTTCCATTTCCATGCAGAAGCTCCTGTGATGCCAATGTTATTTTTTTTCTCAAGGAGCTTAAATGCAAAGCAAAAGAAGCAATGAGCAGATCAAAAAGAATTTAAGAGCGTGGTCAATGGGACTAATTAAGAATGTCCATCACTGGTTTTAATCTCAAACTTTCATCTTCAGCTTTGCTAGATGCACTATACAGCTGTGTACGCTGCAGCACGTTGCGCTAAACGGTTACTGTCATGTTGTTTTTTTTCTTTAGTCCCTCCTTGTTTTCTCAACACGACTTAGTGGGTTTAATTAATTCAGAATTCAAAACCTGCTGTGACAAAATAACTGCAGGCATGAAATAGAAAATCCCTCCGAATATCAGTGAAATTCCCAGAAATGTCGCGCTCCTTCCTTGCAAATTCATTGAATTGAATTTCGAAGATGAATTGTTTTGCCTAGCAATGAATAGCGTGTGTGTGTGCATGTGGAATAAGGTGTAAAACGTGATTGTCTTTGTTCCAGATGCTCCCTGGGCCATCCTGCTCGCCAACATCGAGCCCGAGTCCACAGCAGTGACGGTCAACGGCTTGATCCCGGCTCGCTCCTATCAGTTCCGCCTCTGTGCCGTTAATGACGTGGGGAAGGGGCAGTTCAGCAAAGAGACAGACCGGTGAGCAAAAGGCCCATCCTGTATCTATTCCTGCCATCCCACATCAGCATCAGAACAGCTTTTGGTCCTTTTTATCCTCCCAAAACAAAGGAATGGTCAATTCCCTCTGTACAGGTCATATCAGTGGTTACTTGTCTCACCGATGTGGTTCAGTGTTTAAGTTCTCTTGTTTCATTTTAACCTCACCCCGACTGGTCGAGGCAGAGGCTGCCCTCCCTGAGCCTGGTTCTGCTGGAAGTCTGTAGTTAAATTTTAGAGTAACTGGGTTTTCTTTGTATAATTTAGTCAGGTAAATTTGTAGAAACAGATAATATTGTGGGATCTTAACCTTATTTATTAACCCTCAGAATCCCAAAACCTGCCAACAGGTTTGAAAGGCACATTGTGTTGAAGAAAATTGCTAAAATCACACAATTTATCAGAGCCAGAAACAGTAAAACTCGAAAGAAATCTACAGATTGACAGCCTTTCATCTATTTTTCTGAGACACGCTGTTCCATCGGTAAAATTAGCCAAATTTTTTGCTTGAAATCGTGACAATTCGACCAAATCCCTTTCTTCTCTCTGTGTCATTTACACCGCTGCCAAAAATAAACCATTTTCTCAAATCAGATTTTGCCAAAAAATTAAAATTTGTGCATCATTTGGCACAACTATCAACCTATTAGCGACTCATCTGCAGCCAACAGTCACATAATAATTCAGGGACTTTTCAGCTGAACTGGGATGAACTGCAGGCAGTGTTTGTACAGAGGAGACAGCAGACAAATATGAAAACAAATTAAAAATGCAAGTAGTAAAATATTTACAGGCTGTAGAGCCACTGTTCGTTTGTCAGTATTACCAATGTCTCTGGACAGTTGATAAAATGCTGTACGTGTTGAGTCCAGTTTTTTGTTTTGTTTATTTCTTTTTGGAATTATGTCTGTGTTACACTGCACAAAAGACATTTTGTAGAAATTGTAGAGAAAAATGCCCAATATTTAAATCAACCATGTAAATTTCTCTTACAGATAACCTTAATATTTAAACTTGTCAGATAAATTTGTAGCATCAGTCTTATTTCTCTATTGGGGAGCCCTTTGGCTGCACATCTGTTGTTTTAAATGTGCTGCAAATAGCGGTGGCTTTTGAGCTTTAAGCTGTACGTTTCCATACATTTTTCCAGCAATTTTTCAAAGAGAACTCTATTGCAGGGAAGTGTGCGTTCCTTGAAAACCTGACTCGGTAGCTGTGTTTGCCTTGCACACAATTTCGATCTCACAAAAGCCCAGAAACACGAATCGCAGCAGAACTTTGCGGTTGTTGGTAAACCGTGCACTACGCTTGGGAAATCTGTTTCCTAGACAACCGGCCTGACTGATCCCTACAGTCAAGAGTCAGTGAAGAGGGATACACGTGTAAGCCCAGCGAAGCACACACACAAACATGCGCCATCACATGTAAACACACTTTCTCACACACAAACACCCACTCACTCTCACATCCTGAAAAAGCCACAGGAGGGATTTGGGTTGAAGGCGAGATCAGGTTCGGTCTCTGCACGGCCTCACACAAGTCAAAGCGCTGATTCCTCCCCCTGTCCATCACCCTCCTCCCTTCCATCCCTCCCATCCCTGCCTCCCCTCCCATCTCTCCCATCCCTCCCATCTCTCCCATCCCTCCCATCCCTCCCATCCCTGCCTCCCCTCCCATCTCTCCCATCCCTCCCATCCCTGCCTCCCCTCCGTCAGTCTGTCATGCCGCCTCATGCTGCTGGTTCCCCAGCCAGAGGAAAGCCACAGGGAGCTCCGTCTGTGTGTTCCAGTGCGGCCGGCTCAGAACTCCATGCGATTCCATTTGGTACTAAGTCACCACCACTGATGTCCCTCCCATCTTTCATATGCATCCTCTCCCCAGGCGCTCAGGCTATCTTGTCGGGGAAAATATATAGCTTTTAGGTGGCTGTGACTTCCTCAGGTGTGGCATTACACCAACTATGAGGCGTAAAGCACAAAGGGAACGCTAAGGGGCTGTTAACAAAGGAAATGAAATGCTAAGAAACAGCGAAGAGACATGGAAAAAGGAGTGTTTATAGTAAATTATGCATGTATTTAAACTGATATGCTTCATTTCAGCTGCTATGTTTCGTTCAAAGCGCTATGTGTTCTCGCTTGAAATAAACTAAAGCTCCGTGCTGGTGATGATTTTCTTTTTTCCTCATCCTTCACATCTCCGCTTGTGTTACTTCTTTTTTTATTTTTCTGCAGCGTCTCTCTACCAGAGGAGCCCCCGAGCGCTCCTCCTCAGAACGTCATCGCCAGCGGTCGCACCAACCAGTCCATCATGATCCAGTGGCAGCCGCCGCAGGAAAGCCACCAGAACGGCATCCTCAGAGGCTACACCATCCGGTAAAATCCACTGCACGCCCTCCACTCACACTGTTTCTTAGGTTTTATGTTAAAAATAGGAATATAAATGCAGTTTTGCTCCAGATGAGGTGAAAGTACGTACTGTAATCTTTCTGTAAATATTTAGATGCATGAAGGAAGAAGCAGTAAGTGAAACTGTGCTCATGTTTGGTTTTTTTTTATCATTTTTGTTTTTGTCAGTGTTCTTGACAGAATTTGTGGCATTGTGCACTTTCCATCTCATCAATTGTACAAAATTAAAAATTCAATTCAATGACTATTGTATGAGGAAGTTACAAATAACCACACTTACAGAATCCACTGATCCATGTACTCCTGTGCCAAACTGCTGGAATTAACTCAGAGTACATTTCTCTTAAAACACAGCAGTTTCAGTCAACACCACTGCATTTAGTCTTTTCTGTGACAGACAACCAAAATTATAACTGGTTTGATTTGAAAAACACAAAAAAAACTTTTGCAACTCTAATAGGCAGAGTCAGCAATATGCCAAACTGACTGTAAATCCTGTAAACGTGTAATTAGTTAGGTTTTTCTGTCAGGCTTTTTATTCATTACATCCAAATGAAACAGCAGGTGTTTTCCAGACAACAGTCAGTGCCTGTCAGTGGGTTTTAATTGCTTGTTTGCTGGTGCTTTGTCTCCCCCTAGCAGGGACTTTAGTGTACTGCTGGACTGTAAATGCTCTGATGGAACATCTAGACTCTTAGAACCAACCACAACCAGGCTGTAAATGCAGACAAGCGGCTTTCTGATGCTCTGAACATCCAGTGTTGAAGGTTTGTGCATGTGTTTGTCAGGTACCGTCTCACTGGGCTGCCTGTCGACTACCAAATCAAGAACATCTCCAGTCCAGATGTGACCAACCTGCTGCTGGAAGACCTCATCATCTGGACCAACTATGAGATTGAGGTGGCTGCTTACAATGGAGCGGGTTTGGGAACATTCAGCCATAAAGTGACTGAGTGGACTCTTCAGGGAGGTGAGGAGCTGGTGCTTTTGATTAAAAATAGAAACTGTAGACAATAATTTGTTATTTTCAGTGATCCTTCGTGTGAAGAAAAGTTTGCATTTGCATGTAAAAACCATGTTTATCAAGGCAGTTTTGAGTTTCCAAAGAGTCTGTAACTCGTAATTTCCTGTGGTGGAATCAGATCTTGAGTAAATCTACAAAAAAAACCAAAATGCATGATGGTTTTTTTGTGACAAAGACACACATGTTTCCATGTTCAAAAACAGGCTTGAATACAGTATCTTACAAATGCACCGCTTTTATCCACCAACACAAATCCCAGCAGACCTCTAGTAGCCTCTGGTTTTATTCACCGCCGACTGAAACCATCCACTAAAAGCCCGCGCTGACTGTTGTCCAAATACATTACCATGAACTTTTATTTGTAAGGACCACGCAAAGGTGTGACATGTCTCTAAAATCCATAACTAGCTCACACACACTCACAAACAAACCCACAAAGAGCCACGGTGTTGGGTGTAAGTGTCAGCCGGAGAGCAATAGCAGCATCTGCCCTGAACTGTGCAGCAGTGATCAATAGTGACATCAAAATAGATGCAGGCTGACTCCTAGCAGTCAACCGAAAGGCGCTTCTCATGCTCCTGTTTCTCTTTACCGTGCCACTGCTTCTTTATTCTCCTTTTCTTCCTCTCTGATTCGCCCTCTCCGTCCTCTCCTCATCCATCCCAGTGCCCACCATCGCTCCAGGCAACGTGCAGGCCGAGCCGGTCAACTCCACCACGATTCGTTTTACGTGGACAGCTCCCAACCCTCAGTTCATCAACGGCATCAACCAGGGCTACAAGGTCAGTAGGTGTCACCGTGTCCTCGCTGCCAGCCATCAGCTCCGTTGACAGAACTGTCAGAGCTTAACTTGTAGTAAAAAAAATAAAAGCAGAAGAAGCCAGGGGGCAAACGATATACGGTGCCAGTTTGAACAATGGACTTTGTTCGCCCATTTGTCAGTCGGAGGTCATTGTCTTTATCTGTGCAGCCATTTCTCATATGTTTTATTGTGAAGCTGTGTGCACATTATGATGAATGTCTTCATTATTTTGTCATGGGCTCTTGAATGTAGTTCATCTCTCTGCCTCTTGTGTATACCTCTGAATGTAGCCCACAGGGAATCACAAAGCCACATGCATGGGATGCTTCTATTTTTTTCCCGTTGAGACTTAATTATGTTATTGAGACTCTTCTCTCTTTTTGTATTTCTGTCCAATGGCGCCCTGCAAGTCCTAATCAGCTCCAGGGGGGAGGGGTCACTGTGCCGATCTGAATTAAAAACATCAGGTTTGAGGTGTGAGACTGAAGAAGTAGTGAGAAAAAGGGGAGACAGAGAAGGTGATAGAAAGTGTGGCAAAAGAAAAGACAAAAGAAAGATACAAAAGAAAAGACAGGGAGATATATATAGAAAAAATCCAGATGTGGCAGACAATCAAGCATTTATCCCTCTGACATCCTTTTGCCAACTTTCCTGGAAGCGCCACGACTCAAAAAACTGGAAAGAACCCATCAGACTAGCCACTGGGACTCATTACCTAAACAGCTAATTGGTCAGTCCAGGTCCCTTTTGTAGATGCTATGGTAAATGATGAACATGCATGATGGGATATTATTATGCCTCTCCTGAGCTCAGATTCTCTCCTCCTTCTCTGAGCCTGGCTTACTGGAGCTATTCAGCCCATCTTCTCCCAGTCAAAACATCTTCAGGGCATTTTTCTGAATGTATCAGGGAGATGCTATGTAACTCCTCGGAGGAAGACACCACTGTTGGTTTTGTGAGAAACAGAAATACTGGCTTCTGTATTTGGGTAATTTTCCTTCACGTTGCCTTTTTTTGTGTGTGTCTGTTTTAGCTGCTGGCCTGGGAACCAGGCAAAGACGACGAAGTTGCTATGGTAACAGTACGACCGAACTTCCAGGACAGCGTCCATGTGGGATATGTGACAGGTCTGAAGAAGTTCACTGAGTATTACACCTCTGTGCTGTGCTTCACTACACCTGGAGACGGCCCCCGCAGCCCGCCTAAAGCATTAAGGACACATGAGGACAGTAAGTGACTTTTCTTCCACACTTTTCTCTCTCCTGTGGTGGCAAGAGGGGCGACACAAGCATCTCGCAGTAACACATCCTTCGGCAAGATCTATTATTCATGCAGAACGAAGTTGTAGAGAAAGTGCTAATGAATGAGTATACTCTGCATCCAGCTGGGATCATCATAATTGGGACGTAGTTCCCTTAGAGATTATTGGCTGAGCTTTAAAAACTCTTCATTTACCTGTAATGACTTCACTTTTTCAGCAATTACCTTGATTTTTTTAAGCACTTTTGAAGTCTAAATTGTCAAAATTAGAAGATTTATGGCTATATCCAGCAGCCAGGTGGCTCATTTTTGTCCGTCGGTCTTGCTCATTATTCTTGTTTGTCCCTGTCCAGCGCCCGGTGCCGTGGGTCACCTGAGTTTCACCGAGATCTTGGACACCTCGCTCAAAGTGAGCTGGAGCGAGCCCAGCGAGAAGAACGGCGTCCTCACAGGTATACTCGCCTCACTCCCAAATTATACTTTGCAGACGGGTAGCAAGGAGTGAGAAGTAGCAGTTTGCCGAAGGTGGTGTTTGTCAGAGTTCCTGTGACAGAAACCAATCGCATAAGACGGCACTAAGGTGGAAACTGGAAGATTTTGTTCTGTGCTGCGACTACTTGACCTCATTTAGCAAGCTGAGCCCAGGAGTGCACTATTGTTTGTTGTTTACTTTATTTGGGTCATGCACTCGGTACGGCTCAGACTAGACACCAGATATACTATGAGAGCGCTATGCATTGCTACAGAAGAACATTCTCTCCTCTTCCAAGCTCTGCACATGAGCTGCTGTGTAGAACTGGCTGTTAATATGCCTTAATTACACTCCTGAGACTTGCTCTGCGGAATGCCAAAGTGAGTGATGCTCAGTCTGCTAAATATGAAGGGGACTTACCTGAATTTACCTGCTTGTACCTCATTGCATCACTGTAATAACTTTCCTGAGAGGTGCAGCCTGGACTCTGTGAGTGGTAGCATGTTCTGAGTAATATCACGCCTACTTCTGATGGTTTAGCAGTGAGTCCCAGCATCCCCAGTTCACCTGTAGTACTGCTAGCGCTCCCAAGCAAGTCTGACTTACTTTGGAGGTCAAAAGTGACCCATATTGAGTGGAATACAGGTATCTCTTGACCCATGTTTTGGATCAAAGGATTAAGTTGCATACTACTCTGCAGGATAGACGTATACAACACCTTTACGTTGCTAACACAGAACATGTTATCCTCATCCAAGTTCTGCACGCGGTCTGTTGAGTTGAACTGACTGTTAATGTGCCTTAATGTCACTCCTGAGACTTCCTGCTGAGACCCTGTGGGATGCCTAAGTGAGTGATGCTTGACCGGGAGGTGGGGTCTGCTAAATAGGAACGTTGCGTACCTGAATATACCTTCTTGCACCCATTGCATCATTTAATTACACCTCTTGAGACATGCATCCAGGTGGCATGGCCAAGTGGGTGGTAGCACTTTCTTGGGTGTCAAGTCAACTTCCAGAGGGTTCAGGAGTGAATCCCATTATCCCCAGTTCACCCATAGTCCTACTAAGTATCCAGGCAAGTGTGACTTACTTTGGAGCCCTTTCTTTACATCCAGATCCCCGGGGGCGGGCGGGCTTCGGCAGATATTTTCCGAGTTTTTTACCGTTTGTCATTCTCATCCCTGTGTGTTTCTTTGTGGTGGTTTTGTGTCTCTTTACAGTAGTTTTATGTCTCTTTGTGGTAGTTTTGTATCTCTCTGTGGTTGTTAAGTGTCTCTTTATAGTAGTTTTGTGTCTCTTTGTGGTAGTTTTATGTCTCTTTGTGGTAGTTTTATGTGTCTCTGTGGTTGTTTTTCATCTTTGTGATGGTTTTGTATCTCTCTGTGGTAGTTTTGTGTGTCTGGTCGTTTTGCAGCTCTTGGTGGTAGTGTTGTGTCTCTCTGTAGTTGTTAAGTGTCTCTTTATGGTAGTTTTGTGTCTCTTTGTGGGGATTTTGTGTCTACAGTAATTTTATGTCTCTTTGTGGTGGTTTTATGTCTCTGTGATCATTTTGTGTCCATTTGTAGTGTCTTTGTGTCTCTTTGTGGTAGTTTTGTGTCTCTCTGTGGTTGTTAAGTGTCTCTTTATTGTAGTTTTGTGTCTCTTTGTGGTAGTTTTATGTGTCTCTGTGGTTGTTTTTCATCTCTTTGTGATGGTTTTGTATCTCTGTGGTAGTTTTGTGTGTCCCTGTGGTAGGTTTGTGTCTCTCTGTGGTGGTTTTGTGTCTCTTTATGGTAGTTTTGTGTCTCTTTATGGTAGTTTTCTGTTTCTCTGTACTAGTTTTATGTGTCTCTGTGGTGGTTTTGCATCTTGTTGTGGTAGTTTTGTGTCTCTCTGGTAGTTTTGTGTCTCTCTGTGGTGGTTTTGTGTCTCTCTGGCATTGATCTGTCTCTTTATAGTAGTTTTGTACAACACCTCCACAAACTTCAGCGGTGAACCCCAGGCTCACCGCTTAGATGCCATGCAGTCATTTGGGAGCCCAGGTGGAGCCCTTTTCTTCATCCTGAGCCACTGGTGCCCCTCTCCAGCAGCTCTGGAGAAATCTCTAACTGCTAGTCGCTGGCCTTTCCCTCGTACTCACATCTCCCAGAGCGGCCTTGATGTTGATTTGACTACAAACAAACCCTCTGCAGAACAGACCCGGACCTTGCAACTGCTTGACCTCATTTAGCGAGTCTGGCACAGGAGAGCAGCTCTCTTGTTTGTTGCACTGCTCTGGCCAAACACAATAATATACCACTGCAGCAGTGAGACAACACTTGTTCTAAAATAATACATCTTACATGAAATATTACACTGCAAAAAAACAGAACATCGTCTCCTCTACTAAGCTGTGCATAAAAAGGCTCCCTTCCTAAGACATTATTCAAGTCTTTTGTAATCATAGAAGGAGCTGGAATGAAGTTATGCACAGTATGATGATATAGCGGCCAAAATTATAACCCTTAAATTATTATGGATCTTAAAGAGCAATAAAACAAAGCACATCACCCAAATTATGCAACAGTCAAAGCTGTTTCCTCTCAGGTAGACCATTAAACAGCCTTTCTAACACTGGTAACGACACAAAGAGATATCTGGCTTTTGGTTAAATTAAATTCTAATAAGCATTATCAGACAATGCTTTCTTAACACATTACGAGCAATGTGGGCTTGTATCGTACATCCACTCACCATCTGTCTGCCTACATAAGGACTCATTTATTACAAAGATTCTTCTGTAATATTATACTTTAATCTGTTCTGACAAATGAAGTTAAGTAAGTGTATTAGTACATTCATGTGCAGAATAAATATTTCATGTCACCAGTCCAGGAATGTTTATGCAAAATGTGCTAATTAAAGATGTTTCCAGTGCAGCGCTTCGTTCTCTTCAGACTTGTAGTAAAGAACACACGCCCAACAATGATATTAATATGCAAACGTTTGCAAAGGTTAAGGTTTAGCAGCGTATTGTAAAGAGTTTTTCCGTTTTAATGTGCGGCACGCTCCCAGGAGACAAACACTGACATGCCATGTGAAATTATTGATTTGGCAAGAAATGCTGCTTAATGCTTTATGCAATCGCATGAAAAGAGCTGCTGGCCAAGGAGCAAATTGCATTAACTTTGAGAGGGTGAGCGTGTGTGTGTGTGTGTGTGTGTGTGTGTGTGTGTGTGTGTGTGTGTGTTTTTGTGTGCGCACGGGAGTGGGCGGAGGATGTGTGAGTGCAGGGAGGTATAATCACAGGCTGATTTAATTTGCTATATTCAATTTTTGATGAAGTTAATTTAATATTTCTGTTAGCTTGCCCCGCAGCGAACGAGCTGAGAGCCGCTATTGTAGTAAAGGTGCTGTCGGATTTCCCTGAGAGAGTTCTCCGGCTGTCTGTCGCTGTTAACCGCTCTCTGCCGCTCTGCAGGTTACCGCATTTCTTGGGAGGAGTACAACCGAACGAACACCAGAGTCACCCACTACATGCCGAACGTCACCTTAGAGTACAGGGTCACCGGACTCACCGCCCTCACCACCTACACCATCGAAGTGGCCGGAATGACCTCCAAGGGCCAAGGCCAGCTATCTTCATCAACTATTTCCTCTGGCGTCCCCCCAGGTCAGTAACCCAACAACCATTACCAACAAATATGAGCCAGTATACCCAAATTAGATGTTAAAAAGCAGTAATTTGAGAATTCCTTCTCTAAGACATCACACTCAATATCAATTTCATGGTTCTTACAACAATACATCTTCAAAACTGAACTGTACACAAGTTTAACTCTCCTGTTGTCCTTATTTACAGGCACCAAAAAATACTGTTTCCTTGTCTGAAAAAAATCCCAAAAATCTGCAAAAAAATTCCACAAATTTCTGAAAATTTGCAAAACATTCAGGAAGAAAATTCTACTAATTCCTTAAAAGTTTCCCTTAAAAGTTTTATTATGAAAAAAATCCTCCAAATTTGGCAAGAGAATTCTTGTAAATATTTTCAAAAAATTTGTAAAAATCTTCAAAAAAGTCCTAAAAATATCTAAAGTGATTCCATAGTTATCAGTAAAAACTTCTAATATTTTCTTTAAGAACATTCATATAAAAATCGACCAAAATCCAGTGAAATTCGCTGGATTTTGGTTGATTTTTATGTGAATGTTCTTAAGAAACACTTTTAACATTTCTTTTTTTCCACCAAAAAATGTTCAAAGATTTCCCAAAAATGTTGAAAATGTGGACATCAGAAGGTTCACTGTGAAAATACATATTTTTTCCACATTTTCAAACTTTAAAACGGGTTAATTTTGACCCGCAGGATGACACGAGGATTAAACAATTAACAGGTTATAATGGCTCATGTCAATATGTGGAATCTATTAGGCAGGCAGTTAGCAGTTACATCTCGAAGTGTAGGAGAAGAAGTGTGTTGGAAGCAGGTAAAAAATTGGCAAACATAAGAATCTAAACGACTTTGACACGAGCCAAGTGGTGATTGGTCACGGCATCTCCAAAACTGCAGATCTTGTGGGGTGTTCTTGGTATACATTGGTTAGTATCTACCAGAAGTGGTCTAAAGAAGGACAACCAATGAAGTGAAAGCCCAATCACATCATAGCTTATGCTGTATGGAGTCCATGCTGACCTCTATCCACTGAAAGCCCCTATGATGGGCACATGAGCCTAAAAACTCAACCATTCAGCAATGAAAGAAGGCAGCCTGATCTGATCATGGGGATGACCAGGTGTGTATACCTGAGGAAAAGATGGCAGCAAGATTGGACAAAGTCTGATGCTCTGAACAATGTTTCCTATAAAACCTTGGTCCTGGAATCATATCGGTGTTATGTTGACATGGACCACCTAACTTACCATCGTTGTAGGCGTGTACACTCCTTCATAGCAATGGTAGTCTTTTAGTAGGATAATACACCCTACCACACAGCAAAAATGGTTGTGGATATATATATTTTGGCCTCCAAATTCCCCAGATCTCAATCCATGGAGGCCCCACTATGACTGGATTGAGGAACAGGACCGAGAGTTCAAGGTGTTTATTTGGCCTCCAAATCCTCCAGATCTCAGTTTGTCCAATCCATGGAGACCTCACCTCACACCCACAACAATTTTCCCTGTTGGCAGTGGCCTCTTTCAGCAGGACAACGGCCCTTCCAACTGCAATAATTGTTATTGAACAGATTGAGGAACATAATCAAGAGTTGAAGCTGTTGACTTGACTTCTAAATTCCCCAGATGTCAGCCCATTCTATCCATGCAAACCCCACCTTACAACCATATTCCCTGCTGGCAGTTTCAACAGAACTTTGCACGCTTCCATCTGCAACAGTTGTTCAAGAATGGATTGAGGAAAGTGAAGTAGAGTTCAAGGTGTTGACCTTTCTTCCAAAGTCTCCAGATCTTAATATGATCAAGCAAATGTGAAGCAAGTCCATTCCACATTGGCTCTGCCTCACAAGTTCCAGAACTTAAAGGATGTGCTGGTACCGTCCTGGTTCCATGGTGAACCTGCTGCAGTTTAGACATCGGATTGTGCAGCATCTTTCATCTAACCCACCCACTAAATGCCCTCTTTCACCCTCCACATCTCCAGTTTGTAGCACAGGCTTTCTATTGAATGTTTTAAATCTCATCTATCAACATCACCACGGTTAATTTTTCAGTATTTCTGCAACGCCCTCCAGAACAACACAAAATATTACACAACTGTGTTCGGAGGCTGAGTGGCGCTCGTTAAATGTAAACTGACAGTGGAGTGGCCCTTGAAGAAACGCTCTGATCACACTGTGTTCTGTGGATCCTCAACAGTGACACTGACATGTTGTGAAGGTAAATGAGCATATGGTTTCATGGCACCTACAAAAAGCAAAATAAAGCACCATGGGATGGGAAAAACCTACCGTCGTCCAGATTGTTCTGTTCTCAAACAATATGCTCTCACAGCGTCATAAATCTTAACCAAGCTCAATTAAATCTCCAGACAAACTTGTGAGTTTCTACCTGTGACTTTCTTTGGTTTCTTTAACTCCTCGAATCCAGAAAACAGCTGGAGACCTTCACTGAACCTTTCACATGCTGTGAATTTACCGTTGCACATTGAACTCCGGTGCTGTCAGGTGTCAGACACAATGAAATCTGATCCCGGTCACCTCATCTAGGGGGAGAAACCAGACCAAAAAAAAAAGAAAAACAAATGAATAAATGCCCCAGCAATGCACATATTTGCCCCACATCCACCAAATAATAGCTCCCGCGAGAGCATTAAGGACAATTACAGTGTTTAATGATTTCATATTTGCAAAACTGGGTAACAGAAACACAATGCCCACATCAATTACAAGCAGCTGCATTTCGGAGCCTGTACATCTGTGGAACCTGCCAGATGACAGGCTGTTATAGTGAGAGTGGGCTTTAGTGCAGCAGTTATAGTCCCCAGAATGGCAATTACTCCAATTGTATATGTGTAAAGAAAACGCCCGAGCCTGCGACTGTACCGCTGCGATCCCCGCCTGGCGCAGCCTCAATAATCAGTCATGCAAATAATTTAGAGGTGGTAATTTCACCGCGACACATGTAATCTGCATTTCATTAGGACCGAATACATCCGCATTTAAGCAATCTTGGGAGGGGAAAAAAATTGCTCAGTGTTACCCATGGGAGTGATTATATCTTTTTAATATTAGGCCACTCCTATGTGCCACAGTTTGAGGTTAATATCTAGGATTCAGGTAGTGTTTTGGAATTAAGATATAAAATATTGAATTAATTAATTTTTCCACACATTTCCATGCATACATGCCAAGAAACATTCATATTCATATACACAAGAAATGCCCCTCCTGCTGTTCTTTGACTGTTCGTTTCCCCCTCCAGGATTACAACTGAATAATCCATCCTCATTGTCTTTTTTTTTTCTTTTTTTCCAGCTCTAGTGTAAACAAGCAGGATATCAGATTGAATCATACCTCCAGATAACTGCAGTGTTATTGACATTCATGGCATTGTCTCCGTCTGTGTGTATGCAGCCTTCTCCAAAATCTTATCTGCTTTAGCTGGAGTTAGGAGGGAATAAAATGAGATTAGATGGAAGCTTCACCTGTGTGCGATATCTGTGCCGCCACCAGAGGGCGCTGTGGTAGATGGATTTACCCAAATGAAGCCCGAAGCATTAGTACCCAGAGCAAAAAGAGAAAATACATCTACAGTATGGAGGACTAAAAGTGCCACAATTAAATACATAAATACATCATTAAATAATTAATTAAATATGTCATTAATTAATTAAAATTGGAATTAAATATTTCATTAATTAATTAAAATTGGAATTAAATATGTCATTAATTAATTAAAATTGGAATTAAATACTTAAATGTGTTATTAAATAAATATATCATTAAATAATTAAATATGTCATTAATTAGTTAAAATTTGAATTAAATATGTCATTAATTAATTAAAATTGGAATTAAATACATAAATGTGTTATTAAATATGTCATTAATTTATTAAAATAACAATTATTTTAAGTAAAAAACATATTTCATTATTTCACGATTTAATTAATTATTTCATGGTCCTTGTGTTGCAGTGGATCATGAATTAATTTTATCTGTCAACCTCGCCCGTCAAAGTCCGTGGGCGGGACTAACGTGAATCTAGTCTAATCCACTGCTTTTGTCTGCCTTGAAACCGGAAGTAGAAGTCTTTCTAAACATGGAGGCTGTGTAGAGGGAGAGTCGCTGTGAACTTTCTAGAGAGTTGGTGAGAGATATTTTAGACCTTGCAGAGTATGTGGAAGCAGGACCTGCTGACCGCGAGCATGTAGCGTGTAAAGCAGAGGAATTTATTGAAGTTGTTGAAGTTATTTCCGCACTTTCCGACCAAGATGTTGACCGTAGAGTGACTGCAAATTTAGAGGAAGTACTCCGCCGGTTTTCTGGTACCAGGGTGCAACAGGAGCACACACAGGGACCAGGGCGTTTGGCATACCGAGGGGAGTTCTGGAACATCACGTTCTTTGTGGATTACCAGCCTGTCAAATTGCAGCGATGCTCGGAGTGTCGAGCGCTTTTCCTTTAGGACCTACTCGGCGCGGCACGGCTCCGCTCGTCTTTGTTTAGCCGCGATTCCACAAGCATCTACTCGGCACGGTACGGCTCGTCTCATCTTTGTTTGCGAGCGTTTCCATACGGACTAATTTTCAGCACCTTCTCGGCTGAGGTTCCCAGCGAGCTGAGATGAGCCGATAATGTGGCGTTTACATAGTGCAGCCCACTGATAGGGCAGGGAGTGACGACACAGAGCAACTTCAGCACGAAAACAAAATCCTGCATTAAAAAACGACTGTAAACAGCGACGGTGTGCATTGCTCTTCACGAAACTCTCTGTTCTTCATAATTTTAATGTGACAGCCAGACCTGTACCGTGGGTGAATGAAGAGGTCGAGACTTTGTCTTTGGTGGCGGACCAAAGAATACAGAGAGAGCTGGACGGAGAAAGTTTATCAGGAGGTCTCTGAGCGGATGGCCGCTCACATATACAGTAGACTGTATATAAAGAGGACAGAAGCAGTGTAGGGAGAAGCTGAAAAAGCTCAAAAGTGACTATCGGTCCACCCAGGACCACAACGGCCGGCGTGGGTCAACCAGGAGGTGTTGGAAGAGGTTTAATGGAAGCCATTTACTGGCACCGCACCGGCGAGCAACAGGAGGGAGACTCAGCTGCTGCATTATTGGAGACGTTCGAGGACGGTGAGTGTTTTGTGACTTCAAGAAACTTATACATCATTTATTCCATTGGTGGCAAGCTTCTTTTAAGCAAACAAGTATTTTTAGAAAGTAACGTCGTTGTCTCCTGTAGCAGACAATAAGATAGCTAGTTAGCCATCGGCGCTAACTCCGTGCTCTGCTTGTATTTCGTGCTGCTGTTTCTAACGTTTAGCTCTCAGAAGCTAATACTTCAGTCAGCATGCCGTGTTTTTCTTGTACTTAGAGTGAGTGTTTATTTCTGTTCAAGAATCCCTTTCCACATGCGAAGCCTACTCCATCTCCGTCGCGGAGCCCCCGGCTGCCCTGTCTCCTCTCCAGCACCAGCTCGGACACCGACACGTCACAGCAACGTCTTATCACCGGTAAGACACGGTAAACAGAGAGCATGGTTGATTTTCGCATTATTATTATTACTACAGGTGTAAATGCCTGCAAGCATGATCAGAACAACGAGACCAATGACCAAGAATTGAGGCAGGTGTAAATGCAAACTGTGCAGCAGCCAGCTCAGGAACGCGTGATGAAAGCTACATGTAGCTACAGTGACACATAAACAGAACACATGCAGCTGCATTTATTTTCCATTGATTTAACAAGTAAGTCACTCTAATTAATTTACGTTCTGGTGCAGTGTAGTATTGCAACCATTCTTCTTATAGTCACTAGGTAGCTGTGAAACTGAATGAAAATATACATAAAAATGAGAAAACACAGCTCTTCTTAGCAACTCCAAAATGTGCACAGGATGAAATGAAGTTCACACCACGTCGTTTTTGTTTGTGGTGGAGCAGTTACTGCTTGTGCTTTGGTTAAAGCGAAGAGTGCCAGAAGTTTATTAAAGTATCAAAGACATGATCATGATTGAAAATGGATGGACGGGTGGCTAAACACATCACATCATAGCTGTGGAGTCCTTCCAGCTCCTGGGGACTACAATCTCTCAGGACCTCCTGAAAAAGGCTCAGCAGAGGATGTATTTCCTACGACAGCTGAGGAGACATGGCCTGCCACATGAGCTGTTGATCCAGTTCTACACTGCAGTCATCCGATCTGTCCTGTGCACCTCTGGATCAACCACACAGCAGGACAGAAACAGACTACAGCCCATAGTACAGACGGCAGAAAACATCATCAGAGACCCCACTCACCCTGGACATTTGGACTACAGTGCCCTGTACACAAAAATCACCACTACTGTGTTTATAGCAATTACCATTTTGCTAATGTGTTCATACATTCCAGTCTAGCTGTACATTTCTGTTTATATTGTGTTCTATTTTACTACTATTTCTTTTTCCTCCCTGTTCCTCTTTCTATTGTTTATTTTTTATTATTCTCTTCCATATTCCTAGGATGACACCAACAGCCGAAACCAAATTCCGTGTATATTGTGTACTTACTTGGCCATTAAAGCTGACTCTGATCACTTTTCTGTCTTTGGTCTAGGCAAGAGGAAAGGGGGCCACAGAAAATTGGACCTTCCTAGCATATTTGTGGAGATGCAGGCTGAGGAGGAGTGGAGTCATGCCCAGCATGATGAGAACATCTGATTGCTCCTCAGCGAGGCAAGAGAGAATGAAGCGGCCTTGCAGCGGGAGGAGATGGCCCAGAATACTGCCTTCAACCAGTCATTCCTGGGTGTGCTGGGGCAGCTGGGGTAGCTGGGTGGGCAGCCGGCGAGTGTGAGTGAGTCCACCTCCCATAGACTTGAGATTTACAAGTGCTGGTCATATAATTAGAATATCACGAAAAAGCTCGTCTTTTGGACAACTGTCAGGTCAGTAGTCTTCCCCATGATTGTGTAGCCTACAGAACTAGGCTGAGAGACCATTTAAAGGCCTTTGCAGGTGTTTTGAGTTAATTAGCTGATTAGAGGTGTCTTCAATATTGAACCTTTCTACAATATTCTAATTTTCAGAGATACCAAATTTGAGATTTTTGTTAGTATTCAGGTATAATCATCAAAGTTAAGAGAAATAAACATTTGAAATATATCAGTCTCTGTGTAATGAATGAGTATAATATACAAGTTTCACTTTTTGAATGGAATTACTGAAATAATGAACAACTTTTTTCATGATATTCTAATTATATGACCAGCACCTGTAGTTGTATATAGTTTTACTTTTAGCCCTCCACTGTAGGAGAGGCCCACCACAGTTTGTACTTTGCACATTGTAAATAGTTTTGATTTTGCTGCTGACTAATAAACTATTTTGTGACTTATGTGATTGCATCATAACTTTTCATTTTGTCTGTTAAGATACTGGTAGGAAAAGAGTCAACAGTCTGAACCAAACAATTCTATATTCCCTAATAATGCATTTATGTTTAATGGGATTTAACATGTTTTAACACAGACTCCTTTATGGTTCATAATTCTGGTGACTGAATTACACCAAAGCAATACTGATTTATCAAACTGGAATATTCTTAAAACAGCTGTTTTAATGTTTTGGCGTTTAATTTTTTATTTAATCTTGCTAACCTTCACAAACAAACAATAGCATAGACACATCTACAAAAGTTTATTGTCAGAATTGCATTAAAGAAAACAATAGCGGTCCGGGGACAGAAAAACAGAAGTATAACAAGAAGAATAACTTTGCATGACACGTAGTGCATCAGTGCATCCTGTACATCTCTGCCCTCCTCCTCTACACCTTGTGCCACTGCAGGCTCATGTGCTGCTGCTTCAGGTAAATCCCATGAAGTCTCATCAGAGAGCATCTGAAACACATACACAGCATACATATTTTAATACCTAATAGCGACAAACTGCAGCCATTACAGGACTGATACACGATAGCTAGCGAACTAGCATTAGCTTACCCTCATATGTCGTCTCGTTCATATCCTCTTGTCTTCGGCTTGATACTGCTGCATCGCCTCCCAAACTCTCCTGTGTGTCTCCTGAGTGTTTCGACTCGCCGCTCTCAGCTTTCTCCGACTCTTCTATTACTCTGAATCTGACAGAAAGCCACAGACCGAGCAGCAGGTGTACCATCGTCTCCATGTACATTGTTGCATTGCGTTTGTGTCGCACAGAAATGACGGTAAGGGACTTTCGGGCCACCGTGCTATGACGACTCAACCCACGATGAGGTGGTACTCAATGTAATGGAAAAACAACTAAACCGAGACGAGCCGTGGCGCGCCGAGTAGATGCTAAAGGAAATGCTAAAGGAAAATTTGTCTTGCACCGCATGTATCAACATTTGGGAAAGAGGACCGAGTCTTTAGCAGTTGCTAATAAAGTTTTGTTTTATTGAGTATCCAAACCAACGTAGAGGTGAATAGCGCCACCCAGTGTATCGGAATGTGTTCACAAGCTCTGCGTCAATCCATTATCTGGAATCGATTTGCCTTGACTTGATGTGCAGGGTAACCAATCAGGTGTTAGGATCCGCCCACCGACTTTGACGGGCGAGGTTGACAGATAAAATAAATTCATGATCCACTGCAACACAAGGACCATGAAATAATTAATTAAATAGTGAAATAATGAAATATGTTTTTTACTTAAAATGAATTGGTATTTTAATGAATTAATGACATATTTAATAACACATTTATGTATTTAATTCCAATTTTAATTAATTAATGACATATTTAATTCCAATTTTAATTAATTAATGACATATTTAATTATTTAATGATATATTTATTTAATAACACATTTAAGTATTCAATTCCAATTTTAATTAATTAATGAAATATTTAATTCCAATTTTAATTAATTAATGACATATTTAATTAATTATTTAATGATGTATTTATTTATTTAATTTTGGCACTTTTAGTCCTCCATACTACAGTAGTGTCATTTTTTTTGTGTCTTCTGTCATTTTCTGTCCAGTTTTGACTCTTTGCTCTCTCTTCACAGAGCTCCCTGGCCCTCCTACCAACATGGCAATTTCTAATATTGGCCCACGATCCGTCACCTTGCAGTTTAAACCTGGATACGATGGCAAAACTTCCATTTCCCGTTGGCTGGTGGAAGCCCAGGTGAGACCAGAACTGAAGCACAGATTTTCCTAATGATGTGATTTTGCTTTTGAGTCATCCTCCATCAGATTTTCACACAAATTCAATTTAAATATTGAATACGAATGTTAATGTGTTGCTCCCAGGTGGGTGTGGTGGGAGAAAATGAGGACTGGGTGATGGTCCACCAGGTGTCCAACGAACCCGAGGCTCGCTCCTTGGAGGTTCCAGGTCTCAACCCGTACACCTTTTACAGGTATATTTAATGAAACACTAAATAAAGCAGAATATATCCACATATTTGATCTGCTTTCACTATTTGCGTGGTGATTTTATAAACAAGACATCCATCTACAGGATGCTGCATTAATATAACCCTAGCTCTGACCCTGTAGAACAGAATAGTCTCCTTAGCTGCAGACTTGCTCATGTTTTTCCAAGTTTGTTCAAGGCAGCCTTGTTCAGCTTGTGATAAACAGCAGATAAGGCGTATGTGTGCTTCAGCATCTCACTGAATTTGAGCACATCCCAGGAGCTTATCTGACTGTTTTCCTTGTGTTTGGATACAAGATTGTTGTGGTTAGCGCGATGTTGAAAATTTATTTTTTTATTTTTTCCAGCGTGTGCATGATCTTTATCTCGTCTGCTTGTTTTCCGTGATCACATCCAATAAAACCAATTAAAATATCACTGAGCCGGTTCCCTGAAGAACCACAGCAGCCATAGTTCTCATCATCCAACATCAGTGCGTCACTTTACATTTCAGTCAAGTTAAATGCAAAAATTTGAGTTGTTTTGCATTTTCAGGCTATAACGCAACAAAAAAAAAAGAACTGTCTTTTCAGCGTATTCATGCTGTATTCATATTTGGGGCTCTGATCTTGTTCAAATGCAATAAGCCTCATGTTAGAGGATGCAAGTGCTGCAATAATGCTGATGATTCTGAGTTGGTTTCGAGCTGCCAGATTCTGAGTTGTTATTTCCTTTGAAGTTAAGTAGTCATTCTGCAGATTGTAATAATATCCTGACAAGTAGAATATGAATAAAAAATAAAAACAAAGCTGGGCTCATAGGAGATTCAGGAAATCCTTTGATTTTCATGTATGTTTTTGTAGGGTCAGATTTTAGCTTTGTTTTTATCACTGTAATCTCAGTAGTTTTAATGCTGTCGGCTCTTAGCCGTAATATTTACATTAGTTGGTTAAGTTCTGTAATTTATAACACTGTAGGGTCTTCATTATATTATTGTATTAGTTTGGTTATTCTCCATAATTAATAACAGGGCAGAGTCTCAGTTTTAATATGGGTTGTAGTCAGGTGAAGTAGTATTTTACACCATTTTTATTTTGTTATTATTTTTTTTCTCTGTTTCAGTCATCTAATTAGTTTTAAACTTTATTTATTTCATTGTTAATTTAATTCTCTTTTCCCCTATATTTATTAATTTATGTATCTATTTTATTTATTTACTATTGCTGCTAACATTATCTATTTTACCCTCTATTTTTCTTTCATTCCATTTACTCTTTTCCTTATATGGATGTGCCACTGTAGTATTTCCTTGGGTGCTGGTGTACACATCCACATTCACATTTATTTATTTTTTTGGTAGCATTTTAAATTATTAATATGTAACTTACACAGGGAAAATCTCACCAAAAATGACACTACAGGGTCCTAACCCCCAATATATAAACTTGTTAGGTTAAATGGTAACATCAGTTATGATTTATTTTAACCTTTTAATTTTTTAATTTTATATTATTCTATTTTTATTCTATTTTTATTTTATTTTATTTTAGGGTTTTAATCTCTAATAAATAAATTACTTGGGGAAAATCACACCATAAATATAACTACAGGCTCTTAACCACCTACATGTAAACTTGTTAATTTAAATTGTGTCATCAATCATTATTTGTTAGGTTTTTTTTACCTTCTATTTTTCTCTTGTTATTATTTATTTTATTTTATACTTAACTTTTTTGTAGGTTTTTAATCCCTAATATGTAAGTTATTCAGGGAAAATGACACCATAAATAACACCCTAGGCTCTTAAACTTGTAAACCTGTTGGGTTAAACTGTAACATCAGTTCTAATCTGTTTTTTCTTTTTTCTCGAAACCACTTTGGTGCAGCAGCTGTTTCTTTAAATGTGCTCCATAAACAAAATAGTGACTTGACTGAACTTGTCTGAATCCAAACTCCAGGTTCCGCATGCGCCAGGTGAACATAGTGGGCACCAGTCCTCCCAGTCAGCCCTCCAGGAAGATCCAGACCCTCCCAGCTCCTCCTGACATGGCCCCGGCCAACGTCACCCTGCGCACCGCCAGCGAGACCAGCCTCTGGTTACGATGGATGGTAAACAGGAGCCTTCTGGTCACGTGCAAACCATGAAAAACTGCCCGAATGAGAGGAGTCAGGCTTGTTTTGATGCTCTTTTTCTCCCCATCTCTCAACATTCAGCCTCTGCCCGAATGGGAGTACAACGGGAACGCCGAGCAGGTGGGCTACAGGGTCCAGTACTCTCGGGCCGGCTCCCAGGGCCGGGCGCTGATCCACGTCATCGCCGACCGTCTGGAGAGAGAATTTACCATCGAGGACCTGGAGGAGTGGACCGAATACGAGGTCAGGGTCCAGGCTGTCAACGGCATCGGGATCGGACCCTGGAGCCAGCCGGTCAGGGGCCGGACGAGGGAGTCTGGTGAGTTAGCATCCCATCTGGCAGCAGCGGCCAAAGACGAGCTGTTTGCAAACTGCAGTGTATTAACCCTCCTGTTGTCCTGGTTTACAGGCACCAAAAAATATTGTTTCCTTGTCTGAAAAAAATCCAAAAATTCAGCAAAAAAATTCTCCAAATTTCTGAAAATTTGCAAAACCTTCAGAAAGAAAATTCCAATAATTCCTTAAAAGTCTCCCTTAAAAGTTTTATTTTTAAAAAAAAAAAAAAAAAAAAAAAATTTGGCAAGAAAATTCTTGTAAATATTTTTCAAAAATGAGTAAAAATGTTCCAAAAAATCCTAAAAATATCTAAAGTGATTCCATATATATCAGTAAAACTTTTAATATTTTCTTAAGAACATTCACAAAAAAATCAACCAAAATCCAACGAATTTCGTTGGATTTTGGTTGATTTTTTTGTGAATGTTCTTAAGAAACTTTTTTAACATTTGTTTTTTTCCCCCAAAAAATGTAAAAAAAATTTCCCAAAAATGTTGAAAATGTGTACATCAGATGTTTCACTGTGAAAATATATATGGTGCAGAAAAGCTACGACTCACAGTAACAGCAACACATTCTCCCAAACATCACCAGAAATCAAAGCACTTTTGCATCGCGGTTGCAGCATCTGTGTGGAATATCTCCATCACTCGTCATATTCCAGGTAACAGCCACAGCGTATACGTTAAACTCACGCCATATGCTGAATCCTGCAGCAGATTGTTTCCTGCTCCGAGCCTTTTTTTACCGGCCCACCTCAATTTAGACAAAGACGTTCTTTTCCCTCCTCGCTTCTGCTTTCGTATCGCTCACCAGATGCCGGGAGAGAGGAATGGAAGGAGCTTGAGGAAGGAAATTGAGAACACATGGACTCAAATGAGGAATTCCTGTGCTCTCTGTTTCTTTTCCACGCACACCAGCAGATTCTTAGGAGTCAGGCATTATGTCCAAGGATGAGTGCCAAGGAGAAGAAGAGCCCTATTCTTGAGTTTTACTGAGTGCATGAAACAACCAGCAGGCGATCGGTCACACTGCTTCTCTGTTGTACAACCCCAGGAAAAATACACATGGGGAGAATGACAAATTAATTTTTCAGAATACATTAAAAACACTTGTCTTTGTCTTTTTGTTTTCCAGTCCCCTCCAGTGGACCCACCAACGTGTCCGCCTTTGCCACCACCTCCAGCAGCATCCTGGTGCGCTGGTTTGAAGTCCCAGAGCCAGACAGGAACGGCCTCATTCTGGGCTACAAGGTCTGTTTGTGCTTTTTTAAAAATGTTTTACAGCTATTCTCCATTTATTCACCGAGCAGTCCAAGACCTCAGGACCTGAAATGTCAGCTGTTTTAAAGCAGTATACAAAGCAGCATGGTGGCAGTTTATGAGTTTCACCCTAAACTTCCTCCCCTCTGTCTCCTCTCTGGATCAGGTGGTGTATAAAGAGAAGGACTCTGACAGCGCCGTTCACTTCTGGACGGTGGAGGGAAACGCCACCCACAGCGTCCAGCTGACCGGTTTGGGGAAATATGTGCTGTACGAGATCCAGGTTCTAGCCTTCACGAGGATTGGAGATGGACGGCCCAGTTCTCCACCCATCTTGGAGAGGACTCTGGATGATGGTAGGGACAGAAACCTGAGCAACAATGAGGAGTACAGTTATGTAAACAAAACAGGAGGAGAATCAGAATCATTTCCCAATGAAATACATACATTTCTATTTTCTTGACTTAGAGTTTCAACCTTCTGAAACCCTCATTTTTTTGCTTCTGGACTCATTTTTCACTGCAATATGAAGTCCTGCACCTCAGTGGAAACAACACAACCATTAATAGAAGTAGAGAGAACTTGAAATCATCGTTCATGTGGTATAACACAGATATAATGCCACAATTTATAAACAAGAGAAAACAAAAGTTGAATTTCGTGCCCAGAAGTGTTACTAATACTGGAAAAATGGTGACTCTACTGTAAATACTACGCATATTTCACTATTTATATTTTTAATTAAATCTGTAATTGTCTCCTATCTGCTCTGTGTAAACACAGCCTGCAGTTCAATCCAGTTCAGCTGAAAAGTTGCTGGATTTTTGTCACGTCTCTTGGTTCCAACTGAGTCACAGATACTATACCATTCAAAAATTTGGGGTCACCCAGGCAATTCCATGTTTTCCATGAAAACTCCCACTTTTATCCATGTGCTAACATAACTGCACAAGGGTTTTCTAATCATCAATGAGCCTTTCTACACCATTAGCTAACACAATGTAGCATTAGAACACAGGAGTGATGGTTGCTGGAAATGTTCCTCTGTACCTCTATGGAGATATTCCATTAAAAATCAGCTGTTTCCAGCTACAATAGTCATTTACCACATTAACTATGTCTGCACTGGATTTATCATTCATTTAATGTTGTCTTCATTTCAAAAACAATGCTTTTCTTTCAAAAATAAGGACATTTCTAAGTGACCCCAAACTATTGAACGATAATGTAACTTCAGAGTTTTGCAGGAAAGTCAGCTTTTTAAAATTTTTTTTACAGAATCTGGTTACTGCAAATGCTTTACTTTTGTCTATTTTTTTTTTTTAAAAAAGACACGAAGAATGAAGTGATTTTGATAAAATATCACAAAATACTGAACCGCACCTCTCATATGATCAGTTCAGAAAGCTGAAAATCCAATAATTCTTGCTGTTTTACCTTTTCTATCTCTGATTAATGCTTTAATTTTGATATTTTTTGAAACCTAACATGCTTTCAAACTTGCTGGCAGGTTCTGGGGTTCAGAGGTTTAAGGCTAAATTTGTTTTATGTTCGAGACCTTCATGTTTTTTTGGAAATTTTCCAAACAGATTTTCTTTTACCTCCTGTAACCTAAATGATGTGAGATATATGCTTAGTTTTAAATGATTTTTAGTCCCCAAATTGGTATATTGTTGCTTCCCTGCAGTTCCTGGACCTCCAGTGGGCATCCTGTTCCCTGAAGTACGGACCACCTCAGTCCGGCTCATCTGGCAGTCGCCCGCTCAGCCCAACGGCATCATCCTCGGTTAGTAACGCACAAAATCCTGTCTTGCTTGGAAATATCTTATTTTATTTCTTGCCTCTGTGTCACTTTTGTTTCGTTGTGATTAGCAAAGTTCTTTCAAACTAGCAAATACTGTGAAAAACAGATTTCTTCCCTTAAATGCGGCGCAGCGCTGGGCCCACAGATGCAGCTCCTGATGACTCCCTACATGCTTCCTAATCTGTTTTTTTCAGCTAAATGGACGAGGCGATATTCGTTGTGGGAAATCAAATCTTGTTATTTTCCGGCGTCGCAGTAAAGGGAGTTGGATTCCCTTGTTAGCTAATAGGGGATTTCCTCGTGAGCGTTTGATTCATTACACATCTGTCGGATAATTTAGCTTAAACCGAACAGTCCGTGTGACAGACCCACACGGTAGCGCAGGAGCAGATGCTGCTGGAATCATGTCAGAGGAGACAAAGCTGTTTTGTAGCACAGCTTGATTTCCTCTTATTGTTAGAACACAAACAACACATGTTCCAGCCTCGATTTCATTCAGCTCCACGTGAAGAAGTAAGGCTGTTTGTCTTGTCCTTTCCCTCCCAGCCTACCAGATCACGTACCACCTCAACTCCACCAACAGCAACACGGCCACAGTGGACGTCCTGAACCCCAGCGCTCGCCAGTACACCGTCACCGGCCTCAAGCCAGAGTCCGTGTATGTGTTCCGCATCACAGCGCAGACCAGGAAGGGTTGGGGCGAGGCGGCCGAGGCTCTGGTGGTTACCACGGAGAAAAGAGGTAACCTTAATGCAGCGGAGCGTGTGGAAGATAATCTACCATGCATATGAAGATAAAAAAGGTGCCTCTGCTAATGATGTTTTGCAAAATGAAGTGCGGTAGTAGCAGAAAAACTAACGCCATGAGCGTACACAGGTGTGCGATCGCAGTAATGACACTACTTGTAGCGAGCTGTGCAAAGCCTTCATGGCACTTAGTTCATCTCCAGTTAACAGTTCAGTAAGCAGATGTGTTTTCTAAAGGAGTGTTTGTGCCCTCTGGGTATTTATTGGAAGCACTCTGATGGAGTTGTGAGAACGAAAAGAGTCCATCTGCTTCCCTCAAGGCATGTTGTGGGGATTGTTTACTCTGCATCTTTCATTCCTCGGCTACTTTTCATTCCATCATCGTCAGATTTTTATTTTTTTTCCTCTCCGTGCACCACAGCCTATGCAAATGTAAGAAGATGTACAGGAATGTTTTATTTGTCATTCGTCACTGGCTGTAATTTACACACAATTTCTCCGACTCTTCTGCTCCCTGACGTCTCGTTTTCTCGCTCTGCTTCTTCCAGCTCGTCCTCAGCCCACCAGCCGTCCCATGGTCCCTCAGAAGGACGTTCAGGCCCGCCAGGTGCTGCTTTCGTGGGAGCCGGGCAGCGACGGATTGTCCCCGGTGCGTTACTACACCGTGCAGCTGAGAGAGCTTCCTGAGAGCAACTGGACGGTCCACTCTGCATCCGTCAACCACGAGGCCTCATCCTACATCGTATCCAGGTAACAGTTTCTGGGACGATTTTCATTCCCTTTGTTGCAACAGATGTTTTCCTGTTTGTTCTCATTAGACACAAAGGAGGATAATAAATGAAACAACGCTAGCTTCTCCCTACTGACACCTTCATTTAAATATTCCCTCAGCTGCGGTAGTGCTGGGAAATCAACACGATCATCATATGGAGTAATGTTTCCAAGGCCTGGAACAGAAACAATGAAAAGACATTTGGCAAATGAGAAAACGTTTTTTCCCATTTTGGTTTAAAATGTACCTTGTTGGTGTCACAGTGAGCTCTTTCTCTTTACTTAACGGTCAAGATTGATGCACATTTCCCTGCTTTTTCCTTCCATCCTCCAAAGGCTGAAGCCCTTCACGTCATACCAGTTCAGAGTAAAAGCCACCAATGACATTGGGGACAGTGAGTACAGCGAGGAAAGTGAAGCCATCACAACTCTACAAGACGGTAAGAGTGACAAAATTAGCAAAATTATCTTTTTATCCACAGAATATACATTTTGTGATTTGATGAGTACATTATCTTGATGTTGAATAAATGGTTCTGTGCTTATTTGCTTTCTTGCCAAGAATTAGATATTGAATTTTGATACCACACGCATATCTGTAAGAAAGTTAGCTTAGCTTAGCATAAAACCTGATGTGAAGGTGGCTTGGATACTACAAAATCGACCAACCAGCACCTTAAAATCACATACAACGATCAGTTATAGCATTAAAACCACTAATGTTTTGTAGATCCTCCTTGTAGACTGAATCCATTGGCCATTGGACCCATTGGAGGGGTCCTATTGTGTCCAGCACTGGGACATTGGACCTACTGAAGGTGTCCTGTTGTGTCCAGCATTGGGACTTTGGCAACCTTTGGGTTTGGTCCCCAGCATGTCACACAGATATTCAGTCTGACTGAGATCTGGGGAGTTTGGAGGGAAGGTCAGCAGGTTTTTGTGGTGTAGTAAGGTGCACTGTCCTGCTTTGGAAGACCTCCGGCATTGGGAAGTTCCATTTCCATGTGGGTGGGGGTGTTGGTTGGTTTGAACCATGTCTAGGTGGTTGGTGCGAGTCAAAATAACACCCGCATGAATGCCAGGATCCAAGATTTCCCATCAGAACATTGCATTTTAACAAGATAAGCCATGTAATTCACTTAACCTGTCTGTGATTCTGACGTTGAGGCTGATTGGTGTGTACGATATTTAACAACATCTCAGTGATGTCCAGATCTGTTTGTTGGTGACTGCAGTGGCCTCATGGAGACAAACTCAGTGTTATTCTACAAATGGTTAAACACATAACAGAGAATAAGCATTTTCTCACAATGTTGAGCCATTTCTTTGAAATATGAAGCAATAATGTGCAGCATGTTTACTGTGGCAAAGTCTCTGATATACTGTGTATATGTTAGATAGGCATTTATAGGTCTAATATTAACACTAAGCTGGAAACAACAGTAAAAGCCTGAGGTATGACTTTGTTGTCTATCGGGATGAAAAGAGTCCGGATGAATTGGCCTTTTGTTGTAAAGCAGACGCTGCTGGCAGAGGAACAGGTGATGTCACATGTACACCATCTGCAACACCGTCAGACCAGAGGGCCGCGTTAAAATGTTGGTGAAAAGAACAAAAGTTTGCCCAGTGATGCTTTACCCAAACTAAAGAAATGTTCCCTGTGCTGCTGTTTCTGACTCATCCATCAGCGGCTCCTCTGTTGCAGCTATTGTGTGTTTATGCTCCATGAATGCCACCGCACACGACTAGATTCAGCGTCGTGAATTGAGCACATTTTCAGGTCAATTTAACTAATTTATCTTATTTTTCACCGCCTCAGCGCCCGACGAAGCGCCCACAATTCTTTCTGTCACGCCACACACGACGACGTCGGTGCTGATCCGCTGGCAGGTAAGAGCAGACGGCCATTTCTGTTTTTATGTCTCATTGTTTGCAAAAATCCATAATCCATTCAAGTCTGAGAAAGTGGCGTCTAATGAGAGAGCTCATCCAGGCCTGTACTTACAGCCGGGTGCTCCACACTTTAACACACACCCTGTTTGTGTTGTAAAAAACACCCTCTCCCACACTCACACCTGAATTAGCAGGTCATAAAGAGGAAAAACAGGAGGCTTGGAGACACAGTTTTACTTTTATGGAGAACACTTGTAGAGTTTATGAGGATAGAGCGGTGCTTGTTTTTTCTCCCCTTCTTCCCCTCTGGGCTTGCTCTCTCTCATGTTCAACCGTGGGGGGATTTCTCTGCATTACTCAACCTGTGGATGAGCTCAGTCAGATTTTTGTTTTTGAAGTGTCTCCAGTGATGATAAGTTAGAGAAAAAACACGGGGTAATAAAGTGGAATTTTACAGTTGAAATCAGCTATTTAGACCTTATTAAACCTGAACTATTGCTCCCTCTCTGGCTTTCTCTGCAGCTTTTGACCTTGACTCCACTTTTTTTCCTTCTCTCTTCGCAGCCCCCCTCTGAGGAGAAAATCAATGGAATCTTACTGGGCTTTCGGATTCGATACCGCGAGCTGCTGTACGACCGTCTCCGCAGTTACATCCATACGCTCAGCAGTGCGTCCAGCTGGGCCGAGCTCACCGGTGAGGAGGAACTGCTGCAAACACAACAACAACAACAGCACCAAATCGCATTGTGCAACCACCTACACCAGGGGTGTCAAACTCATCTTAGTCCAGGTTCCACATTCAGCCCAATTTGATCTCAAGTGTCCCGGACCAGAAAAATCACAGCATAATAACCAAAAAATAACCACAACTGCAAATTTTCCTTTGTTTTAGTTCAAAGTGACAAAAAAAAATAGACAAATAACACAAGCGCAACAAAAAAAAACACAAAACAACAAAAATGACACACAAAACAACAAATACAGCAAAACAAAAAAATGACAAAAATAAGACAAGAAACGCAAGCGAGACAAAATGTAAACAAAATGACAAAAACAAAAAAAATGACAAAAGCATGACAGAAACAACAGAGGTCAGACAAAAAAACAACAAAGACAAGACAAAATATTACAAAAATGAGACAAGCGACACGAAACTAAACAAAAAAGAGACAACAAATTAGAAAAAAGTTACACAAATGAGACGAAAAAACTACAAAAGCGAGAAACAAAACAAAAATGTAACACGAACGGCAAAAGTTAGAAAAAAAAACAACAAAAACGGGACAAAACATTACAAAAATAGATAAGATAAGATAAGTCCTTTATTTCTCCCCACACCAGGGGAAATTTACATTGTTACAGCAGCTTATGTAGCAATAAACATAGTAATAGGAATAAAATGATAATAGAACAGTAGTAATAATATTTACAACATGTACAGGGGTGAGAGATGAGGATGAAATAGTACAGTATTGACACACTGTAAGACAATGACAGTATAAAGTGGCTTAAAAAAAAAAGTTTAAAAGTGCAAAGATGTAGCAGTGCAAGAATGTCAGTGCAAATTTTATGGTTTGGGATGATATGATATGAGTCCAGTTTATGTTAACATCAGCCAGTGATGCTGATGTTGTAAAGTCTTATAGCAGATGGGATGAAGGACCTGCGATAGCGCTCTTTCTTGCAGGGTGGATGTCTCAGTCTGCTGCTGAAGGAGCTGCTTAAAGACCCCACAGTGTCATGCAGTGGGTGAGAGGGATTGTCCATGATGGATGTGAGCTTTGCCAACATCCTCCTCTCACCCACCTCCTCTATGGAGTCCAGGGAACAGTCCAGGACAGAACCAGCCCTCCTGACCTTCTGTTTAGTCTCTTTCTGTCCCTTTCAGTGCTCCCTGCTCCCCAGCAGACCACTGCATAGAAGATAGCAGACGCTACCACAGAGTCATAAAATGTCCTGAGCAGAGTCCTGCACACTCCAAAGGACCTCAGTCTCCTCAGCAGGTGGAGACCACTTTGGCCCTTCTTGTACAGAACCTCTGTATTGTGTGTCCAGTCCAGTTTATTGTTGAGGTGAACACCCAGGTATTTGTATGTGTCCACCATGTCAATGTCCAAACCCTGGATGTTCACCGGTGCAGTCTGGGGTGTCCTCCTCCTGCTGAAGTCCACGATCATCTCCTTCGTCTTACTGGCGTTGAGCTGCAGATGGTTTCGCTCACACCAGTCCACAAAGTCAGAGATGACCATCCTGTACTCCCGCTCGTCCCCTTCAGATACGCACCCAACAATGGCTGTATCATCGGAGAACTTCTGGAGGTGACAGCTCCCAGAGTTGTAGTGGAAGTCCGATGTGTACAGGGTGAAGAGAAAGGGGGAGAGCACTGTCCCCTGTGGGGCCCCCATGCTGCTGACTACCACATCAGACACACAGTCCTGAAGCCTCACGTACTGTGGTCTGTTGGTGAGGTAGTCGATGGTCCAAGCAGCCAGGTGACAGTCTACTCCTGCTCCTTCAAGCTTCACCCTAAGCAGAGAAGGCTGGATTGTTGAAAGCACTGGAGAAGTCAAAGAACATGACCCTCACAGTGCTGCTGGGTTTCTCCAGGTGAGTCAGTGATCTGTGCAGCAGGTAGACCACTGCATCATCCACTCCAATGTTCGGTTGGTAGGCGAACTGCAGTGGATCCAGATACTGGCTCACCTGGGGACGGAGGTTCTTGAGGACGATCCTCTCCATGGTCTTCATCAGGTGAGAAGTGAGGGCCACAGGTCTGAAGTGGTTAGGCTCCCTGGGGTTCCTGGTCTTAGAGACAGGAACCAGGCAGGAAGTCTTCCATAACAGAGGAACCCTCTCCAGACTCAGGCTCAGGTTAAAGATGTGCAGCAGCACCTGACAGAGCTGGTCTGTACAGTCTCTAAGGAGTCTGGAGCTGATTCCATCAGGACCTGCAGCTTTCCTGGTCTTGATCTTTTTCAGTTCACTTCTCACCTGATCAGCTGTTATGGAGAGGCAGGGGGAGGGTGGCAGGGGGAGGGGTGATGGTGGTGGTGGGGGGTGAGACGAGGAGGGGTGATGGGGCTGTATGCGGAGTCCGGAGGTGGTAGAAGACGGGGATGGGAGGAGGGGTGCTGTTGGTGGTGTTGGTGGTAGAGAGCTGAGGTGTGAAGAAGGAGCTGGCTGGTCGGTGCTTTGATGAGAGGGGGGAGGAGTGGGAGCAGAGTCGAATCTGTTAAAGAACAGATTCAGCTCATTGGCCCACTCCTGGCCTCCTGCTGCAGCTCCCCTCTCATGGCCTCTGCTGTAACCAGAGATGGATCTCAGGTCTCTCCAGACCTCCCTTGTGTTATTGTCCTGCAGGTGAGATTCCATCTTGGTCCTGTAGCTGGCCTTGTCCGCCTTGATCTTCTTCTTTATCTCCTTCTGCACCCTCCTCAGCTCCTCTTTGTCCCCAGATCCAAAGACCCTCCTCTTCTCCTTCAGCAGGGCCTTCAGTTCCAGGGACACCCAGGGTTTGCTGTTAGAGAAACACCGTACTTTCCTGGTCGGTACGATGTTCTCTGCACAGAAGTTGATATAGTCCGTAACAGTGTCTGTCAGTGCATCAATGTCCTCCCCGTGTGGACCACACAGCACATCCCAGTCTGTGGTCTCAAAGCAGTCCTGCAGCGCCTCAGTGGCCTCGTCAGACCACTTCTTCACATACCTGGTGGTGGGGGGTTGTTTCTTCACCATAGGTATGTAAATGGGCTGCAGTCTCACCAGGTTGTGATCTGAGTGGCCCAGTGGGGGGAGGGGTGAGGAGCTGTATGCATCCTTGATGTTTGCATACAGCAGGTCCAGGGTTTTATTGTCTCTGGTATGGCAGGTCACGTACTGGGTGAACGTGGGGAGAGTGGCAGAGAGCGATGCATGATTAAAGTCTCCTGAGATGATAATAAGAGACTGAGGGTGAGATGTTTGCAGCTGGGACACTACACTGTGGATGAGTTCACAGGCTGCAGCCGCATCAGCCGAGGGAGGGATGTACACAGTAATGGCTATTACATGTGAATACTCCCGGGGCAGATAGAACGGACGCAGACTGACCGCCAGTAATTCTACATCCTTAGTGCAGAGCTGATGTGTCACGCTAATGTGCCCAGCATTACACCATCTCTCATTCACATACATCGCGAGGCCCCCACCCTTTCTCTTACCACTCTCCCTCGCGTTCCGGTCCGCTCTGACCAGATGGAATCCGTCCAGAGTTAAAAGTGAGTCCGGAGTGAGTTCGTTCAGCCATGACTCCGTGAACATCGTGAGGCTGCTCTCCCTATACTCCCACTGCAGCCTGGTCAGCGCCGTCAGTTCTTCCATCTTATTCGGGAGAGACCTCACATTCCCCATAATCACAGATGGAACGGACGGCTTGTAGCGTCTCCTCTTCTCCCGACGCTTCAGTCCTGCCCGGCATCCTCTCCTCCTTCTGCGGAGCTCAGCTGGGATGTCTGGTCTCTCCCACGACGGCGGCCTGGCCTGGCTCAGCACCAACAGCTGTTCCCGACTGTAAACAATGGAGCCGTGGCTGAACGGGTCACCAGATGTGGATTTAAAAAGTTCCGAAAACAGTAGTAAACAAAGTAGGAGAAGCGCAATTTGCACATCCATGTCTGTCCCGTACGAAAGCATCACACCTACTTGATGAAAAAAACTTAAAAAGGGAAGAAAACTACAAAAATAACTAAACAGACCTACAGTTAACTGGAGCTGCTGTAACTAGCTGCAGCTCTCACGGCGCCATCTTGGAAAAAAAAAAAAGAGACACAAAATGGCAAAAGAACAATCTAGTGTTTTAATTTAGAATTAAAACAACTTGGTCTAGAAATTATTTTTAATTTATAGTTTTACTAATTTGCAATTTGCAGTTAATGTCTTCTTTGGAATTTTTACACTTTGAGGGCCAGATTGGACCCTCTGGAGGACCACTTTTGGCCCACGGACCGCATGTTTGACACCCCTGCCCTACACTATTCAATCCCGAATCAAATACATTTCATCCTGCAGCGCTTCCATCGCTGTGTTTGCATCTGTTGTATTTGTGATCCGAAATGCTGCATTATGAATATAAAGAACTGTAATGGACCTTAAAGAAGCAACAGAAATGGCACATCAGAACTAATTCAGGAAAAAAAATAACTGCAACGTCTGCACTTTGCTTCACGAACACATTCTCAGGACTTCTGAGCCTCCGTCACGCTTGATTATTCCTATGCAGTCTTTATGTGTCAGCAGCACTATGATTTCCATTAGATGAAAACTTTCTCACCAGCCTGTTCTGTTACCAAGATCTCCCCACTGGTCCCAACACTTCGCAGCAAAACATTTCGTCTTGTGATCGGTGGTCATCAGCAGCAGGCTATTATTAGGTTTACTCAGGAGCCACTCTGTTTCTACTGCTCGCTGCAACTCAGCCTATAATTTTACTCTTGTCGAGTCATTCTGCCGCTATGATCACTGTGATTGTGCGGGAGGTTTGATGACAATATTGCTGCCCTTCTCCACAATGAAAATATAACACTTTGAACCGCTAATGCCATTGTCCTGTCTGCTGCCTCCCTCTCATTTTACCTTCTTTTATCACCCTTTTCTTCTCCTGCCTCCCCACCACAGCCCCCTACAGCATCCGAAACCTGAGTGACGCAACCCTGGCGCAGTACGACTTGGACAGTAAGTTCTTGCTTCACTGGAAAAAATGCAACTCTCAAAACAAGAAATAAAAACTTATTTCAAGGAACTTGTACCTTGAAATAAGTGAAAAATCTGCCAATAGAACAAGTGAAAAAGGGCTTGGTAAGATTTCTTGAAACAAGATATGATATTTAGAATATTTAGATCTTAAAAAATATATATATAATATATATATATAATATATAATATAGCTGGGAAAACTTATTTTAAGCTATATTTTACCAGGATTGTCAAGCTTAAGTGTCTTAAAATAAACCAGATATGCTAAAAAAAAAATTGCAGTTTTTCCCTCAAAAATGGATTTTTGCTTTCATGTAACCTCCTCATTTGAGATGTATTAACCCTCCTGCTGTCTTCATTTATGGGCACCAAAAAATGTTGTTTCCTTCTCTGAAAAAAATACCAAAAAATCAGCAAAAAAATTCCCCAAATTTCTGAAATTTTACAAAACCTTCAGGAAGAAAATTCCAATAATTTCTTAAAAATTTCCCTTAAAAGTTTTTTTTTTTTTTTTTAATCCCCCAAATTTGGCAAGAAAATTCTTGTAAATATTTTCAAAAAATTTGTAAAAATCTTCCAAAAAACATCCTAAAAATATCTAAATTGATTCCATATATATCAGTAAAACTTCTAATATTTTCTTTAGGAACATTTTTATGTGAATGCTCTTAAGAAACGTTTTTAACATTTTTTTTTTTTTCCACCAAAAAATGTTCAAAGATTTCCCAAAAATGTTGAAAATGTGGACATCAGAAGTTTCACTGTGAAAATATATTTTTTTCCCACATTTTCAAACTTTAAAATGGGTCAATTTGACCTGCAGGACGACATGAGGGTTAAACTTATTTTGAGTTTTCTTGTAAAATTCAACTCAAAACAAGATAATTTCAAGATTGTTTGACCTAACAAGATATTTGAGGTGCATTGTCTTAAAACAAGTCCCTCCATCTGCTGAAATGTCTCTTGTTAGGTGAATTTATCTTAAATCAAGTGGGATGAGACATTGTGACTAAAAATTAGACAAATAGACTTGGTAAGATTTAGAGTTTTTGCAGTGTTTGTCTCCGTCTCACACACAAATGAGCACTCGGTGACTCCATCCCAGTGAAATTAGGTTAAAAAAAGCTTCTTTTTCTTTGTTTTCCCTCTTGGATCTCACCATATGTCTCAAGTACCCGGCTGCCTTGAATAGCGATACAGGAAAAGCAGTGTCAAGGAAATTAACACAACATTTGGCTGCTTATAATCGCATCGCGTCGGTACAAACATGTCTACCGAGGCCAGTGGAGCGCTTTGTACACACACATTCTTGGACACCGAGTACACAAGCCCGCCTAGTCCAACACACTCTTTGGGTTTGCACATGTCAGCTTATTTGGAAAAGCACTACAAAAGCAGATGGTTGCATATTTTCCCTGTACCTCCACACTGCAGCATTCAACAGCCTCATAATTACAATCTCCCTCCATGAATTTGTGATTGAAATAGAAAAGTGTTCTCAGGGCAAAAGTAATTACATTTACATTATTTAGAAAAGTGGTTGTAAATTCCTTATAGCAGCATTGCAGGGGTGAGTGGCAAGCCAGTGAGGGATCATGACTAATATTTCACTGTCTACTTTAACCCTTGTGTCGTCCTGCGGGTCAAATTGACCCGTTTTAAAGTTTGAAAATGTGGGAAAAATGCATATTTTCACAGTGAAAAAATCCACATTTTCAACATTTTTGGGAAATTTTTGGACATTTTTTTAGTGCAAAAAAAGAAATGTTTAAAAAAAATGTTTCTTTAAGAACATTCACATAAAAATCAACCAAAATCCAGCAAATTTCACTGGATTTTGGTTGATTTTTATGTGAATGTTCTTAAAGAAAATATTAGAAGTTTTACCCATATACATGGAATCACTTTAGATGTTTTTAGGATTTTTTTGGAAGAATTTTACTATTTTTTTGAAAAAAAAAAAAAAAAAAAAAAAAAAAAAAAAAAAAATATATATATATATATATATATATATATATATATATATATAATTTTTATTTTAAAGAATTTTCTTCCTAAAGATTTTGCATTTTTTTTAATGAATTTGGGGAAATTTTTTTTTGCTGAATTTGTGTATTTTTTTCATACAAGGAAACAATATTTTTTGCTGCCAGTAAATGAGGGCAACAGAAGGGTTAACAGATTGGTTGGGGAACGTGGAAGAAATGTATCAGATGCTCAGCTGACCTCCTGACCTTGTGGATGGGAAAATGTGATGCTCCAAACTGGGGATTTAAAGTCTAAAACCAGTGTTTAAAATAATTCCAAACATTGTATCCCCCATTGTTTACCTCTGCCGCAGAGCTCAGTAAACACAAGCGCTATGAGATCCGCATGAGTGTGTATAACGCTGTGGGCGAGGGTCCAACCAGCCCACCACAGGAGGTGTTTGTCGGAGAAGCAGGTATGTCTGCTTTCTGGAATTTATAAACTTATTTTCCACCCGCAGTGCAGATTAGCCTCCCGTCTGATGAAGTGATCTCATTTAGAGGCATGCTAGGATTCTGGGTGTAATTTGTCTTTTCTGTTTGCGATGAAAAGTTTTCAGTTTCAACCCTCTGAATCCCAAAACCCACCAGGAGGTTTTCAAAAAAAAAAGCACCAAAATTACATTATTTAGTAGAGCCAGAAACTGTAAAAAATGAAGGGATCATTGGATTTTCGACTTTTCAAACCATCTGTAATGTGCCGTTCTTTCAGAAAATGTAATTATATTTCACTAAAATCACTTTATTTATACAGTAGACCTGTAGGAGGTTGACATTTGCCTTAAAAATAAATGAAAGGTGTTTGCATGACAGGAAAAACTTGATAAAAATGGAAAGAGGAGCTTATTTCATTTTTAAAAATTTTCAAAAATGAAACATTTACTCTAAACAGATTATGTAAAAAAACTAAAAATGATGTACTTCTTAGTGCAGCCATGAAGCTAAGACTGTCTCAGCAGCAATCAAGAGTTATGTGACAAAAATTAAGGGATTTTTCAGCTAAACTAGGCTGAACTGCAGGCTGTGTTCACACATAGCAGATATAAGACAAGTATGGAAACAAATTTAAAGTGTAAATAGTAAAATATCTGTAACATGCAGTGTCAGAATGCTTTCTAGTGTTGGTGTCACCTGTGGACACTTGAAAAAATGTTGCACATGTAGAAAACAATTTTTTCAATTTTTGTAATATTATAATAACTTTGTTTTACTGCACAGAAAACATTTTTTGAGTTGTCTCTATTTCTAGCTATGGTTGCGCTGGTTCCATTGAGGTGCAGGACTTTATATTACAGTGAAAAATGAGCATACAGTGACTGAAAATAAAGTCAGAAGTAAATAAAACACCCAGAAACTGCTCAGAGGGGTTCAGAGGGTTAAGCTGTAATGCTGCCTGTTCACACTATGAGGATAGCAGTGATATCAGAAAGCTATCCTCTTTTACCATGTGTTTAATTCTCTGATTGGCTGCTCCAGTGCCTACAGCTCCTCCCCAGAATGTGGCCATTCAGTCTGCAACAGCCACCCAGCTGGACGTCACCTGGGACCCTCCACCTGTGGATGCACAGAATGGAGACATCCAGGGCTACAAGGTCAGGTTTTTATCATTTGGTTCTGGAGCAACACATTTCATAGCCCTGCTTTTATAATATAACAATAGTACAATTATACACCGTGTTCCACTTTTATCATTAGATATTTACATCATAAAGACTCACTAGAGACTGGATCTGTTGAATGTTAATCACCACTAAATGGACATTTTTACACTTTCAGCTAACACTGTTTTCCACAGGGGCTTCCAATGAACAGTTTAGTCTGTTGCTCGAGAAAACATTTGCAGGGAATAAAATGAAATTGTGTCTTTCCCTTAAGCAAGTTTGAAATGGGACCGAGTTTTATAGGAGCAGAAATAGCTGTATTCCCTGAGCAGCATCTGAAGGCATGCTTTAATATTTATTTATGCCTGTGGTATTTCATGTAGATTTACTTTTGGGAGTTCCAGCGTAAGAATGAGACGGAGCGTCTGCGGACTCTGTTCATGCCTGAAGGAGGGGTGAAGCTTAAGAACCTGACAGGCTACACCACCTATATGATCAGCATAGCTCCTTTCAATGCTGCCGGGGACGGACCCCGGAGCCCCCCGACCAGGGGACGCACTCAGCAAGCAGGTAAATCTCACTCTACAAATAGATGTGTAAACTTTTTAATTGGTATAATTGACTGGAACTGTCAGGATTAGCGCAATCAAGCAATGTAGCAGAACAAATATTTAGAGTGAATATCCATAAGCTGAGGACAAATGAAGCTTCTTAATTCCTCTTGGTGGATATGGATTATTCCTGCTGCTCCACTCTTTCAGCTATTTCTGCTTTCACACTCTGTCAAAATTGCATCACGTTAAGTTTCAATGTCACTATCATCCAGTGATCTATCTGCCTGTACAATCAGTCCCTAGACCACGTTCTTTAATTTGATTGGAATTCCATCGCTCATCTTTAAACCCGCTGATGAGGAATGCCTTCCATCTCGATCACATTTGATTCTGGTAGCATTATTATTGACAACACAGATCCCGTGAACATTATTCTTGACTCCTCACTGTTGACGATTTGCGTCCCGAGTTGTTTTCTGGTATATCGCTGGTGAATCTTTTCCGTTCTACTGCTTTCAATCCGTTACGTCAACACAGTCTCGACACTTCCTAAATGCAGGAGTTGGTCAGTCCAAGTCATTCTACACACGCTCGGGTCTGATGAGCCTGTGGTAGACCTGTCCCAAACCATGGTGTCTTGTGGTAAAGGACCAAAACACCCAATGATGTTGGGGTACACAGCTGAAGATGTGCCTCATGGTTGTCATCTAGGGGTCACCTCCAACTGCTGGCACCCCAAGAACTGACATGCTGAGCTCAGGATTGGATCTTTTAGTCCTACTGGTGAATCTGAACTGCCGCCAGTCCCTTCAACACAGCAAATTCCCACTACACCTGACGATCCCGCTCCGGTGTCCATGTCATGCACCCAATTACTCAAAAGGACTAAAAAAATCCCCTCCAACCATGGTACACCCAACACTCCAGGTTCTCCTCGCCCATCTCCCAGGAACACGGACATGGGACAATATCTCCAGGCTATAATGGCATCCCTTTAATCCATCAATGCCCACCTGCAGGTGCTGGAGAACACCAACAGAAAGTCCTGTTTTGCCAGCATCTCTCTCTAACCTCCTAGCTGTTGTTTCAGCGTTCTCCTCTTTGCATTGGAAAGACTGCATTTCCCAGTCTTCACTCCAAAGTCCTACAAGAACATAAAAGACCACTAGCAGTAACCAAACTGCAGTGCCTAAGTCCACAGTGTGCCTTCATGCTTCCATTGACTGTACCTAGTCGATCAAGACTCAAAGTCATGTCAAAAATCATGCCCCAAATGGGATTCCAAACTCTATTTGGTCATCAGTTTGATGTCGCTTGGACCGTCAGCTGCCAGATTAAAGATTCACTCCTTCTAAGGGAAATTGCCCAGATCAGAACTTCTGGTTCTGCCTGCTCAATTACCAAGCAGAGCATTAATTTGACTGTACTGTCAGGCCAACTGGCTTTTAGTCCTGTCATAATGGACTCTCCCACATCCAGTTGACTCCATCTGCAAAGCGCTACAAGAGAATAGGCTTAGCTTCATCAACTCTCAGTTCAAGTCATCCCACCTAGAGAACATTTGCCCCTTTCTATCTGGTAACATGCCACTTCTTCACATCCTTATTTCACCAGCCTGTACTTCTACATGTCAGTTTTATACCTCCTCTTATTCCTTCATCCTGAAGTAAACACTCAATTTTTAATAAAAATCTTTTCATTCCCAAATCTTGGGGGCTTGTTCACTTATCACCCACATAAATTCCCTTTTCAGTCCCTCTGCTTCATGGTTGAAATTTCAAAGGTTCAGAAACTTCTTTATTCCTTTGTCTCCTCTTGCTCTACGCTGATAATCATCCTATGTCTAAACCTTGGTTCATTCAGCACTTCAGACAAGCTGCTCAGGTGTGATTTAGGCCCTCAGCTGTACTCAGGTCTCTCCTTCAGAAGCAACTTCTGCACCTGTGAAGTTCACCCTCTGCTAATCAGCTGGGTCGCTAGTCGCCTGCTGCTTTTACATCAGACCTTATTCTAACACTCTAGGTTCCCTCAGCTCAGCGTGTATTGGTGGCGGTTTCTCATTTACAATCTAATTTGACACCATTTGTTCTTGTTCCAACAGTCTTTCTGCTTCTGGCTCTCATTCCTCTTTTTTTTTCCTCCATCCAGTCTCAGGCTCTCTTTTGCCTCTGAACCATTAAACCAACCAAAGGCTCTTGTTTGCTCCAGTCAATCAAGACATAGTTTTCTCACTCACATATTCTGTAGCCAATCAGGCCATTGTTTTCACTCACCAATCAAAGGCTCTAGCCTGCCTCAAACTTTCATTACAATATTTCTTAATCTCTTGATGTCTAGGATTCTTTTGCTAGTCTCCATTTTTGTTATCCAAATTTGATCAGCTTCAGGTTCATGTCATATCTCTGAGCTCAGTTTGTTGTCTGTAACTGCCATCTAACACAACATATCTTATCTCCACTAGAACTGGACCTCACCATGGTAAGATTGCTTTATTTATTGTCTTTGGTGGTCCTGTCCTCATCTACTACCTTAATAGTGTTGTTTCACACTCTGTCTTGGAGTTTACCCTTCAGCATAGTTTTATAAGATTTATTCACTCGCATTCTGTCTCTGTAACTTTCGGTGAATATGGGTATTCCTGCTGCTCTGCTCTCGTTGTCACCTCCGTTTTCAAAATAACTTAAAACTGGATGTTAACGCTCAATATTCAACGTCAATAGTCTGTCTGTCTGCACTCTTCGAACCAATCGGCCTGTAGACCCCATTCTTTAAATTCATTGCACTTCTGTTTCTTTTTTTTCCAAGCAACAGATCATACATCCCTCATCCTTCCCATCTCCACCTCACCCGGGTGGTCCAGGGTATCTCAGCTAGTTTCCATCAGCCATCTGCTAACTTTTCTCCACTTCCAGAGGGTCCTGTCTTCATCTCCTACCTTCATCAACTAGGATTTTGCTCTATGATGTCACTTGTCACCCGCCAAAATACTTTGATTTAGCACATTTCTGCAGCAAACATTAGCTCTCTACTTCATATGATCCCTCATTATTGAAACACGGTAACGAGACGACGAGTAAAGCAGATAAATGAGACTGCTTACATTCATAAGTATGACATTTATTTGTCATATTTATGTACCGGTGGCAGTGCTGATGTTGGTTTGGAGAACCCGGAGAGTCTTCTGTCAAAGTGGAATAGTCAGCCATGAGGAAAGAATTTGATGTGACGATGATGCTAATCATTGTTGTCAGCATGCCAGACGACGTTAGCGGAACCACACACTGAGCATAAGGTTCTAATCAGTCCAGCCATTCTGAACTCATTCGCTGGATCACGTGTTGTGTCTGAAAAGTAGAAGGTATGAAATTTTTGTCAGTGAGTTTTAACTCCGCAGGCATGTTTTATTTAAAGAACAGCCCCGTGCCCTTCTTTCCCTGCTGTCTTTCTTTCGCCTTCGTCTTCCTCTGGCTCAGGGGACTCTCTGCTGTTATCCCCATCTGCAAACATGTCAAAAAAATATTTATCTTCCAGAAACTCCAGTGCGAAGGAACCCATTTTTGGTGTGTTTTACTAATATGTTTCAGACTATTAAAAAGTGAAAAAAAGAAGGTGTTCGCAGCTCCTTGGTTTCCTTCAGAGGAGGAAGCAGATGACAAGCTGGAAGAAGGAGGAGGAGGGTGGAGCATTAGGGAGATAGTTATCCCATCTTTTTAGAAGACAAAGAGGCTTTGTCTACTGCCAGCGTCTCAACTTCTGCTCAACTAGTTTAAAGACGACAGGCCAAACAGTGTTTCAAGCACAGTGGTGTCACAAGCTCAGCCGGCTGTAATGGGGTCTGCAGGCTGAGAATGGTCATTGTGATGGTGAACTGCTGTGACCTGAGTAATGTTGAGCCTTTTAAACTCTATATAGTTTAGCAAAACTGTGCTGTAAACCGAATCAATGCAGCTTAGTTTGTGAACAAGGACACAGGCTTGATCCAAAGCATTCAGGAAATGGATTTTAGCTGCAGAACTGCAACACACGCAATTTTACAATTGTACATCTGGATATGCAGTAAGAAAAGTTCATTTTTTCCAGACACACAGATTAAAAGAGCCTTTAGGTGGCTCAGATGTTAAAATTTCCACACCTGTTGCTGACGTCTAGTAGTGGAGTTTAAAGAGGTTTGTTTTTGAGGTATTGAAGATGAGCTAAGAGGTGGTCCACATGTACTCAAATCATTGTTTTTAAAAGGTTCCATACACTTTCAGACCTATTGTCCTATGGATAATTTGTTCAAACTTAATCTGTACAGTTTTAGAGTTCTAATATAATGAAATGTTATTTGTTAACTGGAAGGTGTAACATTAAAGCTGTTCACATATGAAGATGTTTAAGCTTCAATGCTTCTTTCCTGCTCTCTGTGCTCACGGGTTCTGCATTTTAATACAGCAGAATTCCCAATAAAGCTGCTTTCACTTACATATTTTCTGTTTTTGTTGTTGGACGATGAAATGAGTAGAAATATTGGATTGTAGCCCATTTAGACAGGAAGACGTGAACTGGTTGTCATTTCAGATTCATTTCCAAACTGCTACTTTGCACCGCAGAGGTCGACTGACAAACTATTCAGTGATATTTCCATGTCAAATGATCACTCAAAGAGAAACTTAAAAAAAATCATGCAAAGTACGCAGAGAGAGTCTTCTTCCTGAAGGGGGCCTGGATGACTGTAGCTCAGCTGTGTTTAAAGCTACAGGGCTAAAACCAGGGGTTATATATGATAAAAATTAACAAGTTCTGCAGTATTTTAAGCTAAAACATTGAAAGACACACTCATCTGCATGTTATAGGACCTATGATATATAGTATTTACATACAAATATTGTGGTGGCTAAGTTAAGTATGTAAATCTGCCATACTAGCCCTTTGTCTTGTGGTTATCTGGTTGTGGCCATCCTTTATTATCAGTTCTGTAGATGTTATCTGCTTGTGTTTCCTCCCACACACATATCAGACATTTTTATTGCCACATGTCCAAAGGTTTGCCTCTGAAAACCTTACTTACCTCCTTTCCCATACTTGGTTTATTGACTATTAGCCACCTGTCCATTAAACTCTGACATCTGTGTGTTCCAGCTCCCAGTGCTCCCAGTTTCATTCACTTCAGTGAGCTGACCACCACCTCCGTCAACGTGTCCTGGGGCGAGCCCACCTTCCCTAACGGCATTATTGAGGGCTACCGTCTGGTCTACGAACCCTGCACACCTGTAGATGGTAATGACTCATTCTTAGCCAACTCAGTTTACTTTGCCCAACATGGCTGCTGGCTTCTATGAAAGCTTCATGCACACTGCAAGATATATTTATAAGCTGTGCAATTATCACTTGAAGTTAACTGAACCTGCTCAGAATCTTGTGGTGTGCATTTCTCTCCAGCTATAAGCAAACCATCACATTGACCTTAACAGCTCATATGTCATTTGCAGTCTTTTACATATGTTTTACGTGATGACAGTTGCCAAAATGCAAACATATTTTCCCACTACTAATTCCATCACTGTGTATATGTGTGTGTGTGTGTTTGCATACGTTGAGTGTGCGCCCACATTGCCTGGCCTGTGTAAGACCTGCTCTAAATGTGGTGTGTTTGTCTAGAGTCTTCAGTGGCCTGTGCCGACTGTCTTCACTCCCCCTCCCCCCCAGGCGTCAGTAAGACGGTGACGGTGGACGTGAAGGGGAGCGGCCCCCTCTGGCTCAAGCTCAAAGACCTGGCCGACGGCGTCACGTACAACTTCCGCATCCGGGCCAAAACTTTCATCTACGGGCCCGAGGTGGAAGCCAACATCACCACCGGACCGGGCGAAGGTAGCTGCTGGGAGCTGGTGTTTGGGAAAAATGAGGGTCGATTTAGAATTGCAGGACTTTTTGTATCATAGTCAACATTTTTGCTGTTTTCAGGCCTAGAATGAACCTATAACCAAACACTACACGGTATTTTAGAGAAAGATTCTTCAAAATATTATATATACAACTAAGTAAAATTGAAATGTAAAGTTATTTCTACAGATATTGTAGTAAACCTGTTGACTACTTTCTATTAAATAAGTCAGAAAGCCTTGGAGTCTGGCCAGTCTGTTCTCCAGGAGGAAATGACATCATGTGGAGCAGGTCATGTGATCTGGAATTAACACACTTCCTGGAGAGGTGTTTTTGGAATGGGAAACTTAGTGGAAAGAGATTTAATCTGTTCTTTTCCATATAAAATTTGATATATTGCCAAAAAAGAAATATCTGTCATGATTATCTCACCTTAATAAAAGAACACAATCCAAACTATTTCTGAATCAACTCATTTTATTATTGTTTAGCTCATTAGAAGGTGGTTGGTATTAAATTCAGATGGTTGTTTAGTTGACATTTCAGTGATATCCAGCCATTTTTATTAATAAGTGATTGTTTTCATAATAAAAAAATCTGGAATTTGTAAAGACATGATCATAATGAACATAAAAACATTATTATTATTATTATTATTTTTTTTTTTTTTAAATAAAAACCGTTTGCAAGATACGTCCCATGGACCTCAAAAGTCCCTCAATTACATATTGACCCTAAATCTTCTCAATGTTTTGTCTTCAACTCTTAATTATTCTCTATCAGGAGCCCCCGGACCCCCAGGAGAACCCTTTATAACACGCTACAGTTCGGCTCTGACTATCCACTGGACAAGCGGGGATCCGGGTCGTGCTCCAATAACGCGCTACGTCATCGAGGCCAGACCCTCAGGTGGGTTCCTTCCATGATCACCTCATTAGTAAAAGCTTGGCCTCATGTTAGCTTCTGTGATTAAGGAAAGCAGTTTAAAGTGTCAACATCTGCTGCCCTGGAGTCTGCATCCCCGCTGTTTTAATGGGTTATTGATTCAGGCGCGGCGGTTGAGACGATTGGCATCCTGTTTCAGCCGTGATTGACAGGTCCTGGCAGGGCGATCAGGGTGATGGATAGTGGGGAGGGATGTGTTTCATCGCTTTCTAAGTGAAAACTGAGAGCAACACTTCGCCCTACATTTGAAAGAAGGTTAGCGAGGGCCGTTGGATGGTAATCTATAGTGTAGATTAGTATCCAGGGGGTGGTGAAGATGGTTAAACCAACCGCACTCTCACACCCCTTCCCCCTTCTTTTTCTTCTTTCGTCCAGATGCCAGGGGCCACAACTCTCTGCAGTATCACATGACTTGTTTCACTCCTCAGATCAAATGACATCAGCTTTTTTTTTCCAAAACTTTGGTCAAAGTTGGGCAGCGTGATGGATGAGCTCTGCCGCTTGTTTATGTTTGTGTGCCCCATTAAAACATTCAACCTTACATTGATATTTACAAGCAGCAAAGTGTAATAAATGATCTCTGGCAGGAATTCCATAGCAGCAGCGAGTCATCTAACACTGCTTCCTTTGAAATATGGCCGCGCCGCCGTTTATGCTGTAGATTTGGTTGCTGTAAATTTTTACAAGAGCAGGGAATTTGATGGATTGTGTAATATTTGTAGGTCTTATCAATTACCCGGGGAGCTGCCAGCAGAGCAGAGCCTTAAATCAAACAAACAAACAACCAGTTAACAATGACATGTTGACACTGTTTAAATATTTGCCTTGTTTAAATAATGCTGAGTTTCCTCTGACTCAACTTAAACTCCATTTCAGATGAGGGTTTGTGGGATATCTTAATCAAGGACATCCCCAAGGATGCGACGTCGCACACGTTCAACATGGACATACTGAAGCAGGGGGTCAGTTATGACTTCCGGGTAATTGGAGTGAACGACTACGGCTATGGCTCTCCAAGTCTACCTTCTCCCTCTATATCTGGTGAGCTTTCGTGCATTTGTTAATAGAATTGGATTTCCATTAACTTTCAGAGTTAATTAAATTCCCTAAGGTGGTTCAGACTTCACAGAAATGTGTCTATATGTTTCTAACAACCATGAATTCCAATTTCCTGTGTTTTATCCAGCCCAAAAAGTGGCTCCTTTCTACGAGGAGTGGTGGTTCCTGGTGGTGGTGGCTCTGGTGGGACTCATCTTCATCCTGCTGCTGGTTTTCATCCTCATTATCAGGGGACAGAGCAAGAAATATGCAAAAAAGTCCGAATCAGGTGAGTGCACACAATTGCACAATTAAATGGTGCATTTGACTATCACGGAGGCCTTCGTGCCCGGTGGCACCGAGGCGCAGGGAATCTGATGACTGGACATTTTCCTGTGAAACAGTAACACTTAATGGGGGGATTTAATGATTTGAACTTTTCAAATACTTAGCAGAGAAGTTTTGCGGGAGAAGGTTATATTCTAATTTTGCAGGAATCAGATCAGTGTTTGAGTGGCAGTGAAGGAGACGAGGGAGGAGCAGGAACAGGGATACTTGTCCATTCAGTGCAGCTCTGACATCAGCGGGTATTTCCCTCGGCTCAGCATTTTAGCCGTGGCTGTTTGGCTGCCAGGCCGGGGAGGGGAGGGTCCCTGCGGGTCACTGCCCATCTTTCTGACTGACAGAGGAAAAACAAGAAGTTCCTTCTCACTCCAACACAAAGACACTCTGAAAGCCTCCAGTCCCCCTCTAGGAGTCTGGCCCACTCTGCTGGACCTGCCCAGCACTATTTCTTGTTCTGTGTGTTTGCATAACCACCAGTTGACCTTAAGTAGCCCCGGAGCTACCGTGGAGGTCCTGGCCTGGCTGTAGCCCACCCCTACTCCCCGCTACTGTAAGTCTCAGGATGACTGAAAGTGTTTCTAACCTGGTGAGCGACGGTTTCTCCCAGCATTAATGTAGCGTGGAGCAGCTCTGCGAGCCTATCACTCTCACTTTACGGTGTTAGCTTTTTCATCAATCACCAGGGAGTCAAAGCAAAACAGTTATGTTATTGCCCATTCATGTGTGATTCACAGAAAATGTTTAGACAGGGAGACACGCTCATTCATCATATTTTACACGCGCTTCACTGAGTCTGTACATACACGTGTCATTTGTACTGGATTTGTGACGCTAGTCTTCATAGGAAGCGTCCTTAGTTGTCATGCCTGCAGCGTTTACCATTTTTCTCCGCGTCTAGGGTTTAGAAAGACCTACATTATTATTACCCTCACTGTGGAAGTTGTTTGCTTTGTCAGTGTGTATTTTTCTGAGGGAAATATAAGAAACAAAGCTGTTGACATAAGCCTTGACATGTTTTCAGTCCTACTTAAAGACCCCCTCTAGTAAAAATCCAGGTTTTTTACCTTGTTAACATGTCTATATGTTTTTTTTTTTTTAATATGCTAGGTCAGGGGTGTCCAACATGAGGCCCATGGGCCAAAACCAGCCCACCAGAGTGTCTAGTCCGGCCCTCAAAGTGTAAAAATTCCAGAGAAGACATTAACTGCAGATTGTAAATTAGTAAAACTATAAATTTAAAATCATTTCTAGACCATGACAAGTTGTTTTAATCATGAAGTAAAATACTAGATTGTTCATTGTTCTTTTGTCATTTTGTCTCATTTTTGTCATATTTTGTCTTGTTTTTGTTGGGTTTTTTTGTCCGACTTTTGTCGTTTTTCTCATGTTTTTGTTGTTTTGTGTTTCCCTTTTTGTCTCTCTTGTGTTTTTTGTTTTATTTTTGTCATTTTTTGTTTTGCTTTATTCGATGTTTTGTATATTGTTTTTGTCATTTTGTGGGTTTTTTGTCTCGCTTGTGTTGTCAATCTATTTTTTTGTTTTGTTTCTCGCTTTTGTCATTTTTGGTCTTGTTTGTGTCATTTGTGTAATTTTTTTGTCTCATTTTTGTCGTTTCTCCATTTTTTGTGGCTTTGTAACTTTTTGTCACATTTTTGGTCTCTTTTTTTGTTTTGTATCATTTGTCTAATTTTTTGTTGTTTTGTGTCTCGTTTTTGTCATTTTGCGTCTGATTTTTATTATTTTTTTGTCTTGTTTTTGTTGTTTTTTTTCTGACTTTTGTCATTTTGATCATGAAGTAAAATACTATATCATTCAATTCCAGGTGACTAAATGTGTTCCTTTGTAGACACTCTGTGATCTGGAAGTCGTAATGTATAAATGATAAACTGAGGCTGAATATTGCTGAAATTGAATTTATTTTTCTTAAGAAATTTCAGTTTGTTCATAATGTTTTGTGAAAAGATAATTCCTTAAATGTGAGCATTTTTGGAATGTACTTTATTGCACTAAAACAAAGGAAACATGGAGTTGTGGTTATTTATAGGTTGTTATGCTGTGATTTTACTGGTCCGGTCCACTGGAGATCAGACTGGGCTGAATGTGGAACCTGGACTCAGATGAGTTTGACACCCCTGTGCTAGATGATACATCGTGGGGGAAATAAGCAGCCACCACCACAGCTGAGTGTACTGGTGTACCTGGGTTTCATACATACCAAGCCTAAGGAACCTATCCTGTCAGCTTTCAGGAAGTGGTGTTCTGTTCCATTACTCTTCATCAGAATTGATTTTTGGTTCAAGCAATTTTGGCCAAATTACTCCAATATAACTTACCATTGAATAGCAGTCAATAGTTTTACAGTATTAAGGAGAGTTGTTGGTGTGCTTGACTTGCAACAAGTTTTGGTTGGTAAAGAAAGAGTTGGAAGAACCTTAGAGTGTCGAGTTGCATCTTGGCCAGGCAGGAAGGGGTTCATTTCATAGAAGAAAAACTTCAAAATATGAAGCTTTTAATGCTCTGAAAGGAGTTTTTAGGGGTTTAAACAATGATTAGAGAGGGACTTCAAAGAAATACTTGAACATTTTTGAGAAACAACCTTCTTTACTTTCTTGCTCAGAGTTAGATGAGAAAATCAATATCACTGTTGTAGCTGTCTGTTCAATGTACGGCTACAGCCAAAAAAAAAGAGGTTGGATTAGTTCACAAAGATTGGATACAGGCTAGCAGTGTTCTGCATGAGGGAAGCAAATCCACCTACCAGCACTTCTAAAACTCACTCATTTGCATCTCGGGGTAACTGTTTCCTTCGGCGGGGCTCACGATGCAGGAGTTTAGCGCCAGTTTTTCCCATTTTGTGCCTCCTAACAATTGAATAAAAGATCTGGTCTGGTTTCTTAGTCTGAACTGATGTTTGCCCAGATTGCTTGGTAATGAGAGGGGATGGATGGATGGATGGATGGATGGATGGATGGATGGATGGATGGATAGATCGATCGATCGATCGATCGATAGATGGACAGATGGACAGATAGATAGACTATAGATAGATAGACAGATAGATAGACTGTAGATAGATAGATAGATACGTTATTATTTCTGATGGAAATTCAAGATTTTACAAGTTAAAATTGGAATAGTTACCATTATCGCACTAGTGCCAGATCTTCTTGCCGTTGAGACTAACTTTAGCTACATTCAAAATCTATTCAAAATCCCAAACCATTTTCTAATTCAGACCAGCTTATTTTTGTTATTTATCTCGGTGCAAAATGCTGTTAGCAACATTTAGTTGTTGCACCACAACCTTCATTTTGTGTGTCTGTTTCCCCATGAGGTGACGCACTGCTCCCTAATTACTCCCTCTGCCTAAATAATCTTAACAATATCCTGAGTTGTGCCATACGCCCTTATTTTCAAATCTTTTAGTGTGTGCGTGTCTGAGTTTAGAGGGGAGAATATCTGTGAAGTTCCCCCGTATGTGTGCGATGCAACCTGATTTCAGAATCTGTTTAAAACTCCTGGAGTGAGCTGGGCCTTAGGTAGCTCAGCTATACATCTGCAGGTTCCAGCTACATATTTCATGGCATTGATCTTTAGATCTAACTCTTGACAAGAAAGTAAATAAGCATACTTCTCAAAATTATAAAGTATTGCCTACTTGAGTGTTTACTTGAAAGTAAAAACAGTCTGAAGATTTGACCTGTTAATAACTATCAGAAAGGTTAATTAACAGTAAACACAGCTTTGAAAGGAAAACCAAGTTTATAATATTACACCTTTAAGACTTGAAAGACATGCAGTTGGTAAATGATTGCATTTGCCTGAAGGACGCGGGACCAAGAGTCAACATTTCCATTTATTCAGCCGTGTTTTGATGCAGCCACACAGCTAAATAATTATTGTTTGTCTGTTTTTCATCTGTTAATTCCTTCTTTTGTCCACTCACTGATTACTCCTATTCATCAGCCCCCTGAGACGCTAACCTGTCTGTCCGTCTGGCCTGTGGTCACACAGTGTCTCTGTACGTCTGTCCAGGTAACAACTCCAACTGCAACGCCTTGACCCACGGAGACATGGTGAGCCTGGACGAGGGCCGCTTCCCCGCCCTGGAGCTCAACAACCGACGTCTGTCTGTGAAAAACTCTTTCTGCAGGAAGAACGGCGTCTACACCAGGTGAGCGATCCACGCTTAGCGAGGGGAATCAATATTTAATCTGGAGGATGCGTTTAAAATCTAACATAGGGTAAAATAATTGGGTTATCCATGGAAACTTTAACTCACACCTGAAAACATTTCAGCTCTGTGGAGTAAAAAAAACCCACTCTTGACAACTTATAAATCCACTCCTTCTGCCATGTACAGGCAGCACACAACCAGACACTACAGCTTCCCTTTTAATGAGCCTCTATATTTCTGCGGATCCGAAGCTTCACCGGTTGTGAGACCACGGTCTTGTTTAAAACCAATCACTCTGACTGACACCTGTGCTGAGAATGCTGCCGAGGCTGAGTCATAAGTCCAGTTTCAGATCTGACTGCATGCTTTGCGTTAGATCATTAGAAGTGTGTTTACGCTGCAGGTAGGAGGCGGACGCAGAGACAGCTGCTGTCATGTCGTGGAGGATGGTTGAAAAGCGTGTCGCCGTTTGTCAGCAGTGATTTTATTTCATGTGCATTTCATTTTCTCTGCAGGAGGAGGAGGATTTCGAGGAGACAGGTGCAGGAATTAGCATCCTGTGGGCTTCTGTCCATATAGCCAAAAATACATAGTTTTGTGCAGAAGAATAGAAAGAAGTGTGCAGTGTGGGTGTGTGCTTTTGTATGTGTGACCTTGAGGACAGATCAAAGCAGGAGCAGGTCTTTGAGAAGCTTCCAAGCAGCTTCCTACTACTATGTCTGAGACTTGAAGGGGAAGGCTGGGAGTGAAAGAATGCACAGATGTACGCTCAGAATCAGCACTCTTTGAACTCAGCTCGTAGCCGAGAAACCCAAATCCCAACACCTGAGCCTCCGATTATAGATTAATGCCTCATCTTGATCTCCAGTCTCAGAATACCAAAGGCAGGATGAAGTCCTGGGCCTTATACCGGGATCAGAAGTCAAACTCACTCTAAATCCCGCTGTAGTCGTTCTAATTCCGAGCCGTATCAGACAGCAAAATGCCATTTACCACTGACTAATGGAGATTTTCTCTATGTGGAGATCATTTGTTGAGAGTTTAACACGAGAGCCGATATGTGTGATCGTGAATCACACAAATCACAGGGAGGTCAGTGACTTAAGGCCTTTCTACACATGCACTCTCTTTCATTAATCTGACTGTGTCTGAACATGCCGGACTGTATCTGAATGAGCACCCTGCTCACTTTTACGTAGAAGTTGTAACAGCAATTTTACAAGGTTGGACCCACTAACAAGTCTGAACTGCATGCAGTCACATTAACCCTCCTGTTGTCTTCATTTCTGGGCACCAAAAATATTATTTCTTTGTCTGAAAAAAATCCAAAAATTCAGCAAAAAATTTCCACAAATTTATGAAAATTTGCAAAACTTTTAGGAAGAAAATTCCAATAATTCCTTAAAAGTTTCTCTTAAAAGTTTTATTTTTAAAAAATCCCCCAAATTTTGCAAGAAAATTCTTGAGCAAAAATCTTCCAAAAAAATCCTAAAAATATTTAAAGTGATTCCATATGTATCAGTAAAACTTCTAACATTTTCTTTAAGAACATTCACAAAAAAAATCAACTAAAATCCGGCAAATTTCACTGGATTTTGGTTGATTTTTATGTGAATGTTCTTAAGAAACATTTTTAACATTTCTTTATTTCCACCAAAAAAAAATGTTCAAAGATTTCCCAAAAATGTTGAAAATGTGGACATCAGAAGTTTCACAGTGAAAATGTTATTTTTCCACATTTTCAAATGACACAAGGGTTAACAGATAGACAGACAAGCGATCGACTTTGGTGAGGCTTTTTTCATATGTCATCACTATTGTTGTAATATGACATTACAGTAACATTTCAGCGCTAGTGTACTACTAATAAAAACAACACAGAGGGTGAAACACAGTTTGCTGCCAAAATCACAAAACAACCTTCTTGCCATCCAATTTTACATTGTTTACAAACTGAAATATTCATAAAAATATTATCGTATGGAAGAAAGAGTCAGAACCAGGTCAAAGTGACGAAAATCACCAATAATTAATGTAATCTGGGTTAACAGGAGTAGAAGTCTTTCCTCTGAGTTAATTGAGCATCTCCAAAGAGACAGAGTTACACACATTTTTGTGCATGAAACAACAGAAGTAACCTGACTATTTACTTAAATAACGTAATAAAATGATATTTTTTATTATACCGCTGCTGAAGTAGTGGTTAGATGATCGTCAGAGCAGCACAGTGGTGCAGTAGTTCGCATGTTGTCCTTGTGCCTGTGTTGGTTTTCTCCAGGTGCTTCCGTTTGCTGGAATGGTTACCTGGTGGTTCTACATTTTCTGTAGGTTTAACTGTGAGTTTGCATGGTTGTCTGTCTTTCTGCATTGGCAGTCTGTCCAGGCCCCATCCTATGGAATCACAGGAGTGCCGAACTAAAAGATAAATCTGTTAAAAAAATAAGGAAATACATGTGTAAATATAGAGGAATAAAAATATGGAAATGAAAAGGTAAATTTTGTCTTTGCTTTTCCCTTTTCCTTTTGTTTTTGCTTTTACTTGATGGACTGACCTGTCAATCAAGTGGCTATGGGCAGGGCTTTCTGTCTAGGTGAGTAGTCAATACCTGAATAAACAAAGGAAAAAGGGAAAAGCAAAGACAAAATTTACCTTTAAATTTCCAAATTTTTACTCATTTATTTCTGTTTTAATTATTCCTCTTTATATATACACATTTATTTCATTATTTTTCACCAATTTTTTTAAATTTAATTATTTATTTATTTATTTATTGTTTTTATTTATTCATCTTTATATTTACACATATATCTCTATTTTTTAACTGATTTATTTTTTTATTTTTTACTAATTCCTCTTCATATTTACACATTTAATTCCTTATTTTTTAACAGATTTGTTAAAAAGATTTGTATAGCAAATCGATGGATGGATTATCATCAGACATGGACAGAATTCTCAGTAATTAGAAAGTCATAATTAAACTTGCCTATTTGGGAAATTTGATAAGTTGCTGTTAATTTAGGTTTAGTCTTGAGTTTGCTCGTGCAGCATAGATCTAATCCTAACCCTCTCTTCACCACGAGGAACATTCATGGAAAGGTGACCCGTCTTTAAATGCTCGAACCTTTGGATGAAGCTGGCAAAGCTCCATATTCCATGTTTGAAAAAGGTTTTAATTTGCCTCAGCCTTAATTGCCAGTGTGTTTTTTATTGCTGAGTAGATTAAAATGGAAGCTCATAATAGTATAATGGTAAACGCTAATTCTGGTAAAATAAATCATTTAGATACCATGTTTTAAGGCATTAGGCATCAACATCTGCTGTTTGGTATCACACTAAAGGAGTCCGAATGTATTTCAGGGCTGACATTCAAATTCTAGAAGAGTTTTTTTCTGCTGTTATGATGAAGCAGGACGGATTAACGGCATCATTCCTGCTGGCTTTGTAGCATTGTCTTTGAGTATGTTGAAACCAGCTCTGACACTCTGCTTTGGGGGTTTAAGGAGGTCTCGGTGAAGTAATTCAGTGTAGATTAACGTGGTTTTAAAAACTCTTGAGTGACAAAGCTCTTGAACACTCCAGACATGTTAATGCCTCCCTCTAGGCGGCGGTGGCAACAGGAGAGCCTGATAATGAGTAAAGACCAGGGGCAGATTTGATTTCACCCCCCCTGGTTCTCGTTCCTTACCTGACATTCTGCTGACTGAATGTTGCTGCGAGAGGATTAAGTGGACCTTTCTCTATCTAAGTGAGAGAGCTGATAAATAATTTACTCTCAGCAGTGTGTGAGAGTCAAGGAGAAGGGGTGAAAGTGGGCTGAGATTCCTCGATGTTTTTAAGCAGGCAGTTTATCATAATGTCCCAGTAGGCTCACAATAGCGTTGCTTCACGTCGGCTCGGCTCTTTGTTTGGCTGCGTTATGAGGCGGCCCGCTAAGAGGACTGCTGAGGATTGCAAATTGCTGAAGGTTACTCCGGAGAGTCCTTCTGGGAGTAAGTGTAGATAGAAAATTCTGAGCTGTGTTTACAACTTTGTTGAGATGATTTCTGAGTCCAAGTGCCACTTTCAAAAACAGCACCCCTCTGGTAAAATTGACTCTGGCGTTAGTTTAACCCTCCTGTTGTCTTCATTTACAGGTACCAAAAAATAGTTTCCTTGTCTGAAAAAAATCCAAAAAATCTGCAAAAAGAATTCCCAAAATTTCTGAAAATTTGCAAAACCTTCAGGAAGAAAATTCCAATAATTCCTTAAAAGTTTCCCTTAAAAGTTTTATTTTTTAAAAAAATCACCCAAATTTGGCAAGATAATTCCTGTAAATATTTTCAAAAAATGAGTAAAAATCTTCCAAAAAATCCTAAAAATATCTAAAGTGATTCCATATATATCAGTAAAACTTCTGATATTTTCTTTAAGAACAAAAAATCAACCAAAATCCAGCAAATTTCACTGGATTTTGGTTGATTTTTTAATGAATGTTCTTCAGAAACATTTTTAACATTTCTTTTTTCCACCAAAAAATGTTCAAAGATTTCCCAAAAATGCTGAAATGTGGACATCAGAAGGTTCACTGTAAAAATATATTTTTTTTCCATGTTTTCACGTTTGACCCGCAGGACGACACGAGGGTTAAAAAAAAGTCGTCTGCATTCGTGCTAATGCAAAGTGTTGTTAGAAAAGGATGCTGGGAAATGAGCTGGGTCAAAGATGACTTGGACATGTTTTTCTTGCTGTCTGGGCAATATTCAGTAACTGTTAAAAATGTCAAACTTTTCTCGGTTTATTGCCACTAATTTACTTCATTAATTATCATAATACTGCATTCAGGATCATCAGTTGAGCACCACTGGCTGCATATAAAGATGGATGAATTGTGCATGAGCTCAGTGTGGTGCCTCCAAGCTGTCGCCATCCTGGCAGCTTCTGAATCCTCCAAACTCCTGCTGATCCAAAAATGGACAAAGAGGTGGAACATGAGTGGAAGTGAGGCATAGACTGCCATCAACAGAGGCACCCAAAGCATCCACGCCCCAAATTATGCGCAATTTTAAGCCTAAATACAATTTAAATGGGTGACTTCTACAAAATTCACCTGCTGTAGAGTCTTCATCAAAGGTTAAAATCGCCATAGAGACCAAAAGTGTTTTTGCACTAGCATGTAAACATGTTTATTTCTACTGTAAAGTTCTAATTTTAACATGGGGGTGTATGAGATTTGATTTACTTTTGGAGCCAGCCTCAAGTGGACATGGGAGGAATTGCAGTTTTTTGCCCTTTGGCGTTGACCTACTTTATTTATTTTTTTTAGCCTCACAGGTTGATTGCTAAGCACGTTTTACCAGTTTTCTGAATTATAATCTGGATTACAATCATGAAGAGAAAATAACTGCAAAATACATTCATAAGAAAAGGCAGGAGACATGAATGTATATCTTAATTATCTAACTATATACTGTGTGTTTTGCACAGACCCTTACACACTGATTTCATCCATCTTCTGTGTGATGTCATCTTATTCAGAGACTCTGCTTGGATTCCATTGATGATTTTCTACATGTTTATAATATGATCCACCAGTTATTTCCATGTATGTATGCAAGGGTAGACATACAAAAGGAATGACACCGGAAAAGATAAATGCACAAAATTTATTGAAAAGTTCAAAATATGTACTTATTATAAGTGCATATTATATAATAATATAAATATATATATTTTCAAAATATGGCATAGTTTGTCCAAATTCTCTCCAACTCTGCAGACAAATTCTATTTAGTATCCACTGGGACAGTAAATACATGAAACTGAAGCAGCTGTTTTAGGAGTGCCACTTTAAATGTCAGTACCAATTTCACTTTCTATTTTATCCTATTTTTTGCTTTGCCGTTCTTACTTTTTACGATAGTGGTCTGACATTGCAGTTTACATTGTATCATAGCAGAGCTTAATCAGAAATGATTGTAACTGATAGTTATTTTGCTTTTCGAAGAGTAAATATTAAATAATTAAATAATGGAGGAAAATTTAATAATGACAATTGACTGCGGCACTAATGTGTTTAATATTGTGTTGTTTGCTTCAATTTGTCACCGATGCGAGGCGATGTGAGCGTTCCATGGTTTATCAAAACTGAACTATTGCTTTCTCCAGGATCTACTCTGTTTAATGAGTTTTATCCTCTCATCACAGTCTTAAACTCTTTATCAAAAAAGGAATCGGCAAAGTCAGATAATGTCTGCATGAAGTAAGATCCTGTCCCAAACAGCGTCACAATATGCAGACTGGTGCTGTGCACGTTTCCCTTCTGTGCTCATGTTAAGTGAATTAACTTTAATATAACTCATGGAACTTAATTAAATTACAGCCTGCTTTGTGATTTCCCCGTGGAGTTTTCCATTTTGTCCGCTCAATCGCACCCCTGGTGAAAACTGCTGGAATTTACCCACAGCATTTTTCAGATGCTTTCCAAATATATTTATTTGGAAAAATGCTTATGCAAATGCAGCTGTGATGCATAAAGCGGCCGTGTGTGTTGCAGCAGATTCACTGGCAGCGACTGCCGGCCGACGCTGTGGCGTGGAAAGTCAACAAGAGTCAGTATGTCCCAGTGGGCTCGGCCAGACCAGCACCAATCAGCACAAACAGACGGGGGTTTGTTTAGCAGGACCAGGGACACTGGAAAATACGGAGCTCAGACACCAGGAGCTTTCTTATATGTACTCCCATATTTACTGAACCCTCGTGTCGTCCTGCGGGTCAAATTGACCCATTTTAAAGTGTGAAAATGTGGGAAAAAAATATAGATTTTCACAGTGAAACTTCTGATGTCCACATTTTCAACATTTTTGGGAAATCTTTGAACATTTTTTGGTGGATAAAAGAAATGTTAAAAATGTTTCTTAGGAACATTTACAAAAAAATCAACCAAAATCCAGCGAATTTCGCTGGATTTTGGTTGATTTTTTTCTGAAAGTTCTTAAAGAAAATATGAGAAGTTTTACTGATATATATGGAATCACTTTAGACATTTTGAGGATTTTTTTTGAAGATTTTTGCTTATTTTTTGAAAACATTTAAAAGAATTTTCTTGCCAAATTTGGTGGATTTTTTTAAAATAAAACTTTTAAGGGAAACTTTTAAGGAATTATTGGAATTTTCTTCCTGAATGTTCTGCAAATTTTCAGAAATTTGGGGAATTTTTTTTGCTGAATTTTAAGATTCTTTAGACAAGGAAACTATTTTTTGGTGGCCATAAATGAGGACAACAGGAGGGTTAAAGAAACCCTGACAAGAGCACACCATTTCAGGAGAGTTTTTTTTTCCCCCAGTATTTCGTCTTTCTCTGCTGTCATTTTCCTCCTTCCTTCTTACTTTCAGCTTTGCGGTTCACTGAGCATCTTTCCATATTCCGATACTCCACTTCAAAGATCCTCCTCACTTACACTCTTTTAGCTTCCATCTGAGAGAGACATTTGATCGCTGCAACTGCCACTAATGCTTTAATCCGTGCCGTCATCAGGCGTTACTCTGACATCCGTTAGAGTAACGCTCGAGGCTGCCGTTTGTTCGATGACCCCTTGAGCTCGGCAACACTGGGGTTTGTAATTCAGTCATAAGAGCTCAGTGGTTTGACATTCCACAGCCCAGAGTGAGGACTGAATTGGGGAATTATTCATTCCAGGAGAAAGTAGCTGAGAGCAGCCATCTCATGAGTGTCCCATGATTTCCATCAAGTTGCACTCTAGCGTGCACGCTCACACAGGCTGCAAAAAGAGATGAGCGCGCATGTGGACTTGAAAGGAAGCTCCAAATGTCTCAGACATTAGTGAGAATGAAGGACGCTTTAAGTCATCATGAGGCTGCGTTTGCTTATTTCTCACTTCTGAATTCAAATGAAGTCTGAATGATTTTTACTTTTACCTGCTATATGCTGGCGTAGCGCTCATCAAAATAGCCGCCGAAATCCAGCATCAGTATGATCAGACGAGGAAAAAGACGACGGGTTGAAAGATCAAACAGGCTGTAAACAAGTCGAAATTATTTTAAAGTATGTTTTTCTGTTTGTTTGCCTCTCGTTGACAGTGATTTTAAACACCTAAACCACCAGAAATGTTTGTAATAACCGCTCTAACTGCACACAAAAACTGGACGCTCAGCTACCAAAAGCACAAAACTAAACAAGGAAGGCAGTTTACGAATCGTGATCGATTGTCTACCTCCATTTCAGTAACACTGGGGATGTTTCATCTGTATTCAATCACTCTGTTTTACTTCACTCACATACAGAATGCTGTTATTATCTTGAGGAATGCAGTAAAGAAGAAAGAAATTGTGCCAAATTGGTATAAACTGCTGTATTTCTTTATACTTCAAACTGGTTTCAACCCTCTGAACCCCAAAAATTTGACAGACAGAAAATTGTTTTAAAAATCAGCTAAATTACCCCATTGATCCGATTTACAAACTGTAAAAACTGAAAAAATGATCAGATTATCTACTTTCCAGTGGTCCTTGCACCAGTCATCTGTCACTGACTATTCTATTGTGAAAATTATCCAAATTTAAACCTAGAATAGTTCACCAAAATCACTTTATTCTACGTCAATTAAGAATTTGTCAAAAATACATCAATGGATGTAATTACAATCTGTGAAAAAGAAATAATTCTTCATATCTCCATGCAGCTGTGAAGTTATCAGGGACTCTGCTGCAGCCAATACTTGCATGGCAAAAATTCAATGACTTCTCAGCTAAACTCGGCTGAACTGCAGGCTGTGTTCACACAGAGCAGATAGAAGATGAGAACGGAAACAAATTTAAAAATGTCAGTAGTGAAATATGTATTGTAGGGAGAGTCACTATTGATTTTTTCAATATGGGAAACACTTGTGGGCATTTGGTGAATGTTTTACGTGTTAATTGTGGATTTTTTTTCAATTTCTGTAAAATAGATAATTAAAGAAATCCAATTTTTGTAGTTTTTTGTCTTTTAAATGATTTATAACATTACATTACAACATTTTTGAGTTCTGTCTACTTCTAGCCATGGTTTTGCTGTTTCCATAGAGGTGCAGAACTTTATTTTACTGTGAGTAGAAATGGTACAAAACCTCAAAAGACACAACAGAGGGTTAAATGATTATCAAGCAATGTCAAAGCAACGTAATGGTCAACTGAGCTGTTTGGACTAAATGAATGAAGGCACTTGTTCTCCTTCCTCCAGGTCTCCTCCCAGGCCCAGTCCAGGCAGCCTTCACTACTCAGACGAGGACGTCAGCACCAAGTACAACGATCTGATCCCTGCAGAGAGCAGCAGCCTCACCGAAAAGCCCTCCGAGATCTCTGACTCTCAGGTGCAGCAGCAGTAGCAGCGATATTCTTTCTCTATGTGCTCTGATCTAACCGCACACACCAGTGTTGGCTTTATGTTTGTACTCGTCTGCGTGTGCACACCGTCATCCCCTTGAATTCGTCAGGAATTCAGCTTTGCATCGTCAGCTCTACTGTGTTTTTTATTTGTCTCTTCACGCCGTCCACCCTGGTGTCCTTTGTGTGTCATTCACCTGAATGCAACACGGAGAGATGAGAGATGAATGACTCTGCACACTACTGGCAAAGCAGTTCTTTCTTCTTTTTTTTCTCCTGGCCAGACTGTAGCCTGTGGAGAATGTCACTCAGTAAACATCCACCTGAGATCCAGGCCACTGCACTCAGCCTCAGCACTTGTTATGTAAGACAGCGGAGAGAGGGAGGGCGCTTGCTGCAAAATTTATTTCAGAGCTCGTTATGTGTTGAAAGTTGCCACTCCAGCCAGACAGAATATCCAACTTTCCTTTTCAGTGAGTCAGGTCCGAGGCGGTAAAACGTATCTCTGTGGAAAACTGGACCGGAGCGCTGGCTTTTTACCCTGGCTCTTCTTCTGTGGCCTCATTATATAATCAGAAATCTTAGTTTAAATTTTCTTGTGAACTTTTAAAGCCTTTCCTGTCAGGGGTGATAGATTACTAACAACTTAAGCTTCAGTGTCTGACTTGTGGCCTCTTCTGTGTGCAGAGCCAAACTGCTTTTGCCTCCAAATCAATAAATTGTGCTTTTCTCTCTCTCTCTTTCTATCAGTTCCACTCAGACTTTTGTCTTCGTTTCATTTTGAGTTTTTCACCCTCATTCTTTTATCCAGATGCTTTCTTGCTGTGTGTCTTCTGTGCATATATGTTGTTGCTGTTTTTGTTTATATCGCGTCCCTCCCCGGCTCGCTGTGGTTTTGGGTGAACCGTCTCGCAGTCCGCAGTCTGGTTTTGATCCTCGTCAGATGAAAGCATCAGGAGGGGGGAAGTGGTGCCGAATCCCCCCGTTTTCACTTTCAAGCTCCTCTCAGTGTTTTCTTTCATCTAGGAATTCTTCACTCTCCGCATTTCCCAAATTATCTTGGAACATCTCTCAGATAAATACGTGTGGAGTGTGAATTCCGCCCCACCAGATATCTCTCCCCACCTGGCCTTATCGCGACCTGAGTCCTACTTCCAGATCAAATGAAAATCTCCCCACAATGAATCGCTACAGACAGGACCTTTCGCTGCACCGTAACATGCCCTCAAATGAAGCATTTTGACATTTCACCACCTGTCTGACAGATCTACCACTTCTGTATTGGCTGGAACGTGGCCCTGATGCAGTAGCTGAGGTCTGCCAGCTCACTGAAGGGGTCAGCGTCAGCTTTGATGGCCTCAAACATGCAGCCTCCTGCCTGTAACCCCAGGGCTGCCTGACAGGTCACCATATCAGCACCCAGGGGCTTTGAAAACGAAAAAAAAAAAAAATCCAGGAATTTCTCTTTGAACATTTATTGAGCGGATAACCCAGAGCTATCAGTATGTCATTGTGCTGTCTGTCCTCTTTAATCCCCCGGTGCCTCCCCCAGCAGGTAGAAGTTGACTATTGTCCTCCTCCTCCTCCTCCAGAGGGAGATTTGGAGGAAGCTAACGTTGAATTGGCAGCAAGGCCACCATTACCGCTCTGCTCTCCTGCAGGTAGAGACCTATTGACGTCCTCTTTCCTGTAGAGTGCAGGCTCTCTCATTTCTCCAAGGCTGTATCTGTGGTGATGCCTTTGTGTTTCACTTAAAGCCCAAACCAGCCGAAGACAGATGATCTCATCTCTGAGTCAGAGATGGATCGTAGATTAGGCTCTCTCTGCAGAGTGGCATTCCGTGGGAGAGAAATGAAAATGTCTCCTTTCTCTCACATACTTTCTTTTTGTCTCTCTCGCTGCCTCTGTCAGTCTTTCTACACCCTCTCACTCCCCGTCTCTCCGGCTACTGGAGCTTCTTTGGCTCAGACTCAACAGACAATAGTCTCTGTAGTGTTTGGATATTCTCAAGTGCAACACACCGCCTTATTTTGATGGTTTGAAGTACGAAGCCATAACCCAGAATAAAGTAAAATGGGTCGATATATAATTGCGGGACTTATTGTAACATAGCTGACAGGTATCATAGTTGACATTTTCGCTTTTTTAGGCCTAAAATCAACCTATAACCAAACACCACATGGAATTTTAGAGAAAGATTCTTCTAAATATTATATATACAACTGAGTAAAATAGAAATGTAAAGTTATTTCTACAGATATTGTAGTAAACCTGTTGACTGCTTTCTATTAAATAAGTCAGAAAGCCTTGGAGTCTGATCAGTCTGTTCTTCAGGAGGAAATGACATCATGTGGAGCAGGTCATGTGATCTGGAATTAACACACTTCTTGGAGAGGTGTTTTTGGAATGGGGAACTTAGTGGAAAGTTGAACCACAAAACTGGCTCAATGAGACACATAGTTATCATATAAAGATACAAAACGATGAGAGACACACAAAATAACTACAAAAAGTTGCAAAATGACCACAAAACACCTAAAATTGACACAAACAGACTGAAAACGGCCACAAAGGGGCACAAAATGACCACAGAAAGACCTAAAATGGTCATAAAACAGTCTAAAAATTACCAAAAAAGAAACAAAATGAGCACAAAGACACACAAAACAGTCACAAAAAGACACATGACCACAAAAATGCACAAAATGACACAAAATGACCACAGAAAAACACAAAATGACTCAGTGAGACAGATAATTATCATATAAAGATCAAAATGATGACAGACACAAAATAACTGCAAAAAATTGGAAAATGACCACAAAAACACTTAAAATGATCACAAACAGACTGAAAATGACCACAAAAAGACAAACAAAATGACCACAAAAATACACAAAATGGCCATGAAATGGACTTAAAATGACCGAAAAAGAACTAACATGAGCAGGTCATGTGATCTGGAATTAACACACTTCCTGGAGAGGTGTTTCTGTAATGGGGAACTTAGTGGAAAGGGATTTAATCTGCTATTTTCCATATAAAATGTGATTTATTGCCAAAAAAGAAATATCTGTCATGATTATTTCAACTTATTAAAAGAACACAATCCAAACTATTTCTGAATCAACTCATTTTATTATTGTTTAGCTCATTAGAAGGTGGTTGGTATTAAATTCAGACGGTTATTTAGTTGACATTTTAGCGATATCCAGTCATTTTTTATTAATCAGTGATTGTTTCCATAATGAATAATTTTGGAATTTGTAAAGTCATGATCATAATGAACATAAAAACATTAGTTTTTTTTTACTTTTCATAAAAATGTATGCAGATATATCTCATAGAGTTCAAAAGTCTCTCAATTATAGATTGATCAAAATAATGACAGCACTAACACCCAACAAAACTTTTCATTTTTCATGCAGCAACATACATTATGGCAGTGGGGACTGGAGCTAATAAGGAGACTTCCACTCTCTCCTCAGCGATGACAATCAAAGTCAATCAATCATCAATAATTGATTAACGTCAGCATGTTTTTGGACTGTGGGAGGAAAGCCACGCATGCACAGGGAGAACATGGAAACTCCATGCAGAAAGATCCAGGGATCTTCTAGCTGTAAGGCGACAGTGCTACCCACCACGCCACTGTGCGGTCTGTAAAATATACAATAAAACAATAAAATGAACAGCAATAAAACAGCACTAAAATATAACATCTAAAAGAAATAAAAGTCATAAAATGTCACCATGCCGCTAGGTACTGAAAGCCATTTCAAACAATGAACAACTTGACTTAGATTCAGCAGGAATATGCCAAAAACATATCTTCATCTTTCCATTTTTCCACATCGATGTTGCTGAAAACACGCTGTGAATACGTCCAGCCCCCTCCAGCCCCACACATATTGTTTTTGTCTTTGTCTCTGAGGACCCCTGCTGTGTTCACTTCATCAATGAGAGCAACATAGACAGCCCCCTCCTCTCAGCAATAATCCATAACGAGAGGACAAAGGACTGACCCACTCTGTGGTATTGGGCTATGCATCACTTCTGAGGGGGAAGGGGCCCCTGCTTACCAGGAGATTGTTTCAGTCTCACATCATTATATAAACCACAGCAAGGAAAAACAATCTTTATTTAGAGGAGAAAAATAGCTAACCGTCCAAACTCTGACAGTAAATCTCATGTATTTTTAATACGTTTCCAAAATTACACCATTTATCAAGTGTAAAAACAGAAAGAAGTGTCAGATTTTCAACTTCTCAATCAGGAAACTTTACCACATCTCAGCTTAAAATAGTACATTTTCATTCAAATGTATCATTTTAAAAATCTTCTAAAAATAGTTTGTCTTGACCAGATCCTGTAAAAGTGTAAAAATTCAGCTCTCCTTGACAGAACCGTGAACCCGTTAGTGACTCAGCTGTGACCAACACTCACCTGGCAAAAAAAAAAAAAAAAACAACGGGTACTTTTTGAACTCGGCTGAACTGCAGGCTGTGCTTGCAAACACAGAGCAGGTTGGAAAACAAAGTAAAAATGCAAGTAGTAAAACATCCACAAGTATGTAGAGTGAACTGTCGATACTTTGGCAATCATAGCAATCTTAATTGCAGTTTTGTGTAAAATAAATATTCCAAAAAAGTTCATCATTCTCTCTACTTCTAGCCATGATTTGTGCTGTTTCCATAATTGTGCAGAACACACCAGAGTGAGCAAAAATGTGACAGAAGCAAAAAAAAAATCTGAAACTGCTTGGGGTTCAGAAGGTTAGAACTAGTTAATAAATAATAGACAGACAGATAGAAAATGAGAATAAACACCGACAGCATTCATGGTTTTCAGCAATCTGGGGTCAAATGTCAAAGTCCTTTGCAATCGATTGTCTCAACATTTGCCTTGTTTGCCGATAATGATTTGTATATCTCCAACAAATAGTAAATTTGACCTCTGTTTGATGCACATTCACTGTAATATTTCCCTCCTTTTCATCTTGTTCTCCCTCCTGCGTTGCTACCGATTATAAAAGGGAACAACTTTATGATACCAATGATAAAATAAACAGCTGTCAGATGGTTTTCACCAGTGGGCTCGGCCAGACCAGCACCAATCAGCACAAACAGACGGGGGTTTGTTTAGCAGGACCAGGGACACTGGAAAATATGGAGCTCAGACACCAGGAGCTTTCTTATATGTACTCCCATATTTACTGAACCCTCGTGTCGTCCTGCGGGTCAAATTGACCCGTTTTTAAGTATGAAAATGTGGGAAAATATATATTTGTTTTCACAGTGAAAACTTCCACATCTTCAACATTTTTGGGAAATTTTTGAACATTTTTTGGTGGAAAAAAAGGAAATGTTAAAAAAAAGTTTCTGAATGTTCTTAAAGAAAATATTAGAAGTTTTACTGATAAATATGGAATCATTTCAGATATTTTTAGGATTTTTTGGAAGATTTTTATTCATTTTTGAAAATATTTACAGTTTTTTTTTTTTTTTTTATTTCTTGCCAAATTTGGGGATTTTTTTAAATAAAACTTTTAAGGAAAACTTTTAAGAAATTTTGGGAATTTTCTTCCTGAAGATTTTGCACATTTTTATAAATTTGGGTTTTTTTGGGGGGTTTTTTTGATGAATTTTTGGATTTTTTTCAGAGAAAGGAACAATATTTTTTGGTGCCCGTAGAAGAGGACAGCAGGAGGGTTAATCTCTTTCTCTGCGTAATTTAACATTATAATGGTGAAGAAATGTTTAATAATTGACACTGGCAGGCTTGTATGTGCTTTGCACTGATCCTTGCATGAATACGATGGCTGCTCCCTCGAGGCCGACATGCAACGCTGCATTCCATGCTGCAAGTCTGCTTCTTTACAGCATCCTGCACCAGTAATTAGCTCGTAATGACTGGAAGAATCGAGGTGCATCGCGGACCGTGTTGCCCCAGAGGCAGATAGTTAAGCATCTTCACCATCAGCTCCTCAGTTTGGATCCTTGAGTTATTTCTGTTTAAGATCGGTGACGAACTAAAAGCAGGAGTCGGACAGATTGGAGCGCCGTGTGTTTGTTCGCAAAACATTTCAAGAGTCAGAACATCTGCTGCGCACACTCTGTGGCCGAGCTGGGGGTGGGCAGGAGGAGGATGCAATTCGGTGTGTCAACACTTGGTCTGCGCTCACTCTTTCCCCACCACCACACACACACACAAGTGGACGGTGTTTCATCTCTCAATGCAGCGTTAATTCTTTTAGAGCGAGGTAATACATCTTGAAGTGGCTCCGTGTGTCTTGTCGGTCCACTGTGAATGGATCTTGTTATTGTGTCGCCGCGTTGCTAAACACGCTGGCATGACCGGAATGCTTTTCAGAAACTGGTTGGCCTCAAATGTTTACAGCGGGGTAACTATATTACAGACGGACAACAAACACACACAACATGCACTCTGACTCTCGTTATTGAGAGGAAAAACAATATAAGGAGGTTAAGGGTAGCTGGCTTGTGCAATGTCTGCTTTTGATTAATTTGCACAAGAGCGGGAGGGTAAAGCAGATCACTTTGTTTTGCTTGGAAACAAAGAGGATCAAAAGAAGGGGCTGTTTTTTTCTGGTTAATTCAACACACTCATTTTCTGTTAGGACATTTATAAACTGTGCCGACGTCTAGAAAAGAAAGGTCTTTATGTTATATAGGGGTCTGACATAGGAGGCATGTTGAGGCAGAGGGAAATCTGAGACCACCACCATATGTATCACATATGTGCCGTTCAATATCCAGCGAAAATCTGTGCTCTGCAGTGCGTCCTTCAGGTTCCTGCCAACAGCCATGTTTCTATATGAGAAAATGGATAATAAAAGACCTCTGAGAGCAAAGAACCTCTGAAAAGGTCACAGTTATCAGCACCACCTCTGCAGTGTGCTATTCTAAAAAAGGGTTAGGGTTTTGCAATGTTTTTTAATGCACATCGAAAGCAGCCTCTTTGGGAAATTACGCGGCGACAGTTTTGGCAAAGTCGACCGTGCACGAGTTCATTGTGGCCAGGTGATTAATCACACGCCGGCCAGCCAATTGGCAGCCCGCTTTCGTGGCAATTAGATGACCACGAGCGATCCTCGCCGAGTGTTCACTGATCACGTTCTTTGTCCGAGGCGAGGAATGTGCCTTGACATGAATACAATAGTGCTTCCAGCGTGACCTGTAGCAAGGTGGAGGGTCGGTGGCAAGAATGTGCTGAGAATTACTATTTCTTTTTCCAGACGGCTTGGAATTCAAACTGAGTTTAAATAAAGTAATTTCTGTTCTGCTTCCTTGTCCAAAAAAAAAAAAAGATTGTAGTTTTTGAGAATGTACTGCACAATCAGTTCCTTATTCATCTTTTGTTAGCTTTTTTGCACCATTCACACAGAATGGCACAAAGGGTCTGTACATACATATGTATTCTGCTATTATCATCATCATGACTCGGCCATTTGAATCATTCTGTTATGGTGATGTACTGTAAAACCCATTGTTTTGTTCACCCATAGGAGGCGCTGGTGTTTTCATATGGGACAGGTGGCCTACATACACTTCCACTGCATTTGGTGAGGTTCCTGTGGCTGCCTGCTTTGAATGTCTGTAGCCCCATAGGTGACTGGTTCCTACTGGTAGTCCCCCATCCAAACCTTCCCCCTCAGATTCTCATTGTGCTGTAAGGTTTTCTCTGATGCACAAAACCAAACCCCGTCTTGCTGGCGTGGTGTGGAAGATCTTCAACATATAGTCTGACTGATTGGTTAAAGTCCCGAACATAAATTGCCCTTTGCCATCTCGTGTTGACGGTCCATTTACTGTGCACGCTTCAGTAACAAGTCATTCCTCCGTGTTCATGCTTTGACCATCTTTGACCATTTTGTCCACGTGTATTCGTGCTGTGTCGTAAGTGTGTGTGTGTGTGTGCATGTGTGTGTTGTTACGACGGAGGTGACTGTGAACTGATGACTTAGAGTAACTGAATAACATCATGTTCATTTCCATTTATAGCCTCAGCATCTCTAACTGCTCCACATGGAAACACAACAGAGCCACACTGTGCTAACTCAGTGAATCCCGTCTTTATTCTCTCCATCAGGGCAGCGACAGCGAGTATGAGGTGGATCCGAACCGGCAGAAGACCCACTCCTTCGTCAACCACTACATCAGCGACCCCACCTACTACAACTCGTGGCGCCGCCAACAGAAGGGCATATCCCGGGCTCAGGCCTACAGCTACACGGAGTCCGAGTCGGGAGACCCGGATCACTGCGCCCCGCCGCCACTGCCTCCTCTACCTCCGCTGCCTCCCCAGCTCAGCTCCCCCAGCCCCCAGCCTCAGCAGGCCCAGGGCCAGCCTCAGGGCCAGGGCAGCCTCTTTAGGCCCAAAGGTAGCCGGACTCCCACCCCTTCCCAGCAGAGCTCCAACCCCCCCAGCCAGCACAGCACCCTTTACAGGCCCCCGAGCAGCCTAGCCCCCGGCTCACGGGCTCCCATCGCTGGCTTCTCCTCCTTTGTGTGAAAAATGCTGAAAAAGGACATGGAAACTTCTATCTACCCAACTCGTGTTGAAGGAGAACATAGCATTGTATAATGCACAGTCAGCCCAATCAAGTCATCCACATCCCTCTTTCTTTTCTTTACTTTTTGTTTTTTTATCCGTGTTATTTTTCTTTAGCCAGCCTGGATATATGCACAACATCAGACTTTTTGGACCACTTTTTTTGGTTTGTTTAATGTGTGAAAGTGTGCCAGTGTAGACTTTGATTTTTCTCACCAGTTGATAAAATATTCTCTGCAACATCTACTCACTTTTATTTTGCTTTTGAACCACGTGCATGGTTTTTGCTTATCATTTATTTCCTCGTCTTTTTTTTTTTTTTGATCCTTGTTTTGGATCGCAGTCAGTGCTATTCTGTTTGATTCTGTACAAAGTCACAAGAATCTTTGAAAAACATGCGCATATAAATATATACATATATATAAATATATATATATAGTAGACGTACCTAGAAGACAGAATCAATCAAGTCAGTGCAAACTCTGCTCTGATGGAGACTGATATCACAATATGATGGAGCCATATAATGGAAGAGAAAGGACAAGTATTTGTTGGGACTGGATGTAAAAACAACAAAAAAAAAGGGAAGTGGTAAAGGACAGACGCGGAGGTGGAATTCATGCCAAACTGAAGAAATTTTAATGAGTTGGTGAGGAGAGGTTAAAAATGGACACTGAAGACACAATCATGCATTTCCATGGAAACAGCTCTCTGGCCTTCAGCACACAAATCCATAGAACAACATTTGGGTCAGATGTCAGCGACTGCTGTGCCTGAGGGACCAGCAGATATATGGGAGTGAGTGTATATCTGTCCAAGTGAAAGTGTCAAAGTCTTTTTTTGTGAGTGTGTTACAGTGGATCAAAGATGCCTTGATAGAGAAACACTTATTTATGATATCTGGCACCGGTTGTAACTGAACTGCTGATGATGCCCTTGACTGTGGCATCGCGACATCCCACACTTACAAGAGCCTTCTTTTCAGTCCGGACAGATGTGGGCCGTGAATTGACTTGCATACACAACCCGTGTTTCATATTTCACCCTTTGCTGGCTCACATGAAAACACATCAGTCTACTGAAACGCTTTGAAACCTAAGAGGTGAAAGCTGTCGGCGACAGGGAGGACTGTCACACGTGGGCGCCGCTGCTGGTTCTGCCTAAATGTAATGATTTTGATAAGAGATTTTTTTTCCCCGTTCCCTCCCTGCTTGGATAACTCTTCCCTGCCACTGATCACGATCACCGGACAGCGCTGAGCCTGCGCCAAGAGATGATGTCATGGAATTGCCTCACCTCTTCCCCCTCCTTCCTTCTTTTGTGTAATCGACCACTCTGTACTGTTCAGGTGTGACTGTGCTGTCCACGATGCCGACGCGTGTGCGTGCTTACACTACTCGTGCGTAAGCTTTTTCAGATCATTTCACTGTGTGTCTGTTTATAAAGAGATTGTCCTGCAGCAAACTGTAAAACCTGCCTGGAGTAAACGCCACAGAGGGTTTCGGCGCCGTCCGAGCCACCTGCCAGGCGAGCTCACAACGCTATAGTGAAGACTCAGTGGTGTGTTTCTAGTTTCCATAGTTCCAAAAAAAAAGTCATCTACTTTTTTTTTCTTTCTCTCTGTGGGGTGATTTCATTGTACGCAACAAAAGCTTATCATGCAGAATCTGAATGAATATATGATCACAGTACATTTCTGAAATAAATTATTTTTCAATGTTACTGCTTCTGGTGCTCACTTGCAAACTGTACAGAGGAAGATCTGAGGAAGGGGAACATGAATTTTCCATTTTATTGATGTAGCGCCAGTTCATAACATGTAATCTCAGGACACGTTATGGTCTCATAGAGAGAAACCCGACTATTCCCCCCTTAGGTAAGCATTTGGTGACAGTAGGGAGGAATACATCTGACAGAACCAGGCTCATGGACTGAGAGAAAACATGAAAGTAGAGAAATAACAAAGAGTAAACACTGGGCAGGTTGTTAGGGCCAGAAACCACAGATCAGAAACAAGCAGCTGAACAACCTGCACAAAGATCCAAGGGGACAGAGGACAGAGAGGGAACACAAGACACAAAGTTAATGGCAAGTAATAGTGGCATATAAATGCATAGAGAGTGAAAGAGTGGAGAAGTGCATCATGGGAGGTCCCCAAGCAGCCTGGGTGTAAAGCAGAATAACTAAGGTCACCTGAACCAGCTATAACTCTAAGCTCTATGAGAAAGGAAGATTTAAAGTCTGATATTGAAAGAAGAGAAGGTTTCTGCCTCCTGAACCCAAACTGGAGCTAAAGGTTCCCATTCTGCTTTCAGAAAGTCTAAGAAGGACAAGTAGGCTGCACTCAGAGCCAAGTCTTCTATTGGGATAATGACGGTACTATGAGGTCTTTAAGCTACGGTGTAGAAGGGTTTTACAGTCTTTTCTGGATTTTATGGGGAGCCAATTAAGAGAAGTGAGTATGGAGGGTTAAAGAAAATTATGCTTTTAAAGTGCTAGTGGGGTGAAATCTCTTTCCTTATTCTTTTCAATAAGATTCTGCTAAATAAAAGCAGATCCTTTCCCAACTTTTGCCACAACATAGTGCTGCCATATTTACTGTATCTCTGCCATAATAATTGTAAGTCCTCCTTTGTACGGAGCACATATCCAGCAGATCCATTTCCACTGCAAACCTCCTCCTTCCACAATCTCCGCTTTTTCATCGCTGTAAACACACCAACATAAACACGGTGATTGCAGTAGTCTCCGATTCGCTAATGAGACAAGGAGAAATGGAAGTTACCCAGATGTAGCTCTGGTTCTGTAAGTGTGTGCATAGCCCACCGCTGCTCTAATCACACAGTAAATGAAAGAATGTAAACACCATTAGTGGGAACATAGTTAAAGTGTGATTCAGGCGTATCATGTACAACACAGCTGCCTCGTGCTGCAGGTGAAGGCCACAGCGGAACGAGATCGAAACTTTGCAGGTATCTGTATAAAGATAGCTGATAAACACGTGTCAGGTATGAATCCAGCTAGAGTTTACTTTCTTTGTTGGTGGGTTAAGCTGTTCTGGTTGGTTCTGCGGTGATAACATCAGGATTGTTTATGTGTTTGCAGGTTATAGCTCATTCTGTAAATTCAGCTTCCCATGGAATTGCTGAGAAGAAAAAATGTTACTGCAAAGATGCATTTCTGAAGCTGTGCGGTCTTGTGTAATAGGAGGATAATATCACATGGTTTGTCACGAAGCCTTCAAACTGGACTTTCTAGCCCTGATTTCATCTTCTCATTGATTTGTGTACCAAAACACAAAAGTAATGTCCTGTACTCTTTAGAAAAATGTCTATTGTAAGTCTAAATGCAACCTTAATTAGCAGTTCTGCACCACAGTGAACATTTAAAATACTGACATGTCATGAAAACATCAAAAGAAAACATACAGGAATGTGATCTTACCAGGAATGCTCTGTATATAAAAGATTTCTGGAGGCACATGGGATCCTTCCACTGCTAATTATTTGATGAAATTCCTCCTAACCTTAGTATTACTCAGGGCAGCAATAAATGGGATCAGTGCAGATGCTGTGAAATCCTGTTATGTGGTTACAAAAGTCCCCTCCTGACTTCTTCATCTTCCTATGTGCTCCCAGATAACCACAATTCATTAGCTCATCATTTGTTCCTCACTTGACTAAACTGCCTTAGTTGCTCCTTAAAACCCCTCCGACTGCACATTAAGCGATACCTATATTTATTTAGGGCGTAAGCAACTTGTTGGAAGTGTGTTCTTAAAAAGTAGCTAAACTAACAGAGGCATGCTTTTAAGACAGAAGCACATGCAGTGTGTCAGATGGTGTTAGATGCTAATTGCATCACAGTCAGTCACTTGATCCAGGGCTAACCTACTAAACACATAGGCATGAGAAGAGAGGAGATTAGATGGGACAGGATGGAACAGGGAATTGGAACGAGAGCGTCCAGAGCGCTAATCCTTTTTTTTTTTTTTTTTTTTTGAAAACACATGGGAAATTTGCCTCCGACAGAAGAATCACAGACAGGAGGTATTTCACTTGCCGAAATGTTCCTTTCCCTCTGTCTCTCTTTCTTTTTTCCCCTCAGGAAATGAATGACAGAGAAAAAAGCGAGCTGGTGGTCTCTGTTAAAAAGGGAGCCCAAGGTACTAAATAGCCCTGATGAGCTTTGAGAACCCACAGTTGGAATATTAAAGGATTCAGACAGAAGGTGTAGTTCAAAGGAGTTTGAAACCCTGAATTTAATTGCCTCATTTGTGAGCTTCACTAGGGTGTTTTGGGGATGTGAAGGGGATATACTGGCAGTGGGAGAAAGGATACTAATCTGAGAAATAGGATGTCCCTTCAGTGCCATTCATGAATGCTTTTCTAATGTACTGTTTGTTGGAAGCCTAAATTGGTTTCTGACTTAATGTGCATTATGGGAAAAGACTCAAAAATGGCCACAGCCATTTTAATAAGTCCCTTTGGCCCAGTCAGCCTCACTCCCACGCTTTTAGCAGTTTTGACAGACACTAGTTTCCATAGTGGTTCAAGCAAGACCGACTGAAGGATCTGAAGCAGCTGAAAAACATGGCATAAATTGCTGAAAATTCTGTATGAAGTCATATTTGGTCACAACTATTTTTATCCCCAGCTGACAGGTTTCTATTTCAGAAGAGAGAAACCTTGTGTCCCCATTTATTACCGTAGCCTCTCCAGTCTGTGTGCGACATAAAACACAAAGCCACACAAGGAAGCAATAATTGAATAAGGGGCCCGCTTCAAGGAAACGTTCCATCAAAGTGTTGTGTTCCCGCCTCCTTTAATGAAAGTTCTGAAGGAGGCAGCGTATCCCATAAAACACTGCTGCACTGATTGGCTCGTCTTGCGGTATTTATAAGTCCTAATGCTATTTACAGGTGGGCGAATTAGGCTTTGACAGACAGGTGGGCGTCAGCGGCATAACAAGAGTTAAAGTTCACACCTGAGGACCAGATGACCAGATGCTGTAGCCACACAGGAACATGCTCACCGGCCTACATGGCCTGAACGGGTTTCACATCAAAGTGTGTAAATCTGCTTTGTGTGTGGGAGATTAAAGGCCTTTTGATCATAATCTGGAGATTGTCAGAAATAATAGAAGTAAAAAGTCCCACTCTAATTACCTTCATGGCTATTAAGAGCTGGTGATAATATAAATCAGTATGTGTGGACTTTTAATTACAGTAATGGACATTGCTCATCCACTTACAATGCTTCAAATTATAAGTGGACGAGCATTAGGGCCTCTTTAGTTGTACATTTCTGTATCCTTTAAGTCAATATATAGCATGAAGCACCTTTGTATGGCCATGCTTACTGTGTGACATAAATCAAAAAAGGTTGGTACCATAACACTTTGACCTTTTGGGGGAATGTTTGTTTTCCAGAGTTAGATGATTATTGATGTCATGTCTATACAAGGAAACCTTAAAGGTCGAGAGACAAAGTAACTTAGCTTAGCGTAGCACAATAACACAAACAACTCTCCTGGTTTTGTCCAGAGTCAGCAAATCTGCCTACCAGCACCTGTAAAGCTCACGCACTTAACACGTCATTTAATCCATACAAGTCGTGGTTTAATGGGGCCTGACTATTTCTTGGCACGGTGCAGCATTTCTGGAGACTCCATTGGTCACCTGGCAACCTAATGAAGGCCAACTCTTTATCCAGAAAGATGACCTGTTAATATGTACAACAAGCTGTTTTAACATTCAATAGCTGAGTTTGACTATCCAGAATTGAAACTACAGATATCAACAACAAAAAGTGCCATTCCCACCACTCAGACAACTGGAATTCAGTTTTGACTAGTCCAAATAATAGTTGCAGATATCTCGAATGTCATTATGACTATTCTGAATTGCTGTGCATGCAGTTGCTCATGCAAGACTTCCCACTGGATACTGACCCGGCAAAGCAAAGTGTTAGCAGCAGCATAATGGCGGCTGCTGTGGTGGATAAAATTGTTAGAAAATGGCAATTTGTGGAGTTTGTGGAGAACAAGAGCTTCATTCATAAGAGGCTTGTGGTCAAAATGTACTAGAACTTTGGCCTCAGGCTGCCCTGACATGGCAGTAAAATGACTTGTCAGATAGCAAGCTGTTATGGTTACCATTATGGTACCATAATAGCTATGCTTGAAAACCCAGCCGCCTCTGACTGCCACTTTCTGTAGCTTCTGGTGTAACTACAGATATGGACAATGTCACTTTGCCCAGTCAAAACTTAACTGAAGATAGGCCCATCTGTAAATATTCTGTCTAGGTAGAATTCCAGTCTGAGATATCTACAGTGTTGGTCCATCTAGTTAAAATGTTATATAAGACAATGTAGATATCTTGAAATGATTATCTTGAACAAGAATTATGACGCATCAGAATTAAACTGAAGATATCTTAAACTGGGACCACAACTAGCCATAATAAAGCTGCAAATATCTGCAGTTCACATCGCAGATGTATGTAACTGAACTGTAGGCCTCTGTAATGAGAAACCTCATACACATTAAAGGTAAAAGTCATGCTTTTTGTCCTCAGAAGAATGGCACAGTGGGTATCTGAAATGTTCTTTCTGACATAAATCAGCTGAACCTATCTGTAGCTGAATTGTAGATATCTTCAAAGAAAAACCCCATATACATGAATGATATAAGTGACATTATTTGTTTACAGTACAATGACTACTGATTACTAAAACGGCTGGCCAGTAGTTCATACTCAGTTTAAGATATGTAAAAAGGACAAGTAAATTTCTAGAACTGATGGGATTTCAAGATAATTTGAACTACAAGTATGACTAGTCAGAATAAAGTTGTATGTATCTGAAACTGGAATTAAAACTTGCCATAATTTAGCTCATTCAGTGACCAGATGTGTGTGTTTTAGAACCGTTTGAATAGTTTTTTCAGCCATTACTGCTACACAGAGCTAGCTTGCTAGCCCCCCGTAGCTCGCACATAAAAGCCGTTGAAGTTGAAGTTGCGTCCATTGTTATGAGCTCCGGGTAATAATAGCGGCCTGTCCCTTTAAACCGCAGCGGGAGGTGGTGCTCTCTCTCCGGCACATGAGAGGAGGGGGAGGGCCGCTTTGTGCGCCACACAGATGCAAAACTACACGGACATTGAAGCACTAACACGGGGACTGTCCTGCTGCAAGTCTCCTGGAGGACGCTAAAGCTAAATCCACCCCGAAAGCTGAGCGGAATACGAGCCTAAAAACTTCCCCGTCGACCAAAAGAAAGGAAAACACTGAAAAAGGTAACACTTCTTCCTCCTTCTGTGTTGTTTTTGATCAGTTAGCTGTAACTGTTTGGTTGTATTTAAGCTGGTTGTCCGACTTTGAACGTTGCTGCTGCGCTCGGTGCGTTTTAATGTAGTTTCCAAAGTTCGGGTTAAGAGAGGACAGACTATTGGGTTGAAGTTAAAGCCAACGGTGTGAAATCTGCATCTCATTTGAATGTCAAATCCGCCTGTGGACAATCAGCGCCTGGCAGTGGCTGTCCCATATGGAGACACAACAATGAGCCTCTGGCGTCCCCTGTGTCCTCCATCAGCCCGGCCTGGACCCCAAAGTAAAGATTAACATGATAGAAAGTCAACACTGAACTTTAAAAAGGAGCATTTCTGTCGCCAAACATTCACTTAACTATGAAATCTTGACTACAAATACTTAAAAAATCTCTGCTTACCTCATATGTGTCACTTTGTTATTAGAAATAAGTTTTGAACTGTTTACCTTGAATCATGGCCATGAAGTTGTGCAAAACTCCCATACTTCTTACTTTTTTCTTTAACTTCTTTAACTACCAAGGGATCTCCAAGTATAGACGTGTTAGATTACTGACCCGATTACATTTTGGCAGGGAGCACTCCTGCTTTTTGTATGATTTAATACGGCGTTACATAATTATCTGTCTTTGAGGCAAGGCCAAAATCACAATAAGCAAGCAAAAGGGGTCATTAAATGGGTTAAAAAGCAATGAAAGTTTAGGGGCTTATTCTGAGTCACCGGGCGTCCACAAACCTCTGGGCTCACAAATTTAAAAAAATAAACTGAGTCGGGGTGTAGATTACTCAGTTAATATTTGGAACTCGGTTGCAGAGAACTGAAATAAGTGTCCCAATAACTATTTTCAGCTTCAGGGCAGGATATGATTTAATCATCGTGGGAGCAGATGGACTTATGAGCATCGGTTCTCTTCACTGAGTATTACGTAACACTAATACCGTGCAGTGGGATCAGAGTAGAAATACCGTAAAATCTCAGGGAATCTACAAGAACTCTACAAACATCCCTCACCCACAAGTTTTGTCCCCCGTCCCGCATCATTAGTGAGTTTTTTCCTGTTTGTGTTTTCCCTGACACTTGAGTCTTGTGGTCATCATGCCCAATGAACTGGGTAATTTACTCTAGAAGCTGCCACAGCAGCTGTATACCTGCCCAGCCTCATTCATCACGCCCTGCACGAAGGCTTTCACTTTTAACTGCACTCACCATAAAGTGTGCAGGTCCGTTTTATAACGTTCTGTTTCATTATTCCTCGCTCATCCTCAGTAATCAGCTCTTCATTCTTGTTAAACTGTCAGCATGGACAAAGGCGGGAGGACATACTGAGTAATGAGCTTGGCTGTTGTGTCGTCTTTGTGCAACGGTCACCCTCTGACCCCATCGTACACAAACACACAACCACACCCTAACAACAGCCCCCAGGTCAGCCGGTGTATTCTCATCTTGCTTGATGAATCATTTACACAATTTATTGGCGACTTTGCGATAAAGACAAATGAGGCAGTTGGAGGAGTAACACTTGCAAGTTAACTAGTCAGATCCAGGTCAATCTGCTGCCACCATTCTGCTGTTAATGGCGTCATCTTGCCTTTGTGAGTCTTATTTTCCAGTGACAACACTAACTGCCTTACTGCACACACTTCAGGCCTTTCAGCTCCATAGTCGGCTGCTTCTCCAGAGCTGCCAGGCAGATATCTCTCCATCAGGATCCATTGTGTGTGCAGCCTAGTCTGAGGGGAGGCCAGTGTATGTGTGTGTCATCTCTGACTGTGCTTTTTTTTTTTTGCAGCGGAGGCCGTCTGAGTTTGCTCTGGAGGATACTGCTGCTGCTGCTGCTGCTGCTGCTGCTGCTGCTGCTGCGTTGTGAGGAAGTTGGCTACTTTCCCCACTGACTGCGCTGAGGTCAGTACAGTTTTACATTGGAAAGAGGGCGTGCAGTGGTGGGGGGTGGAGACAGGCTCATGTGCGCCCATGAAAACATTAACTTCAGGCAGTTTCTCATGCAGTTAGTAAAAAGCGGACGACGGCAACTCATTTCCGTGTGAGTTGGCGTTTTATTTGCTTGTGTGTGCGTATGGATTCCATATTATGCGGAGGTTTAATGTATGAGGAGAAACAGTTGGCTAACGAGAGTCAGATGTGACATCGCAGGTTCCTGTTGCTTCCCATGCCTCAGGAAACGATTATGTAAATAGTTAGCCCATTCACCTTCATCCCCAGCTCTGTAGGAGATCAACAGGTAATGATGGAGGAATTTCTTAACATTTGGACCTTTTTGTGGCTTCAGTGCACTTAAATTGTAGGCAAAAAAAGGACAAAAAACATTTACAAATCATTCCTACAACAGTGACAATGAAAAAGTTGTGATTGACTGATTAATCTGGCAAATTTAAATTACATTTTGAGCTAATTAAGGTTTCCAGTTAGCAAGGGAAGGAATAACAGCCAATTTAAGTTAGCAACCACAGATAATAACTTGTTTCTGTGCTGCATGTAATCTAAGATGAGTAAAAAAACAGCAAAAAAACACTGATTGTTAATAAAGAGAACTGAAACAACAAACCGCAATGTCAGATGTTAATGCTTTTACTAGATCAGTAGGAGATGCTGCTATCTGTTAATGAATGCTGTTAACCCTGTAAAACCCACTGTTGCAAAAATACAACACTGGTTTAACCTTTTTTTCAATAGTTATTATCTATCTATCTATCTATCTATCTATCTATCTATCTATCTATCTATCTATCTATCTATCTATCTATCTATCTATCTATCTATCTATCTATCTATCTATCTATCTATCATTTTTACTTTTTTCCATGTTTGGGTTTTGCAGGGTTAAGTGCACTAAAATCTCATTTATTTTTATTTTATTCCTTTATTATAAAGGCTATTGTTTTGATTAGCCCTTGAACATTTATTTTGGTAATACATTTTTAAATTTCAAGCAAATGCGCTGCAGACAGACCGCTACTTAGCAGATGTTTAATAAGTTTAGCAATTCTGCGTTTTATTTGTTATTATTAATATAGATAAATACCAAACACACTACACCAACATGATATTGGCTTTGAATATCGCCACCGGCATTATGTTGGAAAAAACCCATATTGGTTGACCATAATAAAAAATGGATTACGGTGTCTTCTAAATTTCCACAGAGAGGGCAGTTTGCCTACAGCAAAAGGTCATTTTTTCTAGTCCTGGCTATAAATAATTCATCATAAATCAGTTTAAATAAACACTCGAGAGCTCCGAAACTGTGGAATCCCAGCAGTTTCTGTGAAGTATTAATCACATCACAAGTGAAGGATGTGTAATTTTTTATTTTTTTAGCTGTTGATACTAGAAAACACAGAGGCTGGTGTTGAACTCCCTGTGGAGAGTTGTTTTGTCGCAGACAATTACAGGATTCACCCCGCCTGCTACGAAAGCATTAGAGTCTTTGGACTTTCAGGAGAAATCATGCTGGGGATATTTTCAGTTCATCTTTGAAGACTTTATATGGAGACAAAATCCAACATTACATCATTTTCCTCTGGCGTTTGGCAGAATACATTAAACTTTGAACCTCAAAAAAGAAAAACACATTAGCTAGAGGCCCATTAATCAGAATCTGCAAAACAGAAAGTCCATGAAAAAATGCAATCAATTAGAGCCATGGTTGCTAAAAAGATTTCTGTCTGGAGCCTCTCAACTCCTGCTGCTTATGTGTGAAGTCTGTGACCAGGTTAGCTGAAGAGTGATGGACTTTCCTTCACCTTGTGTTATTTTAAGAGGATTTAGACCCACAAATATCCAGTAATCCACAAGGGGAGAGCAAATATTTGTAGAAACCCGATTTCAAAATATAATTGGGAGTAGCATAAGCATGTTTTACCTGTATGGTGGAAAGTAGATTATTGAATTATTTATACAGAAACCAGAGCTAATTCTGGCACAGTGAAACCACGGGTCTTTTCTAAACCCATTTCACAACAACATACCGAAGCTGTTCCCAGAGAAAGAGGCCACTTTCTGTTTCTGTAGCAACCCGTATACACCTGTCGCTCAGATCTCTGCCTGTTGTTTTGGTTACTGCCAGTGTAACATGACCATTGTGGAGGATATAACCAGCTCAACAGGAATCATTTTCCTGTGTTTTGTAACAGCGCTGAGGTCACTTCACTCCCTTCCTGAAAACACCAACTTAGATTAGATGATACATTTCTGAAACATGTGCTGTAATGCAATAAAAGATTTATTGTATGTTCAGAGCACAACGCTTCCCGTCTTGCATCACCTGGCATTGTTTATGTCCTGAAAGTGTATTGTTCAGAGCTGTAAAACCAGTTGGGATAGTGATCATTGTCACTGAGGTGAAGGCGGTTCCGAGTGCGGTTAACTTTGGTGGGTTGATCCCATGTTGCAAAAGTTTCAGAACATTCATATCAATGTAAGAACACCACAGAACAACAGCATCTATCATCAGGTGGCACGCCTGTCTGTCTCACATTCTCTGGAATCCTTTGTTATTGCACTACATCATCACACAAACATATTTTGGAACATGTGTCACAGCTAGGTTGCAGTGATTTTGACACCTGGTAGTTTGCTAACACCAGTGGCTCTGAGTTACAGAGAATTTTTAGTAAACTTGGATCTCGCTTTTTATGTCTGTTGGTACTGGTTTTTGCAGAAAATTGACTTTTGAAGCCTCTCACACATTAAGATAAATAACTGGCAAGTTGCTTTGGTCAAAGTCAAGGGCAGATGTTTGAGATAATTCCTGTGAAGTCCTGTGAAAGGCTGTAAGAAACCTGCACTTATCAAAGTTGTTATTTTGTGAGTCACTCTTGAAGGAGAGCCAGTCTTGTGAAATCTCATCATGGGTAATAATCAAACAAAATAATAATAAGCTTGACAAATATTGGGATTTCCCTTTTGGCATGAAAATATGCTGCTAGAAAACGGCATGAAATATTATCTTCACGTGTAATAAAGCAAAGTGGAAAGTGTCTTCAGTGATTCATCAAATTATTGAATGAAACAGTCCAAAAAGGAACAGTTTTTCTCTTTGGTGTGTGTTAGAATTCCCATCTGATTACAGTCATTCCAGCATCATCAGCACTAATACGGCCTTTCCCTGGAATACACAGTTAATCAGTAACCACACGTGATTGCAGCTAGTTCCCCCTCCACCCACAGTCACAGACACAATATTACTTTTAACAACAGGATTTGCTTGTGCAATATCTGTTGACTTGACTGCGACTGGGTCATATATTGAAAACGGACGTAGCTGGTGGTGTGCAGCTGACAGCTCTGGTCCAGGCTCTGGCCTTTTTACAGTCCAGTAAGCTCTCATTGTTTTCCAGCTCTGCAGAGGCTCAGAAACAGGTGGTTTCTCCCTCAAGCATACTGAAAAGACAAAGGAGGACTGTTGGCCTAAGCGTGGACACCTCTGTGCCCACTGGATGACAAATTCATGCCGGGAAAGTAGTTCAGGAGATGGGAACAGTCACACGAGCTTATTGTGGGATCTTATCATGGTTGTCTTGTGAGAATTGCTGCTTTGGTTATGAGTAAGAACCCACACATCTTCCTGCCGGAGCCTCCAGAGGACATTTTCAGGTCGGTGGTGCTGTGCAGTGAGTGGACGTTACAATATGGTGATAGATAATGATCGAAGGCCTTTGTATCTTTGTATTAAATGAATCGCTATAAATAGTGGGTGTTGTGGATGTGGGTCACCTTTGAGCCTCATCTTGTGTGAGTGTGTGCGTACGTGCATTTATCTACATGCTTGCGGGTTGGGTGTGCCACAAGGTTTTGGTTAGCGCCTTCCTCCCTACAGCTTTTTTGTTCTTTCTTCTCTATTGTACTTTGTGTGACATTGCCGGCTACTCAGTTACTGAGAATTTTGTGTGCCGTTTGGGAGCCAACAGGGTGTGTATTTATTTTTAAACTGCACGTTTGTGACTCAGTGAACAGAGGCCAATTCTCCCCGATAACCCTCGAACCTATTTAAGGAACTTCAAACAGGAGCTGTTGATGGACTTTAAACTTACTGGTCACACACACAGAGTTCACAGCCACAGCAGGCCGTGTGTGTGGACTTCCTTAATTAAAACCTCATGCTTGGAGTTTCCAGAAAATCAAAGTTGTTGCCTGATTGCCAAATCTAAGTGGCATGCCGAATGTCTTTAAGAAAACCAAATCAAAGAGAGACTGCTCACAGTAAGATGACACTGATGGCACTTCAAAGACTTCCCTGGTGTCATCATAAGATGGTGATTCACAAAAGATCTCTGGATTTGGCACTTTTCTTATCATTTGTTATATAATTTTAAGATGTTTTCGAAACTCAAGGTGAAAAACAACAAATGTTCAACTTAGAACCAGTGAATGTATGGCATTTTTGCTTTTATAAAGGTATTTGATTGTTAGAATATCAACCCACCAATCAACTGACATCTAGTTTAAAGAGCCCATATGATGTGTTTTGGGTTTTTCCTCTTTCTTTTATTTATATATAGCTTTTTGTGCATTTAAAAGGTCTGCAAGCTTACACAACCCAAAGGTAATGCCAAAGGGAGTTGTTATTGACAGAATATCTATCGACTCATCAACTGACTCCTGGTTTTCTTTATTATTATATAGATTTTTTTGTTTATATAGAAATTATGCAGACTTACAGGGCCCAAAGTCCATGTCAAAAGGAGTTATTCTTTCCAGAAAACACTGAACCATATATGTCTGAAATGCCTCGTTTTAAGTCCTGGCTTTTTTCTGTTGCGTATCTATGTCACCATGTAACAAATTTACATTTGGAAAATGGTCATTTTTTAAGTACCGTACTTTCCGGACTATAAGCCGTTACTTTTTTCTCACGCTTTGAACCCTGTGGCTTATACAGTGATGCGGCTGATGTATAGATTTTTACGGATGTCGTCAATACATTTAACTTCGTCACATCAGACCAATGAAATTACCAAACAGGTCACAGTGGACCAATGAAACTGCTTGAATAAAATCAAACGCACTCACACTATTCTTCAGATCGGTCATTTTGCTCTTCATGCACACACCCTCATCATGGAAAACACAGGAAGAAATGCGTATGATGCAGCTTTTAAGTTAAAGACAATCGATCTGCCTGTTGAAGAAGGAAATAGAGCTGCTGCACGTCAGCTGGTATCAATGAAGTAACAAAATTAGTGCTTATTTTAGCAATCTTTCAAGCATGTAAACATATTCTAGTAGACTCCAAAATATTATCTAAAAACCTGTGAATGTGCAAAAATATGGGCTCTTTAAGAACTATTGTTAAGGCTTATTTAACCCTTAATGATATGAGCAGCTGCCATGTTTGTTTTTCGCCCATTAGACCGCTACATGCACTGTGATTGGCTCTTACCTCATTGGACTTTCCTGAAGAACCACTTGAACAAGAACTTAAACACATGCTCACTCACAGCAAGGCTTCTCTTTACACACACAGCACTAACAAAACCACAGTGGATGAAGGTAAATCAAGCAAGGATGCAATTACACTAACAATGTCCTTTACGATGCAGGAGCTATGTACGTGTTCCAGTCTTATCTGCGTCCTGCGCTGGGATTTTTCAGCTTGTCAGACGCTATTATCAGCTTGAAGTGGGCATGTTTGTGGGCCTGTGTGCTCTCCTTTGTCGGCGAGTGTTTTGTTGGCTGCCGTTGGTGTCATTAAAGTTAACACCATGGGGGTTTATTAACTCATCTTGTTAGTCGGGACTCTGTGCCTCGGGCCTTTATAGCCGAGTTGTGTGCTTGACTTCAGCGGGGAGGCTGCTGATAAAAAAGGCCAGGAGCCGTTGAGAAGTTGCCACAGTGCAGAAAGCGGTCACTTATCTTGCAGTCACACTGAGAAACCTCCTGCTGATCTTTACCAAAGTTTGTGTGTGTCTGTGTATTCCTGTTCTCCACACTGGCATTGGGTTATCTTTCTAGTGATTTGGCATATTTTATGTCCCCAAGGTGCCATTCTCAGCGACTTGTTTGTCCTCCTGTCCTTCTTTCTTTGGACACATCGTGGCCAGTAAACTATTTGAACTTTTTGACTGTACTGCAAGCCAACTGTGACTTTGGCATCCTTGCTGCAACGGGGTATTGTGTATTCCCTTTCTGACGTTTTTGTAGAACAGTCCTCAGTAGAAATTCTGCTTTGTTTCACCCATCAGCAGCTATTGGACGGTAAATTCAACCGCTTGGCTCAGATCCTGACCTCTGCTACCAGGCGTGAATGCAGTCTATTTGTCAGAGACTGATGGGGAGGATTTTGGTGATTAATTAGACATGTACTCTCATGTGTGCGCACACACACACACCCACACACACACACACACACATATGGAATATAGTACAATCCCTCCACTGTAGGAGTAATGAGGCTTCGGGTCCATTTTCTGCAGGACATGGTGAAAGAGCGTCTGTCACTGTGCTGGCATGACTGAGTGAATGCAGTGTGGTCACACCCTCCACTGCCCCTCTGAGGATGTGTTTCTCTTCACTGCCTCCATCTGTGCCTTCCCTTTTTAAAGGAAAGTCCCTGAGGTAATATTGCTTCACATGGGAAAGGTTGTGCCCCCTCTCATTTTTCCTCTGGATATTATTCATACACCGAAATAAGAGGCGTTTTTTTCCCCTTCGCTAAAACAAACTCTCAAGAGACTTGTTTTGGGCAAGAGCTTATTTTATAATCAAGGAACATGTTCATTAACGGTTTGATTTTTCGCCAAGATTCTCCTCTTCCTTCTCCTCCCCCTCTGGCTGGATAACAGCATGGCAGCCCACCCAGTTTTTGCCGCTTTGTCCAACCATGCAGCAGTAACAGCTTGATAAAAGGCCTGCTTGCCTGGAAACACAGAGGAATCGTTGGGAAGCTTGTCCCCTGCTTGTGGATATCAGGATTTGGAACGATTAAAAAACAATAACACTCATCGCAGTCACGTGGGGACTGCGTTTGAGGGCACGCTGGGGTTGTAGCAGGAGGATCGCGCAACGCACCGAAAGGAATATAAGATTTTTCAGAGTCAGACGGAGGGCTGACTGCTGGAGCTGTGGGAGGTTTGTGTTGTTGGGATGGATGGATGGAGGTGTGGCGTTCGCTATCCCGACCTCCTGTCACAGAGCCTAGAGGGCCGGCCCGGGCATGCTGATTTTATTTGCTCACGTCAAGAATGGCGCACTTAATCCTCCTGTGGTTTTGTTTTTGCCCGGTGGCAATGGGGCCCTGGAGGCAAATACACTACAGTTTACACACACAAAGCTTGCTGTACTTGGGCAACGGTCGTGCTGATGTTGGTGTATTTTTGTGGCTCAGCTGTTTGAACTCCCAAAGCTGTTTTACATGAACCTGAGCAGTGTTCAGCATATTGTCAGTCTGGTGCAGATGAAACGCTTTCAGAGTGATCACGACAACCCACCTCAGACCTCCGTGCTTCATTATTTTAATAGAATATTGACAAAACCTTGATGCACTTCTCCACAGAACCCTCACACCAGTTCCTTTCTGTGTTGTTGCATTAAAATCTACTCATGATGTGACATTAAGAACACTTTATTGTGCACATGTACCCTTAATTATTTTTTTTTTTTTTTTATAATTTGGGATCTTATTGAGGACAACCTGGTGTTTTAAAAACTTTGGTAACTTCAGAATGCTTTAGGGTCTGGAGTTTAGTTTAACAGTACGCATGTGTTGTGTGAGGACATAGAACACTTTGCTAATTAATGTAATAAGCCGGCCTGGAGGAGATTTTATTTTAATCAAACAAGGTTTTGTTTATACTCTTGTTCACCAAAACCGTTGTAGTCATTTTGGAGGCCAAACAAGCAGAATCTAGCAAAAAAAACCTTAACTCAAGATCCAGTTAATTTCTTAGTGGGACCGGATAAAACTGTATTCTAATAATTGATTAATAGTATATCTTTTACTTTGAGCTGCAGCGATTGGTCAATTAGCTGTCCGCTATTTTGATAATTTATAAATGTGAGTCATTTTTTAAGTAAAAAAAAAAAGTCAAAATTCTCTGATTCCAGCTTTTTAAAGTTGCATATTTTTTTTGGTTTCTTTGCTGCTCAATTGCAGTAAACTGAATATTTTCATTGCAGGTTTTTGGAAAGAACATTTTTTTTCACCATTTTCTGACATTTCATAGGCCATACAACTATTCTAATAATCCAAAAAATAATTTACAGATTAACTGATGATGAAAATAATCATTATCTGCAGCACAACTGATGAGAAACTGAGTTGCTGTTGGGATCACCATGTTCAGAGGCCCTGAAGGACTTAGAAACTCCATAGCATACTACCTTTAATTAGCTTAAAAGATGATTAAACTCATAAAGCAAAGCTATTTGTGGAAATTATAATCAGGCATTTGGCAGCGATCCAGTGCAGGAGAAGCTACTGGTTGAAGTCAAACCCTTTACTGTTAATTCTCTCCATTTATCATCCTCCTTGGTGGTGAAAACTATAGCCTGAGTCACTGTGTTTCCCGATTGTGTGTTTCACAATTCCCATTCTTCTGAACTCAATAGCTCTTAAACGCCCGGAGGGAGTTTTTTCAAGTTTGGCACAAATGTTCACTTGGACTTGAGGATTAGATTTTGGTCACTGTAAAAATCACTTAACTCCTTTTTGGCTATAGCTCTAGCAATTTCTCTGCTGATTCTGACTAAATTTCACACAAATGTCTAATAGGATAACATGAATTGTTGAGGTCAAAGCTTAAATCTGGACACAAACTGCAAGTTGACTGGTTGGTGAAGGCATAAAACCTGAAGTAGGTAATTGGAGTTCTTTCAGAACTATGCTGTGAGAGCCGAGGACAGGTCCCTTCAACTGAGTTTACCTTCGTTGGATCCATTTACCTTGAGGTCATACTTTGAAGCTCTGTAGTTGAAGCTGTACCTGTGTGAAATATGCATGTTCCTCGACACATGGGTGGCTAAGCTGTCTCCTTCCGAATACTCGCAGCCTGTTTTTGTTCAGGAAATTTTCTTGAATTTGTCATTCAGGGTTTTAGCTCAGGGCTAGATATGAAGTTCAACAGGAAGAACTGGTTCCCTGTGCAGCAGGTAGTAATAAAGTACTGTGAAGGAGCAGAGGATAGTTTACCATCTTATTTGTCAGCACACTATAATAGATAATTACACCAAAAGTTTTATGTTACTGTTTTATGATATACGAGTCGTGTCTTGTGATACCGGTTACAGGATTTTGGGCATTACAAGTGGATTTTGGGGGAAATAAGGCTGAGTTTGTATCCTACATAAACAGGGTTATCTCTTCATCTATTATCTATGTGGTGAGTTAAGTAGATTTGCTCGGAGGAAACTTTGAAGCACGAGAAAAAAGCTCACTGAAGTCAGATGGAGGCTTTCCTAATGAGCTCACACCAAGGCTACAGCTACATGACGGGAGTCGGAATCAGATTCATGCATAGTTGATGAGGCCTCCTAATTCCTTCAATTTTAGCACATTTTTAATATTTAACAACAGTATTTTTGTATTCAACATATTTGTTTATATATTAGTTCTTGTGATGACTGTGGGAGTGATTTAAAAAGTATAATAATTGTAAAGTAAGACAAATATAAATCATTTAAAATAATTAGCGCTTATAACTGTTTCAGCGCTGCCTTCTCTTGCATGCTTTAACTTTCTTTTCTGACTGTGGCAAGGGTTTCATGATCTTACCGATGCGCAGATCTTTTGTTGTTTCATTGCTTTTGTCACTGCCATCCTCCTCCTTCCCCCCGTGGGAATCACATGTTTGAGCTGGAGGTTAGGGGCCTGACAAAGTAGTTGCAAATGAAATTTCCCCATCTTCTTTGTCAGAGTTAAGAACTTCCCATTGTTATGCAGCCCCATTGATTAATTGATTAGCAATGTCATAGATGGCGTCGGGGATCTTGTATAATCATTTGCATATTAATGTTGCTGACAATAGGACTGAACAATGGAGGGGATTGTGGATAGTTCAAGGTTGAGCAAAAAAAAAGCAGAGATTTTCTTGTTGCTCATACAGCGGAATATCTGCGTTGTGCTCTTTGTTGGTGGTGCTTTAGAGCTCATCAAAGCAAGAGTTTCATTTATAAATGCAGTTATTGTAGATTTAAAAACAAGTGTTTGACAGCAATTGTTTTTTGTGCAAATTGAGTCCTGGAGAGTGAAAGGCCTGGCAGGTCTGATGAACACATTTATACTCTGTACAATTTACTTAATTCATGGACATGATTATTTTGACTAAATTCAAAATTTTGGTTTGCCGTGGGCTGCACAGTGCCTTGTGGGTAACACTCTTGCCTTGCAGCTGGAAGATCCATGGTTCACATCCCAGCCTTCCCTGGTTGTTTCTGCATGGAGTTTCCATGTTCTCCCTGTGCAGATGTGGGTTTTCTCCAGCTTCCTCCCACAGTCAGAAACATGCTGAGGTTCATTGATGATTCTAAACTGCCCGTAGGTGTGAATGTGAGTGTGATTGTTTGTCTGTATATGTAGCCCTGTGACAGACTGTTACCTGTCCAGGTGTCTCCTGCCTTCACCCTCAGTCAGCTGGGATAGACTCCAGCCCCCCATGACCCTGATTGAGGATTAAGCGATGTATAGATGATGGATAGATGGTTTGCAATGTGAGTTAGAACTCTTATATGATGGTACTTTGGAGTGTGGATGCATAAACTCATCAATTGTCACAGGTAGAAAATGTGGAAGCATGTTTTTAATTACATTCCCTTTTTTTATATTCCATAGATGTGCAGGCAGCCTGTCAGACTGTAGTTGTGTTCCCATAGCTGTTGTGTAATCACCCTTTACCTTCGCTTGGCAGCTTCCACCTTGTGAATAAATGATAGCCTCTCTCTGTCTTGCTGTTAAAAATTTAAATTCAGCTAAAGATAAAAACAGAAACTGTTGCAGTCAGTGTGCAACCGTTGGTTTAACCTGACAGTAGCTTAGCTGCGATTGGCTGAGCAGCCAAAGCCTCTTTCCAGCCTTCACTGAGTGGAAAGAGAGAAAGTATGGCAGGGATAGCTGAGGACTGTAGGGCGCTTGTGATCCTTGGGATTACAAGTGTGAGACTGAACGCTGATGAGCATGTTGGTGGTTGTGAGGTCATTCTGCCCACATCAGAGTCCGCCGGCGACACAAGATGTGCTTAATCATTCATGGCCCTGTCACTGCTTGTCTCAGTTTGAGCTGGAGTCATGTGGCACTGTGAGTGCTCGGTTACATAAAGGCTTTGTCACCGGCTGGCACGATGACTGAGGCAATAATTCTAAACTAAACCAAACTAGATAATATTATCTCATCTCTGTGCCTGTTTATTGCGCGAACATGCTCAGCTCTATGTGTGTGTCAGCACTGGTAGCTTTGTAACGCTAGTGTGGCTGGCTTTTGTAAATGAGATGGAATTTTGCCCCCAGCTGGACTGGAAGCATGTGTGGAATGGGCCATACAGGTCAAACTGGAATCACTGGTCACCTTGTTGACTTCAGCACAATGAATGTGCAAATGCAGAGTTACGATTGTGTTTTTCCTTCTCTTTAGATGCCTACACATTGAACAAAATAAAATAAATCACCAAACAAACATTATATACATAAAGAAATAGTGAAACAGTCCAGCCAGCAACACTCTCATTCCTTTCTGTACTAAAGCCTAAGGCTACGTCCGAGCTAATACATAACTTATGCTATGTTTACATGTAGCCTCCAGACTACTCTGGTATCTTATGACCTCTAAAGCACAGTCTTTGGCAGGAATTCACTGAAATGATTTTTTCAGGCCCAATGCCAGTTACTAATAATCAAGAAAATGAATAACTGATGTTTGGAATTGATATACATTTGTAGTTAAAATGAAAATTCTGGTGTTACAATTTACAATAACACAAACTTCAACACAAAACTTTGTTGAAATGCCTTTATTAGTAATGTTATACAGTGATTAAATTAAAAGACAACTTCTCAGAGAGGCGGCTGCATCAGGTCCAAAGTCTTGTGGTAAAATGTTTAAAAAAAAAAAAAAAAAAAAAACTAATTAAATCAGATCATTTTCGTGTTTTAAGACACATCATTTCTGATGTTTTTACAGCCTGCATCCATACTACTCTGCAGTTTTAGGACCCCTAAACAAAATGTTTTGGAAACCCTGTTTTTTGACCGTTTTAGTTAAAAACTCCAGGATTGCATTTTGGTTTGGACATGCAGAAGGAGAGACTTTTGAAAACACATGTTCACTTTGATTCACTGACTCATCACACTCCTGTCACGTGACTGTTTTCTGGGAGAAAACAAAGACTTGACTGTAGCCCAAACCCAATCTAAACCCTCAGATGTAACTGACTTCACAGCAGTGTGAGTTCATGACGGCGCAAAATAGCATAAAAACAATAAATCGGACACACTAGACGTTGCTGGAAACATTGCCATTTTAAAAAACATTTAAGTAAATTTGGACTTGGTCACACTTTAATTGACTGTCCAGTTGATCACTCCCTATTTGTGCCATTACAGAGTCTATGCACGTTAGCAAACTACCAAAAGTCAGGAAAAACATGAACATCTGTGAAACCTTTGGGGATTTGACTGAAAACACACAATTCTACAAACAAGCAATAAATCACCAAAACAGCGAGTAAGCAGATGCTGTCGCGTACAGATAAACTTCCTAGTGGATTTTTTCCCCCCTGCGCCATCCATGTTTGGTTTGTGTACATTTCGTGAGTGGCAACAAAGCCACGTTTCACCAGTTATACTATGAGCTAGTCCCTCAGGAAAGTGTGTGGATATACAAACTCCAGAGAACTCAGGTGTTGCTGGGCTCGCTCTCTGTGCAGTTAAGGAAATCTTAGTTCTTGTTTTTTGCCATTTCTGTTCTTCCTCTGTAGTATTTACTACAACTAAGCCACCAATCCCTGTGCTTCGTGTGCTTACACTGGCGCCCACATGCCCAGTGGACATGAATAGTCATGTGATATTCATTTCCAGGCATGTTAGACGAAATGGCACTAAACACTCACCAGGGTGGAGGTTGTTGAAATGAAAATGTAGCTTAGGAACAAAAACAAATACAGCAGTAGTAACATGAGTAGAAATTAAGGCATAAAAACATGAAATTATCACATGGATACTGAAAACCATCCAAAAACACATTCAAACTCATCTGTTCTGCAATAAAATCTGCCCTCAAGTTCAACATCCCCTCAACAATCTGCTACACATTCTCCAAATATGAAAGTAAATGAGCTCTTAATTATTTTTCTAGCGATGAGAATCGTGATGAATATGCGAGGACCTTTTGTCTGCAACATAGCAGTATAGTGGTGGCAGTGTGGACAGATTTCCCAAAACAACAGAAATAAAATTAGCATCTTTCTTTTTGCGAAAGAACATTTAACACAGAGTTTTATGTGCAGAACATTAAAGCAGTCTCTGGAACGTTATTTTGAAACAGTAGACTGCACATAACACTGCCATTCTTCATGATTTATCTTTTGTAAAGTACTGAAAAGCTAAAACTTAATATGACAGGACCGCAGGCAGGTCATACTTCATCTTTTGTCATGCCCACAATAATGAGTCTTGATGACCCTGTGGGAGGGGGGTTGAAACTACTCCTCATCAAACACCGAGGGGCTCCCAGAGACATAAAATGGGCCATTTTCTAGAATGACTTAAGGTGTGAGGTTTGCACCTTTTGATATCTGAGAACCCACTGACATCTTTTATGCCAAGGGTTGAATGTCTTCTGGTGACATGGCACATCAAAAGCATTCCCCTTCAGCTGCAGCGCTGTAGAGATCGTCTCGGTGCCCCACATGTGGCCACCAGGAAGGGTTAATCCATCTGAATGAGATGAAAAACTTTCCCTCTGTCTCCGGCCGGCTTAGGGACAGGAAGCCCACTGGGTAGCCGGCACTCTGCACTGATGTTGCCATAGAGAAATACAAAACTTTGGTCAGCGGGGAGGAACATATTGGTTGATGAGTTGTCTTCAGTGGTCGCTCACACGTTCAGCCACCTTTTGTGCAGCAGATACTAATTGGCTACTGGACAATGCATGAAGTAATAAAGGCTTTACCCAATGATGGATCGTACTGTACGAATTTAACCGCCACGCCTCTGCTCACAGAGAATTCAGACGTATTTGTTTGCTTAGAGCTATAATCTTATAATTTGGCATCCAGTTGCTGTTTAAATAGCTTTCATAACAAGTTGCCTCATTCCAGTTGTATGAGGGTGTGAACCTGAACTCGAAAAATAAGCTCTTCAAGTACATTTGCTCTTTGTTCGGCCGTATTTGAGGAGAGTCCCCCCTATTAGGACCAGAAGTACTGGAGAAAACCTGAATGAAGTTGTTAGAGAAGATAAAACCGTGGCAGTGGATGGAGTTCAGCTCTCTATGGGGATGATCTGTCTTTTGAAAGAGGAGCAAACCAAAGAAAAAAAAAGGCACTAGCTTTTATCATCTATCAAACCCCCCTCTGTTCCCTCTACTGCTACAGTTGCCTTTCCAATTGAATGGGTTCTTGTCAGAGATGCAAATGTTTTCACGGGTGACGTTCTTTTGGAATATGTTGAGTGAAGCTCCCATTCATTCACTGGGGGGATTCGCACACATGGCCTGTAGCGTGGGCTCCAGCTCCAGCTTGAAAACACTGAGAGTGATGGTATTGCTGTCTGGCTAAAACAATTGAAACCCTTGTTAATGTCAGTAACACATGGAGCTAGTGGACTGTAGTTGGGACATAAGTGGGTGTTTAAACCTCTTTTCCACTTGATTCTGCTCTGCCTGTTTTTAAGGTTTTGAGTTACTGGTGAATTAAAGGAGAGTTCCGGTTTATTTCAGCCTCGTGTATTTCCCATTAATGTGGCTTTAACTTTGTAGTCTTTGCCTCCATTAAAGAGAATTGCGGAAATTGCTTTCAAAGGGTTGCATTAGCCTGACATCCCTGTAGCTCATTTTAATGCTTTTTCAAAAGAAAGCTGATTGCTACATGAATCATTTTTGATTGTTGTTTTCGAGTCGAACTGAAAGTTGACTCAGCTATGCTGCCTGAAACTTCATATTTTTCTTTCTGTTAACTTTTAGTAATCATATAGAGAGGTGAGTGTTTGGTCCGGTTGGTCTTAGTTTAGGAAGCGAAAAATCATCTCTAGTGTTTAACAAAGCTGAAGTTTCTCTAGTTGTAGCTCCACAGCTGGAACTGTGCTCATCAATGAATACATGTAAACAAAACAACGTGCACAGATGAATATGCGATCGATCGGGTCAGTCGGAAAGTGTGATCTCTATTGCAGTTAGCAAAAGGTCCATTGCAGTCAGATAATGTGTGCATTTAACTCTGGCCAGACTGAAAAACGTTTAAAATGATTCATCTAGTAATGGTCTTTCTTTGGAAAAGCTGCAGAGAGCTCAAGCTAATTGCCTCGCTAAATTCAATTCACCAGCTCTTCATGACTGCTCATTTCTCTTGAATCTCTACAACAGAGGTGAAGAGTGCAAAGCTAGCCTGACCCACACAGTCATAGTGGCCACTTTAATGGGAATTCACCAGGTTGAAATAACCAGAATTCTCTTTGAAGGACAGTGTTATTTAAGTATTAAATTGAGCTGTTATGAGCTTAGTAAGTCAAAGATAATCAGTGCAGGTACACGATCAAACTTGACTATGTGGAAACTGCTTGTATTTAATGTCTGGGATCACTGGCTGAGACAGAAGTTACCTGTGGATGTATGTGTTAATGAGACAGAACAAAATATTCATCTGGAGGTGCTCAAATGTGACTTTCAAGGCTAAAGAGACAAATGTCAAAATAAAAACACCGAGAGCTGGTGCTGGAAACAGTTTTATCTATTGACGATAGGGGGGTGAGAACAGAATGTAGTCGGTCTGGAGCTAGTTGGGGAGCTGTGCTGTAAGTCCATCCATGCTGGAGAAATGCTGTCCCACTTCATTTCTTTTTTCTTCATTCTTTTATTCCTGCCAGCTTGAACTGCTCCGACTCCCAGTATCCTGTGTCTTGCTGGTTATGTAACAGTCGGGGGCCTAAATGGGAACTAAAGCACAGCAGTAATGGCAGACACTGCAGCCCATGAAAAACCGAATGCGACAGAAGCCTATTAGAGTTTTTTAGAAAAGAGCCCAAAAAAATGTATCAGAAGAACTGAACGAACTTGAATGGGAACTTACTTTACCACGGCAAACTTCACTGGAGGTATTATTACTGGTTTGAAGTTAGGTGCTGTGAACGTTACACCAGAAAGGCTTTTTCACTATTACATAACACCCTTACAGACTTGTGCATAAAAAAAGCTTTTGCTGGTGTAGAGCCACTCAAGTGAGCTTTCATTTTGAAGCCTTGGCAAGAAAAGTTTCCATGCATGATGGCGATGGAGCAAGTTATTTGATAGTGGATGATGCAAAATGAATAGACATGGCTCTTTAGAGGAGTTTTTAAAGTGGGATGTTACATTTTCATTGGAATAAAATGGTGTCTGTTGTTGATTGTATGTTTCCATACATCTTGCCAAGTTGTGTAGATTTATAGAACCATTGATATTGTTTTAATACACTCTATTTTTCTTTTTCAGAGGCTGATTCAACCACAAGATGAAACCCGAGCTGAAGGACCAGAATGGCTGCACACAGTGAACACCTGGAATTATACTTCCTTTGACAACATCTTGTAGAATCGCCAGAGAACTTTGAACGGAGCACTCAGAACGCCCACAAATCTAAGTTTTGATTTGTATCTGTGAATCATAACTAAGAGACTGCCATCATGCCTATTCTCAAGCAGCTGGGGAACAACCTGAACCAGTCAAAGCGGCGGTCTCGGGCCGACCTGACCGCTGAGATGATCAGCGCTCCGTTGGGGGACTTCCGTCACACCATGCACGTGGGCCGAGGTGGCGACGCCTTCGGGGACACTTCGTTTCTTAGCACCCGATCAGGGGAACCTCCCAAGGAGCCGGACACCAAGCAGGGCTCCCCGGGCCCCAAACCAGGACTGCTGTCCCGCACCTTCAGAAGCAGCAAGCGGTCTCAGTCGGTGAACCGGGGGGACAAGTACGAGTACAACATGGTGCCTTCTGCTGCCTCGTCTCAGTATGTGAAAAACGCCATATCCCTGCCTTACCTAAACGATGAGGGCACTACCAGAAGTCACCAACTGCCGAAGAGCGTTTCCTCAAGCCCCATGAAGAAGCTGACGGAGACTGAAAGCAAGCCAATGAACGGAGCAGCAGCGATGGCGACAATCGACGCCGAGTTTGACGAGAGGAACTTCGGCGAACTTACAGATTTGCCTCCATCCATGCCGAAGGGAAGCGGGTTGAAGCACGCAGAGTCTATGATGTCCTTCCATATCGACCTGGGGCCCTCCATGCTCGGGGACATCTTGAGCGTGATGGAGAAGAAGGGCTGGGAGGACGACGATCTCGGCTACGAGGAAGGCAAAGGCAGCGAGGGCCACGGGTCGCCTTCCCTCATCCCCAACATAGACGACGACGATGCGGAGGACCAGGCGCCTGCAAGGCCGCCTCGCAGCATGCGAGCATACCAGCACAAAGCCATGGTGGATCCCTACACCCCGGAGCTGCACGCCAGGAACAACCACCACAACATGGATAGCTGCTCCGTGTCCAGCTCTGGCTCCATCACAGAGGAGAAACCCCAGTACCACCACCACGACGGCGACACGGACAGCGCAAAGTACAGTTCGCCACATGGAGAGGACGACAGAGATTTCACCTTCATGGATGAGGATGATGATGATGAGATTCGGGTGTAGACTGAGACGGTATCACTACCATGAAGGACACTAAAGGAGAAGGCCAGGTTTTGGGAGGCTTTTACAAGCAGGGGAAGGCAGGAGGGAGGTTTACAGGCAGGGCCACATGTGGTTTAAGCTTCTTGTAGATTAGTGTCATATCTGCACACTTTGTTCAACATCATAAACAACCAGTTAAGCCTTTTTCACTCTGCTGTAGTGAGGACTGTGAGCTAAATGCAGAGTACAGACAGACTGGCTCCCCACATAGCTCTCTTGAAATGTTTGCTGATGCAGTTTTGCAACATCAAACTCTGAGATCATCATTATTGGTAAATTTCAATTTTCAAGTGATAGCGGCTCCCACGTTTGAAGAAGAAAAGGCAGCACACCACGAGTTCAGAGTGGGCGATCCAGTGATCTTATATAACGGGCAAGAAAATCTCAATCTGGTATATGTTCTGCTTATCTTACAGATGGCGTCATTACGAGTGCTATATGTAGCTGAACTGATAGAAGCAGTCATTTGAAGTGACAGCCTCTCTATCCAGGTCATTATCTAATGACGTGATCACAAGTTCAACTAATTCTGTGGGGAGAATTGCGATTTAGATCAAAGGACTGTCATATGATCTTTTCGCCCGATCGCCCACTCCTACAATTATCTACGAACATTATACTCAATTTAAGAAGCAGTAAAAGGTGACAGTGGGATTGGAGAATGTGGAGGGCAGATTGAGAGGAAAGGATGAAATGAAACTCGGATAACTATGAAATTCCAGTCAGTGGGAGTGATTATGGAGCCTGATCTGCCAGTGACAGCTTTAGACACTAAACACATAAAGTTGTTCTTACTTTTGATCATGTCTGAGTTTAAGGGGCGATTTATGCTTTTTTTTTTTTCTTACTTCATTGTATGTACATAGAATATCTGGAAGTTGGTCTCCAGTAGCCTGTTGTATTGAGCTGGTAGTTTATTCTTTTAAAAGCTGATCTGCATTCTTTGATTTTAAAGGCAGCAGTGATATTTATTTATTCATTTTCATAAGGGATGGATCATTCATAGTGTGCACTGCTAAGTCTTAAAAGTTTGATTTGGGATTTTTTTAATATTAAGTTCTTACGAAAATGTCTTAATGGTACTACAGAGTGAGCCCAAAGGCACTTAAGTAAACATGGAATTGTCTGGAGTTGGACGACTCTACTGGTGATTGGCTGATTCTATAGATTTTTTTTCCACTTTATTTTGCTAATTTGATGCTCTGTCTCTTTGTAAATTCAGCTCAGCAAATAAATAACATGTAAAGCGCAATTCAAAGCGTGCACTAATAGGATATCATGCACGTTCCTGTTTCACTGATTTCTATCCGTCACAAACAGGGAAGCCACTATGGGACAATTAAGAGGTTTTATGTGATTGCTGTCTGACCGATAGGTGAAAAAACTGCATACGCGGTTGTGCACCTTGATGATTTACCACTACAGGTTGTCCACACTTGTTTGTCTGTTTATAGCTGTAAACATGGCGTTGAGGCTCAAAACCCCCGGCACATGATACAAGCACAGTGTCCACGAGGAAGCAGTTCTGCTTTGAGAACCACATTTACAAGTCGTTCAGCGCTTCCTGTCAAGTTCCCTTTTGCCACTTTAGAGGTTTAGACGCCGACTAACGTCTCTGTTCATTTGATTGGTTATATAAGAAGGGTTGATTGGGTAATGCAGCTATTGATTGATAAACCAAATACTGTTGAACTGATTGTTTAGTTTTTCATTAATTTTCTATCTAATATTGTGGAGCATCAGAATGTGCTTCAAGGTAAAGTGTAAAATTCTAACCTGTGAGTCAAAAAAATGTAGTTTTCTACCATTTATGAAACACAGAGAATACAAAATGTAATAATTAATGTCAGGACTTTACTTACAGGGTGGGTACTGCAAAATAACTAACCAATATTCTACTTTTAATTTACATTTATTTGATGGCTTTAACTATTAGCTACTTTGCATATTCAGTTAAATAATACAAAATATAATTAACAAGTAAATTATGTAAACAACACTTTTGGCATAGACACTAAACAGATAATGTAGTTCTTACTTTTGTCCATGTCTTTTTTAAACTTCATTTTATGTACATGAAATAAGTTTTATTTCAGTCTAATAATATGACATCGCTGCCTATTATTATTGATGTTGTGTTATTAGATTACCATAAGACTTCAAAATTAGCTTCACCCTTTCCTAGCTGCATCATAATGTGATGAACACATTATTGCATCAGTTGTTATAATCGAGTTAAATATTATACATTGTTCTGCCATTTTGCATAGTGACTACTTTTACTTTTGTGTATATTTTACTTTTGTATTTTTATTCAAGTAAATATTTGAATGCAGGACTTTAGCTCGTAGCACGGTGTTTGTCCACTGTGGTATTAGTTCTTTTACTGGAGTAGAAGGCATGAGTACTTCTACCACTGTTAGAGGGTCAGAGAAAAGGCCTGAGATTGTGTGTTGTATCGAAGGAACAGAGACGTCGGCCGCTGTCTTACCTCCAAAGACTCAAAAGTCAACCTGTCAAGCATGTAGCTGAGCTCGTCGCACAAGAAGTGCTCTGTTGCAAGAATGTTTCTGCTCATGGATCTGTAAGTTTCTATCATGTTCCTGGTTTTTGAGACAAATCAAACGCCATACAAGCGACATCACCCTCATCCCGTTTCCACCCACCTCTGCGATTATTTCTGCAATCACCAGTTGTTGGACTGACCTTGTCTGTCTGGAAAACTTTTAACATATTGCCCAGTCCTCAGTCACATCATTCCTGCTTTCATGTTCACGGAAAGGCGTCGATTTCTGTTTTCCAAAATTGCTCACAGTCTTTTAATCTGAGAAACAATGTGAATTGTATGTGTTCTGCGTCTTGCGCTTCTAAAGAGACTTCAGAAGCGGCGATTGTGGTGAGAAATTTGGACGTTTTTGTTCTTACCTCACATTCAATGTCGTCACTGAGGTTGGTAGGATGAGCAGGTCGGTGGAAAGGTGGAGGGAACGTTTGGAGGTAGAAGTGTCTCTATGCATAACTTGTCTCCTCATGTGTCCAGGCTTGTCTGAGGGCAGAGAAAGGATGTAGCAACGAGTGTTATTAGAGCGACGCTACTTAATAGATGGGCATCGGGTATGTCTCAGAGCAGTGAGAATGGAATATTTCCCCAACTGGCCCCAAAGGTGATGATACTCACTTCCCCTACACTCCCACAAATGACACAGTAGGAACGGATGATTAAATCAAAGAATCGTATGGCCTTTCCCAGTCTACTCATTAAACGTGTTGGATTATTGGGCCCTGGCCAGCTGGAAATGCTCCAGGAGACGGCAGGGTCGAGAACAGACAGGTGGGCTGTTTCTCTTTGGGTTTTTTTGTGTTTAGTCGGCTTACAGGTGCACTCAGTAGGCGCCTGCACATTCAGCTATAAATTAGGCAAAAAGGAAAACAGGTGTACTTTCCTTTCCGGTATCCATGATTAACGTCTGATCTTTTTTTTAACTATTATTATTTTTATTATTGCGTGTTAGAAAACTAATGGAAGGCTTTCCCGGGGCGTGTTCATACAATCAGGATGCTGTGCCATTCGGCCTCGGGTCATCGAGATGTTTTCGTCTACAGGTTGTTCTGAGAAGTTGTGAAGTTAAAAGCGATGTGGAGGAAGTTGCCAAGTATCCTAGGTAGCAGGATGTTGTTAATTTTCTACTTGTGTAGCGATCATGATTTGATATTTTCACATAAATGGGCCAAACTTTAAGCTGTCTTCTGTTGATGTGGATTGTTTGGGGAGAGGCAAAAATGTGAAAAAACCACTCCTCATCAGCTGTTATTTTTCATCACGTAATGTAAATATCATTAGTGCCATTGATGATTACAGCAAACAGTCCTGACTGTGTGGGAGCCAGACACCAACCTGGCAACTGGGATTGGTGCAGTTAGACTTTTAGGAGACGTAAATAGAGAATTATGGAAAAATATACTAAATGAGGCTGAAATACTTTCTTGTAATTGTCTTAACTGTCTGGCGTTTGTTGTGTTTCTCTGTGGGAAACTCCTAAGTAGGCCAGAATAAACCATGTAAAGGAGTTTGCGAGTAGCGTCTGCCCCAGGTCTGCTTAAAAAGTTTTCTGTTCCCTGACAGCTGTTGTTTGGTGAGTGGCAAAAAAAGATAAGGACTGCGAGAAAAAAACAACTAGCTCAAAGTTCAGCTGTTGAATGTTTTTTTTTTCTTTTTCTATTCAGTGGCTGTAGTGTTATGCCAAGTATGTACTGTTTTCTTTTCCCCCTTCTTCCTTATTCTGGTTTTACAGTATATTAATATATTTACCACCTTCACTTTCCTCTCTTTGAAATAACAGCTATATTTTTCAATAAAAGAGAAAGCTGGTAACTTTAACCACGGCTCAGCTGGTTTCTGTTTCATCTCTGCCTCATTTCCAAACTTTTTTTTTCCATTTTCTTTACGGGTTTATTCACATTCAGCTTCCAAAACAGGCTCATTGAAATCTGACCTTAAAGTAGACCTGAGAATATTTACTGAGGGAGCTTTGCAGAAAGAGTTCCAGTCACATTCAGAGTTTTACAAACAGCCGCTCGGAATGGATTATACTGCACAAATAACCCTGAGATGAGAGATAAAACCTCATTTTAGCAGATTTCACATCACAGGCGAGATGAGTCCTGTGAGCTAATTAGAACCCTCCAGCCTGACAGTGATTTTAATACGCTTTAGAGGTTGGTTGATCAAAAAAAATTACCTTAAAACGCTCAAGCTTACCTTCTTTTTCCATGAACTAACCATGAACTCTCCAAACAATCTGTAAGAAACAAAGAAAACATGTTGTTTAATGTGATTTAATCCATTTCTGGACTGTGAGGAAGGTGGGGAAAATGGCTTCAAGAGTGTTAATGAGTGATAACCAGAGGAGGAAATGAAGTGTACCGTGCCGTCTTCTCTCCATTATTCCCACATTTAACCTACTTGGCATGTGGCTAACGTCTGGTATGTGCAAAGGCTCGTCATCTCAGCTCTGAAAACAGAAGCAAAAGCGTTAAAATATCAACTTTAGTAAGAGAACAGTTTACTTTGGATGACTTCTAAATAGTTTTGTCCACTTCAGGTCTGGACACTGAAACAACTTCAGTCGTCACAACAGTCTAGAAGAACTGGTGGAATGTAACCAAGTACTTTAACTCAAGTAAAGCACTATAGCAAGTACACAATTCTAGCTTATTTGTGCTTTACTTTTTCCAATTTATGCTACTTGACTACATTTTAGAGGAAAATATGAACCTACTTTATGTGACTCAATTTACCCTTAATGGTGGACAGCACGTACCTGAACTCAAGTATTGTACAAAAGTAGTTTTGAGGTATTTTACTTGAGATACTTCATACATCCAGTGTGCTACAATTCAGAGGAGAGTGTTGTACTTTTTCCTCTACTATATCAACACTTTTAGTTACTTTTAGGATCAAGAATCTTCATATAACAAGCGTTTAAACTCCAACACATTATAAAAAATTAAGCCAATGGTTTCCGACCTTGTTTGCCTTCTAATGTCTAACAAAAATCAGTGTGTACTTAGATTTCCCTGCAAAATTGTCATAATTTTATATCAATAAAGGTTCCATTAATCCAATATCTCACCAGAAGCAGAAGAGTTGAAACTGTCCATCTGAAAACTGTATTGGAATTTTATTTTTTCTTATTTCCTGTATATAAAGTTGCTCCACCTGCAGCAGCTACAATAGTAACGTGCTGCTAACTCTCATAATACCACATATAATACTATATCAGTCAGAGGGACCAATTAATGCTTTTATTTTGATATTTCAACTATGCTTTTGCTGGTAAGACATATTTTGACTAGAGTTTGAATAAACTTCAGCAGTCTGAACTGTAGAAGCATTGGTGGAATGGAAGTACTTTAATTCAAATATAACACACAATTTTGAAACATTTGTGCTTTAAGATTTTTAATTTATGCTACTTGACGACCTTTCAGAAATGTGACTCCTATTCTCTGAAACTACTCTTGATGGAGGACAGGAAGTACATGTGCTCAAGTTTTGTAAAGAAGTAGTTCTGAGTGATTTTATTTGAGATAAATTATGCATCCAATGCACTATATTTCAGAGGGATTTTTTTTAATACTTTCTACTCCACTGCATTGACAGTGTTAGCTAAGATCAGGACTCTCTCTATATAACAAGCTTTTAAAATAAAACACTTTATAAATATCAAATCAGTGTTTTCCAACCTTTTTCGGCTTCTTATATCTTACAAAAATCAGTTTGTCATCAAAGTCACCATACAGATGTCTCCAAATAGTTCGTTTTCCTGCCAAAATTCTCACCTTTAACGGTTCAAATAGTCCAATACCTCACCAAAAAGCAAACAGAACGTTTGTTAAATAAAAACAGATTTGTATATTAGAACTGAATTTTTTCTGGTTTCCTATATTTAAAACTGTATGCATGCTGCTGACACACTGATGCTTCACTATTAATAATGTCATAATGCTATTTGTAACAATCTATCGGTCAGATTGACCAAACTAGTGCTTTTATTTTGATACTTCAACTGCATTTTGCTGTTAATGCTTCCATACTTTGACTTAACCCTCCTGTTGTCCTCATTTACAGGCACCAAGAAGTAGTTTACTTGTCAGAAAAAAAAAATCAAAAAAAATCAGCAAAAAATTCACAAAATTTCTGAAAATTTGCAAAACCTTCAAGAAGAAAATTCCAATAATTCCTTAAAAGTTTCCCTTAAAAATTTTATTTTTAAAAAATCACCCAAATTTGGCAAGAAAATTCTTGTAAATATTTTCAAAAAGTGAGTAAAAATCTTCAAAAAAAATCCTAAAAATATCTAAAGTGATTCCATATATATCAGTAAAACTTCTAATATTTTCTTTAAGAACATTCACATAAAAATCAACCAAAATCCAGCGACATTCGCTGGATTTTGGTTGATTTTTCTGTGAATGTTCTTAAAGAAACATTTTTTAACATTTTTTTTCCACCAAATGTTCAAAGATTTCCCTAAAATGCTGAAAATGTGGACATCAGAAGTTTCACTGTGAAAATATAGATTTTTCCACATTTTCAGACTTTAAAATGGGCCATTTTGACCTGCAGGACGACACGAGGGTTAAATAGCTGGACTTTTACTTGTAATGGATTATTTTTACATTACTGCATTTTTGCTTATGAACAATCTGAACTATACTACATATAATAAAGGTTTTAAAGGCATAACGCGGTATTTTTTATAAAACATCTCACAAAGTTAACTTCCCAGCAGCCAGTATTGCAGCAGTAAATGCTCTGAATGCGTCTCCCGTCCAGTCCAGCATAGTTTAATTAAAACCGGCTGCTTTCTCTTTCTGCTTGGCAGCTCTCTGGAAAGCTCTGCTATACCACCCATAAAAATAGATTGCCGAAGTTTGCATTTCAATAGTTTGGAAGACAAAAACCCCCCAGAAACTTGGAGATGAGCTCGTTTGCAGACGTGCTACTATCGCCCTCTAGTGGCGTATTTAGGTCAATGCGAGTTAATCAACTTTTAAGTGATGATTTACTCGTTCAATTGACATTTTGACTGCTAAACAGCCTGAATTCTGAACTTTTTGGGAAGCTGTGAAGTGACAGAGCAGTGGCTGTAAATGTATGCAGCTGTATTCAATGTTTAATCTGCATAACCACTGGCAACCTTTTACCGAACCGGTGATTTCTGACCATTTCAGAGCGTCAGAATTTAATTTTCACCTGACTGAAAGATGCAGAGCAGTCACAGGTAAGAGTGAAGAAGACTGAATGTAACCTTATCTCAGCTGGACAGACAGTTTTTATGAAAAAGAAAAGCCGAACACACCACCATCCTCTGTTTTTCAGATTGTCAGCGATCAGAGGCATTTCTCCTTTTTAAAAACCTTGAGACCCCGTCCCTGTTTAGCTATAAGTTTCCTAGCAACGCAAACAAGGGCAGTTCTGAGGCTCAGAAACTAATTTAATATGCTTCAAACAGGGAAGCAAGATCAAAGGTAGAAGGCTATATCTGCAAATTAATGACTGATCTTTTTTCTGCTGCATTACCTATGGCATTTTGTTTGCGGCCACGGTACGAGCAGAACAAAACCTTTTCATGTTTTTACGTTATAGGATGATCATGTAGAACTTTATGTTACTGCAAAAAGAGGTCTATAGTTTATGTTGTTGTTAAAAGATGAATTATTTAGTTTTCAGCTGGTTTACAACCTGAAAGTGGCATCATATTTAAATCATGAGAGGAGAAAATAAGTTTAACTTCACACAATTAAGCAGCTTGTGTTCCATTATAGCAACAAGAAAAGTCAAAACAGATCATCAGATAAGCAAAAAATCCTTCACTAATATCGATATACACGAACATTAAATGAATGATAAATCCAGTGCAGACATTGTTAATGTGGTAAATGACTATTCTAGCTGGAAATGGCTGATTGTTAATGGAATATCTTTGCAGCAACCATCACTCCTGTGTTCTGATGCTACATTGTATTAGCTAATGGTGTTGAAAGGCTCATTGATGATTAGAAAACACTTGTGCAGCTACAGTCATGAAAAAAATTATTAGACCACCCCTGTTTTCTTCAATTTCTTCTTCATTTTAATGCCTGGTACCACTAAAGGTACATTTGTTTGGACAAATCTAATGATGACAATAAAAACAGGTCAAAAGAGTTTAATTTAAAAAGTGATATCTAAATTCCAAATAATGAGCGTGATTTGTAGGCTTTAGTAAGTCCTCCAAACCGTTGCTAAACGTCATAGTTTAGAATGTTGTCCAAAATTGGACAAAAACGTCATAGTTTAGTATGTCGTCCGAAATTGGACAAAAACGTCATAGTTTACTATGTCGTCCGACATTGGACAAAAACGTCATAGTTTAGTATGTCGTCCAAAATTGGACAAAAACATCATGTGGTCCAAAATGTCACAAAACTGTCATAGTTTAGTATGTTGTCTAAAAAGTCACAAAAACGTCATAGTTTAGTATGTCTTCCAAAATTGGACAAAAATGTCATAGTTTAGTATGTCTTCCAAAATTGGACAAAAATGTCATAGTTTAGTATGTCGTCCAAAATGTCAAAAAAACGTCATAGTTTACATGTTTAATACATGTTTGAAAAATCACACTTTTTTTCGACAGTATAGTAAGGCGTTTTTTTGCGCCAAAATTCATGATTTGTTTTTCAAAGAAAACCTTTCTGGAGTGTTTTTCACGGCCTTCCTTTACATTATTTCATCATATGGCACGTTTTTACAACATGTTTGAAAAATCGCACTTTTTTTTCGACATAGTATAGTAAGGCGTTTTTTTTTGCGCCAAAATTCATGATGATTTTTTTTCAAAGAAAACCTTTCTGGAGTGTTTTTCACGGCCTCCTTTACATTATTTAGTCATATGGCACGTTTTTACAACATGTTTGAAAAATCCCAGTTTTTTTCGACATAGTATAGTAAGGCGTTTTTTTTGTGCCAAAATTCTTGATGATTTTTTTTTCAAAGAAAACCTTTCTGGAGTGTTTTTCACGGCCTCCTTTACATTATTTCGTCATATGGCACGTTTTTACAACATGTTTGAAAAATCCCACTTTTTTTTCGACATAGTATAGTAAGGCGTTTTTTTTGCGCCAAAATTCATGATGATTTGTTTTTCAAAGAAAACCTTTCTGGAGTGTTTTTCACGGCCTCCTTCACATTATTTCGTCATATGGCACGTTTTTACAACATGTTTGAAAAATCCCACTTTTTTTCGACATAGTACAGTAAGGCGTTTTTTTTTGCGCCAAAATTCATGATGATTTTTTTTTCAAAGAAAACCTTTCTGGAGTGTTTTTCACGGCCTCCTTTACATTATTTCATCATATGGCACGTTTTTACAACATGTTTGAAAAATCACACTTTTTTTTCGACATAGTATAGTAAGGCGTTTTTTTTGTGCCAAAATTCATGATGATTTTTATTTCAAAGAAAACCTTTCTGGAGTGTTTTTCACGGCCTCCTTTACATTATTTCATCATATGGCACGTTTTTACAACATGTTTGAAAAATCACACTTTTTTTTCGACATAGTATAGTAAGGCGTTTTTTTTGTGCCAAAATTCATGATGATTTGTTTTTCAAAGAAAACCTTTCTGGAGTGTTTTTCACGGCCTCCTTTACATTATTTCATCATATGGCACGTTTTTACAACATGTTTGAAAAATCCCACTTTTTTTCGACATAGTATAGTAAGGCGTTTTTTTTGTGCCAAAATTCATGATGATTTTTATTTCAAAGAAAACCTTTCTGGAGTGTTTTTCACGGCCTCCTTTACATTATTTCATCATATGGCACGTTTTTACAACATGTTTGAAAAATCACACTTTTTTTTCGACATAGTATAGTAAGGCGTTTTTTTTGTGCCAAAATTCATGATGATTTGTTTTTCAAAGAAAACCTTTCTGGAGTGTTTTTCACGGCCTCCTTTACATTATTTCATCATATGGCACGTTTTTACAACATGTTTGAAAAATCCCACTTTTTTTCGACATAGTATAGTAAGGCGTTTTTTTTTGCGCCAAAATTCATGATGATTTGTTTTTCAAATAAAATCTTTCTGGAGTGTTTTTCACGGCCTCCTTTACATTATTTCATCATATGGCATGTTTTTACAACATGTTTGAAAAATCACACTTTTTTGCGACATAGTATAGTAAGGCGTTTTTTTTGCGCCAAAATTCTTGATGATTTTTTTCTCAAAGAAAACCTTTCTGGAGTGTTTTTCACGGCCTCCTTTACATTATTTCATCATATGGCACGTTTTTACAACATGTTTGAAAAATCCCACTTTTTTTCGACATAGTATAGTAAGGCGTTTTTTTTGCGCCAAAATTCATGATGATTTGTTTTTCAAGTAAAACCTTTCTGGAGTGTTTTTCACGGCCTCCTTTACATTATTTCATCATATGGCACGTTTTTACAACATATTTGAAAAATCGCACTTTTTTTCGACATAGTATAGTAAGGCGTTTTTTTTGCGCCAAAATTCTTGATTTTTTTTTCAAATAAAACCTTTCTGGAGTGTTTTTCACGGCCTCCTTTACATTATTTCATCATATGGCACGTTTTTACATGTTTGAAAAATCGCACTTTTTTTTCGACATAGTATAGTAAGGCGTTTTTTTTTGCGCCAAAATTCATGATGATTTTTTTTCAAACAAAACCTTTCTGGAGTGTTTTTCACGGCCTCCTTTACATTATTTCATCATATGGCACGTTTTTACAACATGTTTGAAAAATCCCACTTTTTTTCGACATAGTATAGTAAGGCGTTTTTTTTGCGCCAAAATTCATGATGATTTTTTTTTCAAAGAAAACCTTTCTAGGGTGTTTTTCACGGCCTCCTTTACATTATTTCATCATATGGCACGTTTTTACAACATGCTTGAAAAATCCCACTTTTTTTCGACATAGTATAGTAAGGCGTTTTTTTTGCGCCAAAATTCACGATGATTTTTTTTTCAAAGAAAACCTTTCTGGAGTGTTTTTCACGGCCTTCTTCACATTATTTCATCATATGGCACGTTTTTACAACATGTTTGAAAAATCCCACTTTTTTTCGACATAGTATAGTAAGGCGTTTTTTTTGCGCCAAAATTCATGATGATTTGTTTTTCAAATAAAACCTTTCTGGAGTGTTTTTCACGGCCTCCTTTACATTATTTCATCATATGGCACGTTTTTACAACATGTTTGAAAAATCGCATTTTTTTTCGACATAGTATAGTAAGGCGTTTTTTTTGCGCCAAAATTCATGATGATTTTTTTTTCAAAGAAAACCTTTCTGGAGTGTTTTTCACGGCCTCCTTTACATTATTTCATCATATGGCACGTTTTTACAACATGTTTGAAAAATCACACTTTTTTTCGACATAGTATAGTAAGGCGTTTTTTTTGCGCCAAAATTCATGATGATTTGTTTTTCAAAGAAAACCTTTCTGGAGTGTTTTTCACGGCCTTCTTTACATTATTTCATCATATGGCACGTTTTTACAACATGTTTGAAAAATCGCATTTTTTTTCGACATAGTATAGTAAGGCGTTTTTTTTGCGCCAAAATTCATGATGATTTTTTTTTCAAAGAAAACCTTTCTGGGGTGTTTTTCACGGCCTCCTTTACATTATTTCATCATATGGCACGTTTTTACAACATGTTTGAAAAATCACACTTTTTTTCGACATAGTATAGTAAGGCGTTTTTTTTTGCGCCAAAATTCATGATGATTTGTTTTTCAAGTAAAACCTTTCTGGAGTGTTTTTCACGGCCTCCTTTACATTATTTCATCATATGGCACGTTTTTACAACATGTTTGAAAAATCCCACTTTTTTTCGACATAGTATAGTAAGGCGTTTTTTTTGCGCCAAAATTCATGATGATTTTTTTTTCAAAGAAAACCTTTCTGGAGTGTTTTTCACGGCCTCCTTTACATTATTTCATCATATGGCACGTTTTTACAACATGTTTGAAAAATCACACTTTTTTTTCGACATAGTATAGTAAGGCGTTTTTTTTGCGCCAAAATTCATGATGATTTGTTTTTCAAAGAAAACCTTTCTGGAGTGTTTTTCACGGCCTCCTTTACATTATTTCATCATATGGCACGTTTTTACAACATGTTTGAAAAATCCCACTTTTTTTCGACATAGTATAGTAAGGCGTTTTTTTTGCGCCAAAATTCATGATGATTTTTTTTTCAAAGAAAACCTTTCTGGAGTGTTTTTCACGGCCTCCTTTACATTATTTCATCATATGGCACGTTTTTACAACATGTTTGAAAAATCACACTTTTTTTTCGACATAGTATAGTAAGGCGTTTTTTTTGTGCCAAAATTCATGATGATTTGTTTTTCAAAGAAAACCTTTCTGGAGTGTTTTTCACGGCCTCCTTTACATTATTTCATCATATGGCACGTTTTTACAACATGTTTGAAAAATCCCACTTTTTTTCGACATAGTATAGTAAGGCGTTTTTTTTTGCGCCAAAATTCATGATGATTTGTTTTTCAAATAAAATCTTTCTGGAGTGTTTTTCACGGCCTCCTTTACATTATTTCATCATATGGCATGTTTTTACAACATGTTTGAAAAATCACACTTTTTTGCGACATAGTATAGTAAGGCGTTTTTTTTGCGCCAAAATTCTTGATGATTTTTTTTTTCAAAGAAAACCTTTCTGGAGTGTTTTTCACGGCCTCCTTTACATTATTTCATCATATGGCACGTTTTTACAACATGTTTGAAAAATCCCACTTTTTTTCGACATAGTATAGTAAGGCGTTTTTTTTGCGCCAAAATTCATGATGATTTGTTTTTCAAGTAAAACCTTTCTGGAGTGTTTTTCACGGCCTCCTTTACATTATTTCATCATATGGCACGTTTTTACAACATGTTTGAAAAATC